>NC_048226.1:69432947-69551265 GCF_002007445.2 Ailuropoda melanoleuca
GGAGAGAAAGAAGCAGGCTCCCCGCAGAGTAGCCTGATGTGGGGCTCGATCCCATAATGCTGGCATCACGCCCTAAGCCAAAGGCAGACGCTTAACGACTGAGCCACCCAGGCGCCCCTCCCTATCATAATTTACACAGCAACCAAAGTTTTCTTAATATCTCCCATGTTTAAAGCACCATGGTGGGGCTTTGTCTCAAAAAATCTTGCCTTACAGTCTAGTGAAGGGGTAAAGAAATGTACAGAAATGGTGCAATAAGTCAAGAAAATAAAATAAAAGCTATACATATTAGAAAGGAAGAAGTAAAACTTCTTTAATAGCAGATGACATTATTATGTATCTAGAAAATCCAAAGGAACTTATCTATAAACAACGATTAACAACTAATATGTGAATTATGGGTAGGAAACGATACAAAGTTAGTATATAAAAACCAGTTATGTCTTTATATACTATAAATCAATCAGAAAAAGATATTTTAAAAATAATACCATTCATATTGACATACAAAAATCAGATCATAGGACTAAATTTAACAAGATATATGCAAGAATTCTACATTGAAAACATTGCTGAAGACAATGAAAGAAAACCTAAGTAAATGGAGAGATGTACCATAGGCATGGATTGTTAAGACACCAATTCTCCCAAATTTACCTCTACATTCAACAAAGTTTCGGTTAAAATCCCAACAGGTTGTTATTGTTGTTGTTGTTGGGGGGTTTTTTGGTAAAAATTGACAAACTCATTCTGAAATTTATATGGGAATTCAAAGGACCCAAAATAGCCAGGACAATTTGAAAAAGGAAAACAAAGGTAGTACAGACTTAAGACTTACCATAAAACTACAGAAATTAAGACAATAGTGAAAAAACTTGAACAAGCACTTTAAAAGAGAAAATATCCAAATAGACAATAAGCATATGAAAATGTGCTCAACATTATTATTCATCATGGAATTAAAGCCACATGCCTCATTAAAAGCACAGTGAGATACCACTACACACACAATAGAATAAAAAAGATATATACCATCAAATGATAGCAAGAATGTATAGCAACTCTCAGATACTTCTGGTGAGAATGTAAAATGGCACAACTCCTTTGGAAACTGTTTGGTGGTTTCTATTAATGTTAAACATATGCCTACCCTATAACCCAGCAACTTATTCTTAGGTACGTGTGCAAGAAAAAGAAGGATTCATTCAAGAATGTTTATAGCATCTTTCCATAATTGTGAAAAACTGGAAACAACCCAAGTCTCCACCAGCAGAAGAATGTATAAACAAACCGTTATATATTCATACAATGGAAATCTACACAGCAATAAAAAAAAAAGTACAAATTATTGATAGATACATAGCATGGATGAAACTCAAAAGCATCATGTTGAGCAAAAGTAGCCAGATGCAAAAAGAGCACATATTGTATAACACCATCAATTTGAAATTCAAAAACATGAAAACTAATCTATGGTGATAGAAATCAGGACAGTCATTAATTACCTTTGGTAGCTGACAGCAGTTATTAACTGGGAAGGAGCATAAGGGAACTTTCTGAGGTGATGGAAATTTTCTGTGTCTTGATGTGAGTGGTTGTTGCAAAGGAATATGCATATGTAAAAATGCATCAAGTTGTACAATTAAAATTTTTACATTTACTATATGTAAATGATATCTCAATATAAAAGAAAGTACAGAAATAACCAGATGGTAGGAGGAGAGAGTTCCAGAAAAGATGTGCATATAAAAGGCTATTGGAATGGTGAAATTTCTAGCCGGTAGTGAAGGATGAAGAGAAGGCAGTGATTGGTAAAAGTATTACATTTAAAATGACCCTTGAGGGGGCGCCTGGGTGGCATAGCGATTAAGCGTCTGCCTTCGGCTCAGGGCGTGATCCCAGCATTGTGGGATCGAGCCCCACGTCAGGCTCCTCTGCTATGAGCCTGCTTCTTCCTCTCCCTCTCCCCCTGCTTGTGTTCCCTCTCTCGCTGGCTGTCTCTATCTCTGTCGAATAAATAATAAAATCTTTAAAAAAAAAATAAATAAATAAATAAATAAATAAAAATAAAATGACCCTTGAGGGCTGCCTGGGTGGCTTAGTCATTAAGCGTCTGCCTTCGGCTCAGGACGTGATCCCGGCGTTCTGGGATCGAGCCCCACGTCAGGCTCCTCCACTGAGATCCTGCTTCTTCCTCTCCCACTCCCCCTGCTTGTGTTCCCTCTCTTGCTGGCTGGCTCTCTCTCTGTCAAATAAATAAATAAAATCTTTTTAAAAAAATGACCCTTGAAAGAGGGAAAAGATTTGAATCTAAATAACTGTAGTATGAAGGTAAGAGAAGGTAAAGAATATTGTGAGAGAGAAAACATTACACATTGCTATGGTCTGAGAGGTTATATTTTCCCCCAAGTTCATTTGTTGAAATCCTAGCCTGCAATGTGGTGAGACTGGAAGAGGGGTAGATGCTTAGGTCATGAAGGTGATCCCTAACAAATGGGATTACTGCTCTTCTCAAAGAGTCCCGAGAGAGCCCCCTTGCCCCTTCCACCATGTGAGGACACAGTGAGAACGCACCATCTGTGAGCAAGCGGGCTCTCACCACACACTGCATCTGCTGGCACCATGATCTTGGACTTCCAGCCTCTGTATTTATTATGAGAAACAAATGTTTGTTGTTCACAAGCCACTCAGTTTATAGCAGTTTTGTTATGATAGCCCAAACAGACTACAACACACAGTAAGTAATGAAAATCTGAACTGAGGTAGATATAATAGGAACAGAGAAGATGTGAGTAATATTACAGAGCCAGTGTGGGGCTGACTTGCCAACCCAGAAAACAGATGCCGGAGCTCAGAAGAGAGGTCAGAGCTTATGATGACTGGGGAGTCCTCCTGAGAGTGGTGATATGCTGCAGTTGGCTAAAAATATTTGTTGGGAGGATGAACAAATGGACAGACAGAACGGTAGACAGGAGGAAGGAGGAAGATTGAATCAGATTCTCAAGAGAAATATATCAGGTTTAGCCATATAAAATGGCTCGTATTTTACCATTTTTTTGACCTTCTAAAAACTGCAGTTTCATATGACTCGGTCTAATAGAAAAGGAAAAAATAGGGGTCAAGGGCAGCTCTTTGGGCCACACCTCCATTTAGGGAGAAGAAGAAAAGCCAGAGAAAGAGAAGACAGGGAAACACATACTAATGAAAATAAGAATAAAAGGCTCTATGCATTTTGGGAAATGTATTGCCTTAATTTAAAAATGTACAATTGGAAAAAAACTCTTGCCTAAAGACATGAACTGACAATTTACAGAAGATACACAAAGCCAAAAAGCATATCAGAAATGTTCAGCATCACAACAATCAGAGAAATAAGCAGTAAAACCATGGGATACCATGCCAAAGATTTTTTTTTAAATAATAGTATATATTTCTGGCAAGGGTTTAGGGAAACATTCTCACACATTTCTTTCAAAAGTATAAATTCATACAGACTTTCTAGAGAGCAACGTATCCGTATGTATAAAATTCTCTAAATTTTTCATATCTTGTGACTCAGTCATTTCACTTCTAGGAATTTGTCCTAAAAATGTATTATGTGCATAATAAAAAAGGCACATAAAGATATATGTAGAAAGATGTTTACCATATCTTATTTATAATAAAATAACCTAAATGTTCAATCATAATTTAAATGCCTAATAATGGGGAATTTAAGAGTATATTATACAGTTATTTTTTTCAAAATCATCCTTTTAGGGGCACCTGAGTGGCACAGCGGTTGGGCGTCTGCCTTCGGCTCAGGGCGTGACCCCGGCGTTATGGGATCGAGCCCCACATCAGGCTCCTCTGCTATGAGCCTGCTTTTTCCTCTCCCACTCCCCCTGCTTGTGTTCCCTCTCTCGCTGGCTGTCTCTATCTCTGTCAAATAAATAAATAAAATCTTTTAAAAAAAAAAAACATCCTTTTATAAGAATATTTAATGATACAGGAGAAAGCTCACCATAAATCTAATGTTCCAAATGACACTTTGAAGTTGTCCCCTTTTTGATGATGATGGATATAAAGGTATCAATAAAAAGAATATCCAAAAGTAAATACACTCAAATCCCCACGTGGCAGGATTATAGTACATGTGTATTTTTGCTCTTTTTGTTTTCTTTTTTGTTTTTAACAACTGCAAGGATTGCCTACAATTTTAAAACAGACTAAACATTATTTATTTTAAAAAATACATTGCTCTCAAGTTGTCAGGCAGCACTCAAGGCAACCCAAAATGTATGTGTGAACCACAGGCACATCTCTTTAAAGGAATGCACAGAGATAGGTCTACCATAAAGCTAAAGAAGCCCAAGCTTCGGGACACTTTCTAAGAGCACACAGGGCTTTCCAGAACTCTAGGAGGGGTCCTAATAATGTGCCTACGCGGTCATTTGTTTTTGTTTGTACTTTTACATTAGTAAGCTATTTCAGCATCAACAGATTAAAATCGCTGTCTCTATCCACCACCATTTCTTCTCCATCATACTTTGTCTACATCAGGTAGCACTGGAGTTGCCCTGGGCATTTTGGGGATCTGGATAAAAGGAAATTAAGTTGGGATATATTTAGTTTGAAGCTTCGCAGGACATGTTAATGAGGCTTGTGATCATTTCCACGTACAGTTGGGTTATTGCTTGATGTCCCAGGATAGATACGGGTTTTCAGGAATGTTCCTACCACCCACTGTGCTGACTCACCCAGCGTCATTTCATGAAGGTGCAAGGCCAGAGGATACGAACGTGTCCCAAAGTGCCCAGCACTGGAAGTATGTGGGTAGTAGACGAGAAACAAGGCTTGAAACGCACAGAGCCAGAAGCTCACCTACGGAAAAGATCTTCCAACTACAGCAGACAGTTCAGTTCTCACTGACATCTGCCCTCATTTTTCAGGACTCTCTATGACTATAGAGGAACCAAGGCAGAGGGTAAACTGTTAAACAGATTTAGGTGGAGAAAATGTCTTCAGAAGTACAGCATAGGGCCCATGGGTTGCTTCTCTCATTCTGATCCACTTACCTGGACAAATTCCTGTCCTATTCTGTAAAGTTCTCCCTGCCTTTATTACCTCCGAAGTTCCTGACCTTGGTGTGACAACTGATTCTGAAGCCTTAAGAGTCAGACCTAACTTCCTGTTTGTCACATTTACTTCCTTTGAGATCTTAAACCTTGTACCCAAAGCTAGACTGGTGAATTGTATCCTTTCTCATTGGTCTCTGAGTCTCAGGAATTAGACTTGGCATTCAAGCCTGATTGAACTTTATCAGCAATGGTCATGCCAGTTCCTCAAGAATTCCTCAACCTCTTCCTGTGGGCATACTGACTTCCACAACATATTTATCATTTATGTGTATACAGATATAGACCTATTTCTACAAAGGACTCGAAAAAGCTTATAACAAATATATGCAATAAACTAGAACAAAGTTATTTAATCAATTATGGGCGTACAAGCTGTGAATCTTGTTTTACCACTTCACCATTCCATACGCATGGCTTTTTTCCACAGGTCATAAGATGGCTGCTGTGTCTCTATACATCACAGTTACATTCCAGGCAAAGGACAAAGGGAAAGATACAGCACCACAGACTTCTGCTCACCTCTTTAAGTTAGAATTGAGTCCCATGGCCACCTTTAGCTGTCAGGTAGCCTGAGAAATTGAGTTTTTAACTGGCCCCATTGCTGCCCTGAACAAAATCAGGGTTCTGTTAATAAGAAAGAAGGGGGACACATAGCAAGTAGGCAACTAATAGCAAGTGCCCCACCAAGAAACCAGGTACAAACTGGGTAGATGTTACCAGAAGTATGCGTGGTCCAAAAAATTTTTCCTTATGTGTCTATGAATATTTATATAATATTACATGTTTATATAATACTACATGATTGTGTAAGTCTCCTAAAAACTAAAAATGTAATAACCTAGATAATTAGGGTTCTCATGTTCTTTGTTATTCTCCCCTCTGAAATTTTCCCCTCTTTATTTAAATCAATAATAAAATCTTAATGATAAATTTAACAGAAATTTGGCAATGTGTATCAAGATTCATGAAAATGTTCCTGTTTTGACTCACAATTAGGGTTGCCAGATTTAGCAAATAAAAAATGTGGATACCCAGTTAAATTTGAATTTCAAATAAAAATGAAGACTTTTTAGCATAAGTATGTACCAAATATTACACGGGACATACTTATACTAAAAAACTATTCATGGTTTATCTGAAACTCCACTGTGGCTGGGAATCCTGTGTTTTATGTGGTAACCCTACCCCTATCAGTGCCCCAAGACTTCATCCTAAGGAAATAACACAAAAGAAAGGACGAGAGCCTGCAGTGACAGAAGAGTGGAAAACTGGAAACAAAGTAAATGCCCTCGAAGAAAAGTAAATAAACTACGGTCATTCTAACCTATGGACTAGTATTCAGAAAAATAAAATGATTAAATTATTAAAAATTATAGAAGAATATGCAAGTTTTGTGTATGCTATAATTAAAATTCTAAACAGTAGAAAGACCAAAAAGGAATAAAGAAAGGAAAAGGTTGTGTTTATTAGGGAAGATCTGAGAGGTTTTCCCTCCTTCTAAACTTTTGAAATATCTTTATTATCTCTTACAAATTATAAAATCTTTATAGATATCTTTATAATATCGTAAAACATTCTCCTAAGAGAACACTGGTGAATTATCAAGTTAAGCTGAGTGACCAGATAGGTTTGCAGATGAGGAAAATCAGTCTCCTTTTTCTGGGAAGGTGCTGAACCATCTGCCTTCTAGGCCACTGCTTTGCTGGGTCCAATAGAATGTCTCCCTGAAAACAAGACCTAGGGGTTGGAGAAGAGAAATGGAATAACATTTTAGCGGCCATGTAGCATTTGCCACATTTCAAGGGCATTAAACTCAATAATCTAAGTGAGAAAGGTCAACTCTATTATCCACGGTTATATGAGATAAATAGAAGCTCGAAATGACTTGCTGGGGAAAGTACATCATCTCACAAGCGAGGAGAATCGAGGGAACAGTCATGAAATAATACCTGCATTCGTCTAAGAGGCTTTGTGTTGAAGAAGTACTCTTTGATTGTATCTCTGAGCGTGTCCCTCTAATGCTGGTGAACAGGTAATTGCAATTACATACAATGAATGGCATGCCTTCCTTTTTCAAGAACGCACACTTTAAGCTGTTTTTCTAATGGTGATGATGGATTTGTACAATCACCTACACAGTTCACCCCACTGTGCCTGTGCCCCACCTACAGCCCACATCTACACAGCTGGCCAGGAGGAGAATTCAGGGACTAGAGTGAAGCAATGCTAAACCAGCTTCCCCAGACAGCCCCCTTCCCTTAGCAATCAGGTCAGGTCTCTTGATCAACATCGGCTCACAGCATTCCTGAACTTAAGTAATGCTTCCCTGTCTCTCTGAGGGGAACTGGGATGCCTTAGCACTATTTGGGTGAAGGTTTTAATGTGTATGAGATTGAGAGGATCATTTCACCACTGCCTGGAGAAGAGTCGACTATGGTGGTGGCCCCATCCTATGGCCCCAAGCCATAAGATAGTTCCAGGTTATGGATGCTGGATCATATCCATGAATGTGGATGTGGAAAGGAAATTTTATAAGGCTGGGACAAGAAAGGAAAGAAGACAGAAAAGGGGAAAGAAATCTGGGTACTGGTGGTACTTAGGGCCTCTGAGATCCTTTGGAAGGTAAAAGGTAAGATAGACCTAGTAATAAGTCTATGAAAATAAGATAAATTAAAAGAAAGCTATGACAAAAAAGAAAGAGTGAGAAGTAATATCCTTAAGAGTTGGTCAACAAAATTTCAATTACATGTTAGGCCAGGTTTTAGAATCCCCACCTGTCCTTTCCCCTTCTCAAGAAATCTGATCCTGGGGGCATCTGGGTGGCTCAGTCATTAAGCGTCTGCCTTTGGCTCAGGTCATGATCCCAGCGTTCTGGGATGGAGCCCCGCATCCGGCTCCCCGCTCAGTGGGAAGCCTGCTTCTCCCTCTCCCACTCCCCCTGCTTGTGTTCCCACTCTCGCTGCCTCTCTCTCTGTCAAATAAATAAATAAAATCTTTAAAAGAAAGAAAGAAATCTGATCCTGCCCACAAAACTCAGTGGACCTCAGCAGGCCTCACCGCCCATTCACTTTGGCCACTACTGATCGGACCAGGGGTATTTAGCAAACTTGAAGGGGACCTACACATTGGTGGGCTAGATATCAACTGAATGCACTGTCTCTGGAACTTGACCTCCTCCTCAGTCTTCTTGGCTGGCTTCCCTCCCCTTCCCCACCTCTAGCTGTCAGAGTACCCTAGGGATTCCTCCTGGGCCTCTGTCTCTGTCCCATAAACACAATCTCTCTAGGTGATCTCGGCTGGAGCCCTGGTTAGAATTAGCTCCCAAATTCCAATCACCAGTCCCCACCTCTCCCATGCTCCAGATTTAAACATCCAAGTAGCTGCTTGACATCTCTATTTGGATGCCTAGGAGGCATCTCACAACTGAACACATCTCAAACATAAATTAATTTCTCCCCTCAGTCCTGTTCCTTTCCCAGTCTTCCCATGGCAGCAAATGTAAATCCTGTACGGTTAGTTCCTCCAAAAAAACACTTGATTTATCTCTTTCTCAACACCCTACAACCAGCTCATCTACAAATCCTGTAATGTCCCTAAATGGACAGCTCTCACCAACTCTACCACCACCAACCCTGCCCAAGCCACCGTCATCTCTCACGGGGATTCATGCAGCAAGCAGCCTCCTCCCTGGTCTCCTTGCTTCCATGTTGGCCCCTTTGCTTTCTGTTTTGCACATAGCCAACAGAGTGACCTTTTAAAAATGTGGATCAGATCACGGCGGTCCAACTTAAGACTCTTCCAATGGCTTTCCATTTCACTTAGAAAAACTCCTAACTCCTGACTAAACTACAAGTCCCTTGATGAGCTGCCCCACTCCTCATCTCCCACCACGTGACCCCTTATTCATTAGGCTCCCGTCACTATGGCTTCTTGCTGTTCCTTTTACCCATCACTTTCATTCCTGACTCCGGGCCTTCAAACACACTGCTCCCTTTGCCTGGACTCGTGTCTCCTAGATCTCCATATTGCTGGCTCTGCTCCTCATTCAAGTCTACTCAAATACTATTTTGATTCCTTTCTTTAAAGTGCCGCAACATCCCCCATCTCTATCATTCTCTACCCCATCATCTTATTTTATTTTTTATTCATTCATCTATATCTGAAAGTGCACTGTTCATTCATTCACTTGCCTGTTTATCTGAAGATTGTCTGAACTTCCACTGAGAGCAAGACTCACAACAGGCATTAGAGCAGGGTAGGCACTCATTACTACTTGTTAAAGGGATGCAGATGAAAACTGGAGCCTGTAGATGGTCAGCAGTGACTTCTAGACCTCATGGGTCATAGATACTCAATCTTGGGGGCCTGACTGAACCTAGGGGAAGAAGCCGGCTAAGAGGAGAACATTCAAGGTGAAAGAAGCCGGGCTAGAGACCAGGGCTTGGGCTTGGGTTTTGAGCCATCTTCCCACAGCAGCTCCCAGGTAGGCTGGCCACATTCCAGTGCCTCTGAGTGAATCCATCTGTTGTACCTTTCCTCCTTTACCGGAGTTAACTTCAGAGAGCATCTGTTCTGTGCACGCACGGAGCACTGAGTACCAGCTTAGAGCAGAGACTGCAACGCCATCGGCTGCCTGTTATTTGTTCCTTTTCTAGCCCTAACACAGGTAAATCACCCTGAGGAAGTGAACTGGACAGAGAGGATCCTCTAAACAACTGTAGGATGTCTCCATTCTACAGGGAGAGACACTGTGACCCAGAGGTGTATGTAGGCGTCTTTCTCATGACAGCCAGCTAGTCCCTGGCAAACTTAGAATTTCAAGATAGGAAGGATTAACTCTTCCTCTCATGAAAGATGATCTCTATACCTATTACATGGAATGCACCCTTTTGAAGACAATCACAGCATGACAGCCTTCACTTTCCACAAAAGGGGGACTAGAAACAACTCTGCCATCCAGAACGCAATTGTCATGAAATAACGCTTTGGAGTTACAACTGTGCATTTCTTTAAGAGGTTATGAGCGTAACAGCAGAGAGCCCTATCTACAGCAACAGCTGCTGCCATTTTAACAGTCCTTTTCTCACACACCTCCTACAGCTAATCACTTGACAGCTTTATATGATTATTAACTGCAATGCATAATTAATAAATTGGATGACTTTCCCTTTGCACATCTGAACATACAAAGAAATCTGCCAACATTTAAGGAAATCCCGTCATGCCACGAGGTGTTAAATCATATTTAAGGAAGTGAGAAATTAAGACACAAGGATAATGGCAAACTCGCCCAAATATTATAAAGCACATCCAGCGAAGTGCCACAGTGATGAGGCAGGACGACATTCTTCCGCCGCCAATTGCTCAGGCCTTGTCAAACAACGGCAAAGGCCTGATGGCAAAGGCATAGCCATTCCACTGCACTTCTCAAGCCCTTTAAATAAAAATAGATCCCTGCTGCCACCCACCTTCGTTAAAAAAAAAAAAAAAAAATCCGCCCAGGAAACATAATTCATCTCTCTTCCAATGACTTCACTAAAAGGGTAAGGGCCCCGTGTGTTGTCAGCAGCCAGCCGTGTTTGCTATTTTCACTTCTCACCTAAGAGCTCCATTATTCTGAAAAATCCCAAGCAAATACCTTTATTTAAACCACCCCTGGCCGACCTTTATTGCCTAATACTAGGTTCATCTTGACAGCTTCCTATAAGCATTCATTTCAAGACTAGCCTGCAGAATTATCCAAAAACAATATACCACGTCACCCCATGGTATTCTTCCACATAGCACAAGTGGAGGCAGGAGGCGAGCCAAATATTTCACTGAGGATTTTAAGGGTTGGCTCCTGAGTATATTGTTGTTCTGTTCCTGTCAGAGTTGGTCACGAAACTTCAGGGGACCTCAACCCCACTGGATTAAAGTATTCTTGGTAGAGGCTGAGTAGGGAGAGGGAATTTTCATAGTTGTTCCCACTAATCAAAGAGAAAGCCTTGGGAGTTTCATTTTACTTGAAAAGAAGATTCTCAAAAAAAAAAAAAACAAAAAACAAAAAAACAAACCATGGGCTCTGGGGAATCTCTGGGGCATACTAAAATTCTGTGACCACTCCACATGGTGGGCATGAAGGTCTTAGGGCCCCCACAGAAATTGCAATTACAACGAGACATCAGGACTGGCTTGTGTTGTATCCAACCAATGGTTCCCCAATTATTTACTACTGGAGGGCTCTGAGGGATTCCAACTAGTCTAGGTCTCCAGCCCACTCATTAGGCATTAAGGCCAAGCTTCTAAGAGCATACTAAGGCCTAAGGGTTTGATATGTGGGACAAGTTTTAGTGATAGAGAGAGTTTGAAGAATGGATTTTTTTGTGGTTTGGTTTGGTGTTTTCTCTCCAAAGTTTGATGCTTCGACAATGTGCAGCATAATTATCTGTGGCATTTGTTAAATATTCAGATTTGTGGGCCCCTATCCTTATGTTTTGAATCTAAGCCCTTGTATCTGTATTTTATGTAAGCTCCCCAAGTTTGAGAACCAGTCCCTTAAGAATAGAAGCAATAAAGGGGGTCTTTTATGACCCCTTCTCTTCGCGGTTTATCTCTTATTGTCAAAAAAAAAAGAAGAACCAAATATTCATGCTTTCAATAATGTTAGAAACTGTACTGTTTACCATAATATCAATAAATCGCATGAATACAATATGACCAGACTACAACTGGGTCTGCTTCGAATTCAAATGCATTAGCACATTATTTCTGAGGTTAAACCTCTAATGAGTGCTTTGGTATTCACTGTCTCAGCAAAGCCCCTCTCCTACAGAACATTAGTCTTTAATAGTATTGGTGTCATACTGACGAAAACAAGACTGGACCTTAGCACAAACAGTCCCTGGGCTTAAAAACAGTTTAGCTCATTTACGCCACTGATTGATTGTTGAGAAGCATTCGGATAATGGAAAGCCCATTGGTTTCCTACGCATGCACACTCTCTTTCCTCTTCCAAATAGCACTCTGTTTTTGTTCTTTTTTTGAAGATTTTATTTATTCATTTGAGACAGAGAGATACAGAGAGAGAGAGCATGGGTAGGGGGAGAGGCAGAGGGAGAGAGAGAAGCAGACTACCCGCTGAGCCGGGAGCCTGACATGGGGCTCGACACGAGGCTTGATCCCAGAACCCTGGCATCATGACCTCAGCTGAAGGCAGATACTTAACCATCTGAGCCACCCAGGCACTCCTACACTCCTTTTCTACGAATTCTCCCACCGGCTCCGCCAGCCAGCTAAAGTACTGCACACATACCTTAAGCCAGACATCATACTGGCATTTAAAGATGATGGCCTTTTCATCATAAGAAGAAAAATAAAGATAGAACATTGTCATGAGCTGAATATTTATGTTGCCCCCAAATTCCTCTGCTGAAGCCCTATCCACAATGTGATGTAATTAGAGGTGGGGCATTTGCAAGGGGATTAGGCTTAGATTCCTTCTGGATGGTGGAGCCCTCATACTGGAATTAGTACCCTTATAAGACAGGAAGAGAGCAATCTCTCTCCACGTTCATGCACCATGCACACATGGAGAAAAGGCTGTGTGAGCACCCAGCTAGGAGGCCATCTACAAGCCAGGAGTGGCTCCCATCAGATAGCAAATCTGCTGGCACCTTGATCTTGGACTTCCCAACCGCCAGAACTGGGAGAAATAGATATCTGTTGTTTAAGTCCCCCACTTGGTGCATTTTGTTATAGCAGCCCCAGCTAAGATGGAAATCATTTAATAAACATATTTTAAAAATTAAAGAGCTCAGCTGCAAGCTCCTTTACAAGGCACTAGAGAAAGGCTCCGCAGGACATGTCTGGTGCTTTCACCAATACCAAGCCTAAGAGAAGCCAGCAGCTGCCAGACCAATCCTAGAAACAGGAATTTGGTCTGTTGGTGGGAGTGTGAGCTACGAGTGGCCACTGGTCCTATGCATGTGATCCTAACTTATTGCTTTGCCTTGCAGCAATCACATAACGAAAGGAGCAGAGTTGAGCGTTGTATTTAAACTGCCTTCCCAAATCTGGCTTCATAGTCCACCACTCTGCACTCCCTTCTTGAAGATACTTACTAATGCTGCCACAGCTAAGTTAGCTAACTGTATTTCACTTCTAAGAGTACAAAAAGGAAAAAAAGGCATCACCATTTGTCCTGAGACACTGTCTCTTGGTGCTTATTATTTTCAAGTAACAGCCCTTTAGACAGCGGTAATTTGAGGAGGAAAACTCTCTTTGGAGATACGATTGACACACGAGCTCTCTGTCCCTGGCAGAAATTGATAAAATTAAAAGGCCTCTTTAAATTGCAGTTTCTCCCCAGATCCTTCTCCAACTAAAATAGATGTGGAGGTTCCACCTCCCCCCAACATCCATTCCAAATGGTCTAAAATACACAATCTCCATAAATGTCCCACAAAGAAAACATCCCTATGTGTTATTTAATATTCAAAATTAGTATTTCCTCAGTCACTGCTAGTATCATTGTTTTTCTTTCTGATGGGAGGCATCACTAAAGAAATCTCCAGCTTAAAAAAAAAAATGAGAAGAGAGAGTTTTGAAGATAACACATGGTAAAATAGAAGCCTGTTCTGTTCAGAAGACTTTCTGGCAAAAGAAACTGAGCGCTCCCTCCCAGCAGGATGCATTTGTAATGGGGCTGCGAATTCATGGGAACATTTGGCCTGCCTCTCTCCATCGAAGGCTGAAGCCCTTCTATCACAGCTCTGATTCAAATCACTCTGCAGTCCATGGGTGAAAAATGCAATAAAGGACTCAGAACAAAAACAAGAATTACTACTGAGATAAGCACATCTCCTCCCCCTACTTCCAAAGAGCAAGAGAAAAATCAATGTATTTCACTCCTTGTGTTTATTAACAATGATTCTTTTTCTTCTGGTGTATAAAGATCGAAAAAATAGCTGCAGGAGGCAAGACTCTTAAAAAAAAAAAAAAAGGACCTGAGTGTCTCCCCTGCGGGTGAGTTCATAAGTCTGACTCAACCCTAAAATGGCAACAGCACAACTTTGACTCTGAAATTGTCTAATTAAATTTACAAATCCAAGCCAAGAAGACACTTTCCTTCAACTGAAACAATCCATGAACAGTATTTCAAACCAGCTCAGCATGGTTTGGGCTTACACACACCATTCTGGAACCCCTTACAAGCCTTCCCATAAGCAGTCACAGCATGATGGCTGCAGCCATGAATATCAAAGGTGTAGTGCCCCTGTGGATGGAGACAGGGACCCTTTCCTGTGCAGCAGCTTAGATTCCAACTGGGCGATCCAACATTAGGCTAAACAATTCCTTTATTCCTTTTATTTTCATTTAACTTTTCTTCTAAATCAAATCAAATCAAGTATATTGTTTTAAAAAGTCAAATTGCACTGTAAAGCTAGAAGAAAAATGAGCAACCTGTTACCCCCACCCCCGTCCCACCTCCCCATCCCATTCCCCACAGGTTACAACTCCCAACTCTTTTTATCTATTTCCTACCATCAAAACCTCCATATTTTTATATTAGATGCTTTATTGTTATTTCCTGTTTTCTTTTTCCACGCGGACATTATCTACTACTTCCTACTGTCAAAGATTAGAATCTAGCAATTACATTAGTCCCTCCCATTTCCCCACCCCACCATCACCTCGAAAGAGTAACATCACTATTTTGATTAAAGCAATATAGAATTTACATTTTATGACTATGAACCTAGACTGCCTTGGTTGAAATCCTACTCCAACGGGTACCGGCTATGTGGCCTTTACATCATTTTCCAGAATTGTAAAATGAAAACTGCATCCACACCCACTTCATGGGTTGCTGTGAGGGTTAAATGAATAATGACGTGCAAACACTGAAAAGAGTGCCTGGCATAGAATGAGCGCTCTCTAAATGCACAATCAAAACACATTTCCTTTCTTGGTCATCTTCTTTTTTTTGCCTCATTTTTCATTTACTTAATGTTCTATATAACTTTCACTATTGTATCCTGAAAACTCCCACAATTCTCTAGAATTCCTCTCATTGCATGTATCACTCTCTGTAGTATTCATTTGCTTTCCTTAACACATCCCTCTTGGAGTGTTCCATCCTCCTGTCAAAATCTGCCCAAGCTCCATGGGCCTGATGCACACTTTAAATCAGGTATTCCCTTCTCTTTCTGTGTGGGCCCTTGACCTGATCTCAAGTCCCATGGCTTCCTCCGTCTTGATTTATACTCCTTTTTGATGGTGCACATACGGCAGCATATTCCTAAATCAAGATACACAGGAGTTAAATACCTTCAGTCATATAACTTTGGAAAGGCTTTTATTCTACCTTTACATTTGCCTGAAGTTCTGCAAAATACAGAAATCTAAGTGGAAATAATTTTCCTTCAAGATGTTGAGGACAATGCTCCATCAACTTCTAGCTTCCACAGTTTCTGTTGAAAAGTCTAGTTCCCCTCTGATAACTGATTTCTTCTTGTCTCTGATAGTTCCTAAGATTTCTCTTCATTCCTGGTATAACATTTCATGATGATATGCATCCCTTGTACTGGGCACCAAGCAGGCCCTTTAATCTGGAAACTCCTATCCTTTGGGGAATTTTCTTGTTTTTTTCTTTTCTGATTTCCTTCATGTTCTTTTGGAATCGCTATTAGTTGGATGTTAGCCTCTTGGACTTTCCTCCATTGTTCTACTTTTTTCTCCTATTTCCCCATCTCTTGGTCCTTCAGTTGTACTTTCTAAGAATTCTTCAACCTTACTATCCAACCCTTCATTTTTACTTCTGCTCTCATAGCTTTAATTTCTAATAACTTCTTTTGTTTTATCACTATCCCTTTCTTGTTAATAGCTTAGTGGTCTAGTTTAAGAAGTGCAATAGCATCTCTTACCTCTCTAGAGATACTAGAATAAGTTACTTTTAATGTTTTCTTCTGTTGCTTGCATTCTTTATTTTTCTTCTAGATTCCTCTTTTTTCCTCTTCATTTTTATCTCCATTTTTCATGAAGAGACTCTCATGCTGGGAGTCTCTTCACTCTCTGGCTTTGCTCTCTGGTCATACTTCAGACAGTCTCAAAAAGATAAAGGGAAGTTCTGGGAGAGGGAATAGAACTTATAATGAGTGATTGGCAGGAACCTGTCACATAGCTGGGACGTTTACAGATTCCCGTATGTTTGTCTTTGCTAGTCAATTTCCCAATCAAGATATTCTACCAACTCCTATAGTGCCTGTGCAAGCACATGTCTACAGTGGGTAAGGAGGCAGGGAGGCTCATCCCAGATTTTCACTTAACTCAGAGTTTCTCAACCTCAGCTCTATTGCCATTTTGGGGCAGATAATTCTTTGTTGTGGGGGCAGTCCTGTGTATCGTAGACTATTTAGCAGAATCTCTGGCATCTACCCACTAGATGCCAATAACAAATTCCCACCAAGTTGCAACAAAAAAATGTCTCCAAGTATTGCCAGGTTATCTGTTGACTTTTCCTATAGTCTGGGAGCTCCCAAGTTCATCTTCTCTAGACATAAACCTATCTATGCAGAGTGGAGGAAGAGTACTTGTCTAGCATCACAAGTGGGGGAAGGGAATCCTTTTTAAACTCAGCCTCACCTTCAGAGGTATCTAGTGGCACCAATGTCTGAGCTTGTCTTGAATTTGTGACACAAAGCAGCTTGCTTATTATTGGCTATAGCAGGAAAAGCTAAAACCCAAATCAGTTACCATTAATCCATCTACTTTCCATATCTCAAAATTTTGCTGGGATCTCTTGTATACAGTCATCTCCTTCCCTATTCTCTTTGTCCTCATGAGTTAATGTTGTGTAATCCTTTTTCTGACATTTTAGTGGTATTAAGAATGGGGGACAGTAAACATTGCAAAATAAACATTGCATTTGGGCACCATGTTTAACCTGAAACCTCTCAATTCTTTAATTCTCAAATTCTGGTAAATGAAGAAAGTTAACAACTCTTATAGCAGCAAGGAAGACATCACCTAAGCATCTCTCATGACTGTACAAGAGCATATAGGTCTTTGGTGTACATTTTGTCAAAATCCCAGAGTTGAGGGTTAGAAAAATATATGAAATCAAAAACATTGCACTAAGACGAAACCAGGACCAAATCTCATCCTAACCCAAGTCTGGTGAAGCATGGCTAATTTTGAAATTGGCCAAACCATCTAATCTATCAATAAATCTAATGTCACTATCAATAAATCTAATGTCATCACTTTCTCTTTCATATTAAAGATGAAATTCTGTACCTCAGAAAGACACATCCAGAACATCATTAGCTCTCAAAAGTCACGTGGCCCCCAAAACTACATTTGTCCTCCTGAATCCATCTACTTCTTTCCATGCCCACAACTACCGGCATCCTGCACCAGCCGCCATTCATCACTGACCTGGACTCCCATCTAATCTGCCTGCCACTATTCAATCCAGTCCAGTCTATCCTCTATCACAGTAATCTTTTCAAAGAGCTAATATATTCATTTCACATGTCCTTAACCCCATCCCACCTTAAAATTCAGTGACTTCCCATTGCTCTTGGGAGGACAACTGAAATCCTTAACATGCCTAACACAACTCCACAAGGCTAGTCCCTGCCCACCTCTCTCTAATCTCCTGTCCTAATGTGCTTCCTCTTGCTTCTGGTGCTCCAGTCACAAGTAACTGGCCTTTTTCTATGCTCCTCCCACTATTGGCCTTCATCTGTACTATTCTTTCTTTCTGGAATGCGTGGAATTCCTGGAATGCTATTTACCCACGCAGCTCCTTCAACCAGTTATTTCCAACCCATCCATCAAATGTCAACTCACCCATAGAGTTAAGAGCCTTCCCTAACTCTATACCCAGAGAGTTCCTTTTATTTTACCTAAGACTTGTCATTTTTTGTCATCACATAGGAATGCTTCATGTCTTTATGTGCCACTTTGATTCACGCTCCTCTGCTCCTCCACTGGACTGTAACTAGGAGAGAAGGGACTGTGCCTGTCTTACTCATTGCTCTGTCCTCAGAGCCTTGTACCTTGCCAGACACTTAAGAGACACAAGCAACTTACCACTTGTACTAAATGAATGACTTCACTAAGTTCCCATGAGTTAAAGAATTACTCTATGCGCTCTAGGGAAAAAACTACTCTTTAGCTCTTTATGAGTGACTCTTCAGTATGACTGATAATTGTGGTTGGGTAAAAGGAAATGCATTTTTATCATGAAGGGTATGATCAAATGAGTTGAGAGAGTTGAACCAGAGATTGTTAAATGCCAAGGTATACATTCTCTGTACTATTGGGTGGCAAATTGTCCTACTAAAAATATTTGCATTTCCCCAGCCTCCCTTACAGACCAGCATAGTTGGTGAGATTTAAAAAACCAAACCAAACAAAAATAAAATGGAGGGTAGGGCTTTGAGTGTTGATTCAGCTGAGAGTTATGGCTCTATCCTCTTCTTTGCTCCATCTTTCTACCTGGAGCATGGATGTGATGGCTCTACCTCCAGCAGCCATCTTGGACTATAAGGCTATCTTTTTTTTTTCTTCTAGCTTTATTGAGAAGTAACTGACATATAACACTGTATAAGTTCAAGGTTTAAAACATGATAATTTGATTTACATGTATATTGTAAAATGATTATCACAATAAGGTTAGTTAATATATCCGTCACCTCACAGAATTATCATTTAGTGTGTGTGGGGTAAGAATTTTAAGATTTACTCTCTCAGCAAATTTTAAATATACAATACAGTATTGTCAACTATAGAAACCATGTTGCAGATTAGATCTCCAGAACTTAATCATCTTGTAACTAGAAGTTTGTACCCTTTGACTACCTTTACCCATTTCCCCCACCCCTGGCAACCACCAATTTATGCTTCTGAGTTCAGTTTGTGTTTAGATTCCATATACAAGTGAGCTCATACAGTATTTGTCTTTCTGAGTCTGACTTACTTCATTTAGCATAATTCCCTTAAGGTCTATCCATGTCATTGCAAATGGCAGGATTTCCTTCTTTTTTATGAATATATATATATAGTTGTTTTCAGTCCTGGTTATTATAAATAACACTGCAATGAACTTGGGAATATAGAGATCTCTTTGAAATCCTGACTTTGTCTCCTTTAGATATATACCCAGAAGCAGAATTGCTAGACCACATGGTAGTTATATTTTTAATATTTTAATAATACTGTTTTCCAGAATGGCTGTACCAATTTACATTCCCACCAGCGGTGCACAAGGTAACATTTTTCTCCACATCCTCATGAGCATTTATCATCTTCTGTCTTTTTGAGAATAACCATTCTAACAGGTGTGAGGTGATACCACATTGTAATTTTTGATTTGCATTTTCTTGATGATTAGTGATGTTGAGTAACTTTTCATGTACTTGTTGGCTATCTGTATATCTTCTTTGGAAAAATATCTATTCAGGTCCTTTGCCCATTTTTATTATTTATTATTATTATTTTTAGAGAGCGCATGCATGCACAAGCATGGGGTGGGGAGGGGCAGAGAGAAAGAAAATCTTAAGCAGGCTCCACTCCCAGCACAGAGCCCAACAAGAGGCATGACCCTGAGATCATGACCTGAGCTGAAATCAAGAGTTGGATGCTTAATTGACTGAGCCACCCAGGCACCCTTTTAAATTATTATTTTTATTATTTTGCTACTGAGTTGTATCAGTTCCTTATAAATGTGGATATTAATCCTTTACCAGATATATGATTTGCAAATATTTTCTCTCATATAAGACTACCTCAAGAAGAGAAATGTACAGAAAACTGTAAGAGTCCTAGGTCCCAAGAACCAAGATACAGCCACACTGTCCCTGGACAGACTACCTCCCGTTATTTATTGTTAGAAAAAATAATAAATCCTCATTTTTAAGCAACTGAAATCAGCTTGTTCCCAGCAACCAAACATAATTCCTAACTGATGTGATAGTTAATAGAAAGAGACAAATCCTGAATACCTAAATACCTCACAAATTCCTCACAAATTCCTGAGAATACCTCACAAATTCCTGAGAATAAAAAAGATGGCCCCATGAGAGCCACAAGGAATCATCAGGGCTAATCAACTCCAACCAAATTCCTAAGGCAGTTGTTTCTAATTGAACTAAGTTAATTTGATTATCTATGAAGTTTCCTGTGATGGACCTTACACCACCCACTTTGTGATGGAAAAGGCATTTCCCACTGCATTTCCAAAATTATCAATCACACCCAAAAAAGTCACTCTTAAAATACAAACCTTGAGTAATACTCAGATTGGTTAATAATCTCAACACTAGCCATACAGTTATAATGGTTAAATTCTATTAAAAGTTCAAAGAAACTTGCAAATTAATTTACATGACATCAGCTCAGTTTAAAAGGAAAGTGAGAGGGGGTGCCTGGCTGGCTCAGTCAGTACAGAGTGCGACTCTTGATCTTGGGGTCGTGAGTTCGAGCCCCACATCGGGCGTAGAAATTACTCAAAAATAAAATATTTAGGGGTGCCTGGGTGGCTCAGTTAGTTAAGCATCCAACTCTTGGTTTAGGCTCAGGTCATGATCTCAGGGTCCTGGGATAGAGCCCCACATCGGGCTCTGCACTGAGCATGGCGCCTGCTTATGATTCTCTTTCTCTCTCCCCCTTCTGAGCCTGTACTCTCTCTCTCTCATAATTTAAAAAAAAAAAAAAAAGTCTTCAAAAAATAAATAAAAGGGAAGCGAAGTGAGAGATAGCACTGATAGCACTGATCGAACACTCAGCCAGATGCCTTGTGTAAACTCTCTCTTGGGACCCTCAAAACAGCTATATATGGTAGCTATTGTATTCAAAACAAGGAAACCGAATCAGAAAAGGTAAGTGACTTGCCCAAGGCTTCTCGAATGAGTAGCGAGCTAGGATTTAAACATAGTAGTCTTCCTTTGTGCCCTGGGGATACATTCCAAGCCCCCCAGTAATACCTGAACCTGAGGAGGGTACTGAACACTATATATGCTCTTTTCTCCTATAAGTACACACCTATGATACAGTTTGACTTACAAATGAGGCACAGTAACAGATTAACAACAATAATAAAATAATTATAACAATACACCGTAATAAAAGTTGTGTGTATGTGGTCTCTCTCACAATATCTCTTCATGTACTCACTCTTCTTCTAGTGATGATGTGAGAGGATAAAATGCCTACGTGACAAGATGAAGTGACATGAATGACAAGTGACGCAGGCACTGTGACGTAGCCTTACACTACCACTGACTGGCTGACGATTCGTCAGAGGAGGCGGGGTTACTTCTGCACCGTCTCCCCAGGGAAACGGAAACCGCTGGAAGCGGAAAGCGAAACTGGAGAAACTGCAGGCAGCGAAACCTCCGCTAAGGGGGGGGACTCCGGTACTTCTGACTCCACGTCCTGTACCATTTTCACTACCCCATCCTGCCTTGTGATATTGTAATTTATAATAGGAAGGAGAAGAAAGGGATAAAGAAGAGGGGGTAATCAGAAGGGGGAATGAAGATTGAGAGACTATGGACTATGAGAAACAAACTGAGGGCTGCAGAGGGGAGGGGGGTGGGGGAATGGGATAGACTGGGGATGGGTGGTGGGGAGGGCAGGTATTGCATGGTGCACTGGGTGTTATACACAACTAATGAATCATCGAACTTTACATCAAAAACCAGGGATGTGCTGTATGATGACTAACATAATATAATAAAAAACAAACAAATAAATAAATAAATAAATAAATAAATAGAAATAAATGATCTTCATCCCAATTCCTGGCAAGAAGCTCTTAAACCTTGGAATTAGAGTCTAAGCATAGAGAGCAATAGAGATGTCTTTTGTTATGTTAATGAGGTGACTTTTGGGAAGCCCTTAGGTCATCTCAGGATAAGAGCTGATCACCACCAGAGGAACCAACCCTGTGATTAAGTTAGAACTCGGTCTCCCAGATCTCTGGGGAGTGGAGGAGGCTGAAGATTGAACTCTGTGGCCAATGACTTACTCAGTCATGCCTATATAATAAAGCCTCCTTAGAAACCCAAAAGGATGAGGTTCAGAGATCTTCTAGGTTCATGAACACATGGAGATTCGGAGAGAGTGACATCTTGGGAAAGCATATAAGTTCTAAATCCCTTGCCACATACCTTGCCCCATGGCTGGTTGTTTCTGAGTTATATCTTTTTATAATAAACTGGTGATCTAGCAAGTAAAATGTTTCTCTGAGTTCTGTGAGCCACTCTAGCAAATTAATTGAACCCAAGGAAGGGGTTGTTAGAACCTCTGATTTATAGCTGGTCAGTCAAATGCACTAATGACAGCCTGAACTTGTGATTGGCATCTGAGTGCGGAGGGCAGATTTTAGGACTAAGCTCTTAACCTGTGGGATCAGTCACTATCTCCAGGTAGATAATGTCAGAATTGAGTTAATTGCTTTTTGGTGTGGGGAAAAAAAACATGCGCTTGAGTTGGTATCAGAGAAAGCCAGCAATTATTATCTTGAGTGTGTGGTTGACTTCACCAAACCCTGTTAATGAGCAAATGCTCTTCTTCACAGGATTAATCAGCAAGAAGTTCTTGTGGATTGAATTGTGTCCTCCATAAAGATATGAAGATAGGAAGTCCTAACTCCTAGTACCTGTGAATGGGACGTTATTTGGAAATAAGGTCTATGCAGGTAAAATCAAATTATGGTCAGGTCATACTAGACTAGGGAGGGCCCTAATTCAATGACTGGTATCCTTAGAAGAGCAAAATCTGGACACAGAGACACACTAAGAGGGGAACATCATATAAAACCAGAGACCAAGATTGGAGTGATGTGTCCGAAAGCCAAGAATGCAAAGGATTGTGGGCTACCACCAGAAGCTCGAAGAGGCAAGGAAGGATTCTCCGCAGAGCCTTCAGAGGGAGCATGGCCTTGCTGACACCCTGGTTTCAGACTTCCAACCCCCAGAACTATAAGAGAATAAAATTCTGTTGTGTTAAGCCATGCAGCTCATGGTGATTTGTTACAGCAGCCCTAGGAAACTAATACAGAAGCTGACCCTGACTTTGGGTTGTTTTGGCCTTAGCAGGAACATATGTTTGGTTGAGTATAAAGTTATGTCCATGTCATGTGATGTGGGAGTGCGGCACTGGTCAGATAGAGCTGGGAATGTGTCCAGTATCTCCTCCTGCCCAGTCCAGGAAGGCCCGGAGGATGAGAGAGGTGGAAAGCGACAGATGGAGGGAGGGGCAGAACAAAGTGTGGTGGGCAGCTTGGACTTAAGAACCAAATTGGGCCAGTGAGATGTGAGCAAATAACAAATATTCAGGATGGTGATTCCAGAGCCCTCCTTATTAGACCTGAACACTTGAAGGACCTCATTTTTTCCACTCACCCAGATTAGGGCCACAAAAGGCAAACCAACTTAGTCCTGTGTTTAGATTTTGAACATCTGTTAGGTTTGGACCTGCTAAAACCCAATGAATAGTGGCTGGGTCCAATTTTACATTTTGTCTAATGCCAAAGATGCCGTTCATGGGTTCATTAAAGGGTTCAATTAACTGAAACAAATGCTTAAAATCACTGGGGAAATAATTACTCAAAATGTACACCCTGAAATGTACGAAATTACTAATGATACAAACTCAAGCCAAGAAAATATTCTTGTTAAAATGAAACTAAGTAGGGGATAATGGAACTGAATGGTATCTCAAACTCATTTTTCACTGCTAGGCTTGTTTCATGGTGGAAGTACCCATTTCTAGATCGTTTTTAGGAAAAAATAAACATTTCAAAGATGTTAATTCTAATAATTATGACATTCTCTTAAACCAGTCACCTTTCAATGAAGCCAGTGAGATGAAATAAATCTTGCCAAAACTTTCCCTCTATTAGGGTGACCAACTCATTCCAGTGTGCCTGGAAATGTCCTGGGTTTAGCACTGAAGGGCCTACATCCCAGAAACCCCACAGTCCTGGGCAAAGCAGGACAGTTTGTCACTCTACCTCTAATAAACGAGAAATGGTCATGTGAGCAAGCACCACAGGGCAGGAAACTGCTGCAAAGACCCAAAACGTATATTCAAAGAAGAATCTTAGAAATCAAGTAGGTCCAAGAGATGAATCCAAAATGAGGCTAGCAGGCTGAAGATCAAAGGTCACTTTTCAAGTGGACTCACACTGGGAACCTCTCGCTTCTACCGACTGCTCTTCACTATCTCTTTGCTCAGCCCTCACTATCCAGGGCTCAGCCCCGGGCCCCCTTTTCCTAGCTACACTCACATCCCAGGTTGTCCCCCACAGTCCAGGATTTAATACCAACACTAGACTGATAACCCCAAATCTCTCTGCAGCATTCATGCCTCTCCAGGTCCATACAACCAAATGGTGACTTAACATCCCCTCCAGGGTCTACACGTATGAGTTTGCTTAGTCTGCCATAACAAAGCGTTGCAGTCTGAGTGGCTTAAACCACAGATAGTGATTTTCACACAATTCTGGTGGCTTGAAATCCAAGACTGAGGTATCAGCAGGGTTCTTCTTTTAAGACATCGTCCCTTCACTAGTAGATGGCCAGCTGTCTTCTCCCTGTGTCTTCACATTGTCTTCCATCTGTGTGTGTCTGTGTCTGAAACTCTTCTGACAAAAATTCTAGCATTGGGGGCGCCTGGGTGGCACAGCGGTTAAGCGTCTGCTTTCAGCTCAGGGCGTGATCCCGGCGTTATGGGATCGAGCCCCACATCAGGCTCTTCCACTCTGAGCCTGCTTCTTCCTCTCCCACTCCTCCTGCTTGTGTTCCCTCTCTCACTACCTGTCTCTATCTCTGTCGAATAAATAAATAAAATCTTTTTAAAAAAAAATTCTAGCATTGGATTAGGGCTCTAATCCTTTTCCCTGCTCCATTACTCCTTCTGCCCTTCTCAAGCCACTGTCACATCTGGGGTTACAACAAAACCTAATGAGTCTCCCCGCTTCAGCTTCAACTCCCTACAATCCATTCTTATCAAAAGCAGCCATTGTTTACATGTAAAAAAGACTACGCCACTTTCCTACCTAAAGCTCATGGATAGATTCCCATTGCCCTCAGAACACATCCGAACGCACTACCCTGGCCTACAAGCCCCTGTGTGCCTGGGCAGCCTTGCTATAAGCGTTTCTCTTTTGCCCTCTAGGCTAAACCCCGTGACACTCATCAAGCTCACTCCCATCTCTAGGCTTCTGTACTGCCCCTGCCTCCATCTGGAATGCTCTTTCCCTGCTATTCTCCTGACATGTTCCTTTTTGTCATTTGCAATTCGATTTAAATCCTCTTTCCTCACAGAGGATTTTTCCCTGGCCATCCAACAAAATATGACCCCGTTGTCGTTCTACTCTATGTGGGTAGGTATAGTTCTACTTTCATTAGAATTCTGCCTTTAGTTCTCTTTAATTCTACTTTAACTTTATTTTCTTGAGAGCAGAACCCTTACTTGCCTTTTAAAGCCTCATATCCGTAGAGCCTACAAGAGTGGATGGCACAGAGCAAGTGCTTGGTAACTCTTTGTTGTTTCTATGGACACGAATTACCTGCACATCCAAGGCAGGGGTGCTCCCTCTTCTCCAGGGTGAGCTGGGGAAAAGACATACGAGACCCAATGGGTTACTCCTCTGGTGACTTCTGAGAAATAGGATCACAGCCCTGAAAACATGGGCACAGCCAGAAGTCATGGATGTGTAGGGATTTGAGAAGGCTGGCAATTCCCAGATAACTGACCTATGCTTTGAAGTCTTAACTCACTTAAGTCATAGCCTGATGTGGAATGCCTAAGACATTACAAAAGGGTCAACGAAGCCTTAGGGACCTGAAAGGAACTAGGACAGGAGACAGAAATGAAGAAAGGCAAACGATGGGACCATTCACTACATCTAACATTCATACCACACTTGATAGTCTGTGCCTACTTCCCAGGGTTCATAGTCACAACCAACGGGACCCCACACCAAGCTCCAAACCCAAGGGTGCTCAAGCAGGAGGAGATCTTAGTATCTCTTGCTATTGTGCTTGTGCCCTCTGAGGCTCATCACCACAACATGTTTATTCCAGATCTATCACTCCAGATAAGGTCAACACACACAGATGCTGTTTCAACAGAAACTGAGTGAGTTACGAAGGCCGAGGCCAGGAGTTCCGGATGCCTGCAAGAGGCTGAACAGAACTTACTTGTTAGCACCCATTCTCTGGCAATAATCAATAACTTCTTTCCAAAGTACCTCCTCATTCTGGACTCTCACCAACTTCTCCCACCATTTTTACCAGTGAAACCTCAGTCCTCCTGCTCTCTGCCCTGACAGCACCTGTCCGATCACCTGTAAAACAGAGTCTGCAGCCCTGACAGGTATATAAGCCATTATTATCAAATTTGAAATTACGGCATAATAAATCGTCACTCTATCTCTTTCTCTCATTTTTCCTTGGACTCTCCCACCCTCACCCCACTCCAGCCCCCCAACCAGCCAACACAATTCAGAATGTACTGCAAAGGCAGGGCCACAAAGCAGGCCACAAAGCACAGTTGCAGAGTACGCCATTCGTAGGATGTGAATGGCGCTCTCCACACAGCCTGAGTAGCACCCTGGCGAAGGCACAAGGCAGAGACAGTACAAGAAGTATGGTCCGCACTTGGGATATGAGTCCTAGGAGAAGCATGGATACATCTAAGAAGATCTGCCTTAGGGTAGGTCAGAGGAAGACCAAGAGTGAGAAAGAAGACTGGATGACCTCTATTTGTCTTTCCGCATCCCTGGAGACTGACCTGCGTGCACTACACCACTAGGGCTCTCTTGCCCTCTGGCTTCTGGATGGATTCAGCCAATGGGAAGCACGGCAGGAGATTGAAGTTCAGGATGAGAGACAGATCAAGGTATTTCTCCTCCCTATTTCTTCCCCACCAGGCCACAGTTTGGTGCGTCTCTGTCCAAGACCTTGGCTCCCGTCAGGCCTCCCTCTCCTCAGCTACTGCTCTCTCTGCTTCCAGAGCAATTCCTCCCCTTTAGCCCTTTAGGACCTGAGGATTCTCAGAGCTTCTAGTAGCTCCTGGCCCTGAGGTACTTTGCCATCCCTCAATGGTTTCCCTTAAGCTTGTTGACATCCTATAAATAATTCTTTAATTATACTCTCCTCAATCACCCCTTTTATACGTTCATTTACTCAGTGATCGTTAATGGAGCCACTCTGTTAAGGCCTTTGTCACACACTGTAAAAGAAGTAAAGATGAATAAAACTGGTCCTTCCCTGTAGAGCTTTTTCAGGACACCTGGTGTCCTGGGCATCTTTCTTCTTCTTCTGACAGCAGACCCTGCCCTTCCAATAAGGAATTCATCCCAAATGCTTAACTTTCCCCTAGATGACTTAACATTTAAATGTATTAATTAGTTCCAAAATAAGTTTAAAAATGGGGCACCTGGGTGGCTCAGTTGGTTGGGCGTCTGCCTTTGGCTCAGGTCATGATCCCAGGGTCCTGGGATGGACCCCCTCGTTGGGCTCCCTGCTCAGTGGGGAGTCTGCTTCTCCCTTTGCCCTTCACCCTGCTCTTGCGTGCTCCCTTTCTCTCTCACTCTCTCTGTCTCTCTCTCAAATAAATAAATAAAATCTTAAAATAAGTTTAAAAAAAAGGTAAGTCCTTATCAAAAGACAGTAGGTCTATATCAAGATAGAGAATTGGTCCTTGAAATGTGATTTAATGCTTAAGCCCATTTGAAGTGAAAAATGTGCCCACGCACATGAAGACTAGCGTGTTCTCTTAAAACTGGAGGCACGTTGAAAATAACAAAAAGTAATTATAGCAATAATTCCGACAAAGCTTTACTGCATTAATTTAAAAGTCTAGTTGATACCACACTCTTAAAGAAATGCAATCATAAAGCTTTCAAGAAAACACCAAAACAGACAGCACTAAAAGCTTGTGTAGTAGGGGGACAGCTATGGGGAGAGGGCCAGCTTTAAGGAAAAGATTAGAAAGATTCGAGATTTGCATCTCCACTGTTTATAAATGCTAACTTTTTCTGTAAGTACTTAGAAACAATTTGTTTCTTGAAAGTTCACTTTTCTCTATGCAATGATAGTTGCCCTCTTGATTTCCTAAAGTTATATCCACAACTGCATTAGTCCAAAATGGTAAATAAATATCAGCAAGCCCAATTCTAGCCCAGTGCTTATCTAAATAATCAGAATTCCAAGCCTGACATCAAGATTTTGCTCACATAATTGTAAAATGGAAGTGCCATATGGCTATGTCAGAGAGCAACATTTAGGCTAATGTTACCATTAATAAAAAAATCAGAAACAGTGCTCTGTCAAAAGGAAGAGCAAAAACTTATTTGACCTTTCCATTTAGCACTCAGTAAAAAAAAAAAAAAAAAAAAAAAAAAAAACCCTACACTTTTCTCAGCTTAATGCAACCTGAAAATTCAGAAATAAAATCGAAATAATTTTTATATTTCCCATTTATCAACACCTACCAGAAAAAGGTCTCATTAGCATAAGTAGCACACCAAAGCAAATGAACAAGCTTCATTCGGATCAAGAAAACCAAATACATTGCAGATTTCTTCCTCAAACAGGAGCTTTTCATAACTGAATTCAAGACTGAATAAATTACAAGATGGTACTTCCAGATATTTTTATTAATATGATATTAAGTTTGAAAAATCCCACAATAACCAGTTTTTACAATTTTAAAAACTCGAAGTCATTTTTATGAGCTGTCTTGAAGAAGGTTTTTCAGTGCTTCCCAAAGAAGTTAATTTGTTAAGCCAAAGCCTGGTCCTGGAGGGCTTTGCCTTGGGAAGACCAGTGCAGGAAAGCAAAGCTGAAACTACAAAGCTGAAAGAAAGCATAGCTGGGAAATTGTCAAGAAAATGGCCCCAAAATGCAAATGCTTAGAGACTCAAATAGATATTTGTGCCCCCGTGTTAATAGCAGCATTATTCCCAATAGCTGGAAGGTGACCAACCCCTGTCCGGTGACAGATGAACAGAGAAACAAAATGTGGTCTATACCACAATGGACTATGAATCAGACTTACAAAGGAAAAAAAAATTCTAACACATCTACGATATGGAGGAACCTGGAAGACGCTAACACCAAGTGAAATAATCCAGTCACAAAGGACAAGCACTGTAACACTGTATGGTCCCACTTACATTAGGGACCTAGACTAGCCACATTCAGGGACAGAAAGTAACATGGTGATTGCCAGGGGCTGGGGGTGGGGGAGGAGGGAATGAGAAGTTATTTAATGAATACAGAGTTTCAGGTGGGAAAGATGAAAAAGTTTTAGAGATGGATGGTGGTGATGGTTGCCCAGTGTGTGAATATGACTAATACCACTGAACTGGAGACTTAGAAATGGTTAAACGGCACATTTTATGCTACGTATATTTTACCACCACCACCCTCCAAAAAAGCAAATGCTTACAGGGGCCTTGGGTGGTGAGTAACGCGGGGTGAGGTTTGTAACAGCAGGAAGAGCGGAGATTCTGGTAAATGAGGTGTATGTGTCCTCTCTAAAAAGAACCCGTGTTAACTAAAGATACACTGTATGGTGACTAACAAAACATAATAAAAAATTATTATTAAAAAAATAATAATAAAAAAATAAAAAGAACTGGCATTGCTCAGCTCGCTGACGGCTGCCGTGCAGCCAGTATTATAGGCAGATATTATGATTTTTCAAGAGAAGTCTGAAATCCACGTTTTTATGAGACATCTTCTATGTCCTTTTTAAAGTTGGCAACAAGTTTTTAAAGTTCCTAAAACCCTGCAGGTCAAATAAAGCCCATCTGCAGGCCTGTAGCATGCAGCTCTGGATTTAGACTGTGAGTTGACAGCATTCTCTTTAGGCAAAGAAGGCCACACGATGGAGGGGAGAAAGCTGAGCCCTGAACAACACCAGCTTGTGCAGAGGAATTATTTCCAGCCTGTGTGGCCGGCCTGGCCTCTGAATAGAAAGCATACAAGTATATCACAACCATAAGCTTATTCTAGGAAGCTACAAACAAGTAGAAATGGGCTGTTTCATGTATGTTTAGTTTTGCCTTTGTATATCTAAAAGGACAGCCTTTAGGGTACTTGCACATGTAAGAAGAGGCTGTTCACGTGTCGGCCAGTTTAACAGGTTCCCACGTTAGTCTCAGATAAGAGATGAATGTTCCACTGAAGAAAGGGTAGAATAAAAATGTGATCAGCTTTTATGCAAATCACATGAAGGCCAACTTATCAGTATTAACACCACACCCCCTAACTCTTGCAAATGGGGCTGTGGGAACCTGAATTTTAAAACAAAATCAATGTTGGGACACCTGGGTGGCTCAGTCAGTTAAATGTCTGTCTTCAGCTCAGGTCATGATCTCAGGGTCCTGGGATCCAGTCCTGCATCGGGCTCTCTGCTCAGCAGGGAGCCTGCTTCTCCCTCTCCCTCTGCCGCTCCCTCTGCCTGTGCTCTCTCTCTCTCTCTCTCTCTCTCTGACAAATAAATAACATCTTAAAAAAAACAAATGTTTTAATCTTCTATCTCATGAACTTGGAAGACAGGGTGATAATTTCAAAATAATAAAACATCTTAGAATAAACTAACATTTATTATTAAAAGTCATTAATTTAAAAATGTGACTCTGGAACAGAAGTGATAGCCCTTCAAATGCATCCTCTGTTCTTCAAAATAATGAATTTTATTTTTTGTGTTTATCCTATTATTCCTATTCTACAGATGAAGCAAATAATGTCTTTAGTATAAAAATGCAATTTGAATTAATTGATTGCTAGGCAGTAATATTCAATTAAATTTAACAAGTGTTAAGTGAGCACTCTTTGTATACTGGCTATAATGGGCATATCAGATAATACGTAAGGATTGTGTCCATCCACTGTCCCCACCATTAACACCCAAACAACCTAGCTGACACTTCAAATGTGCAACAAGGAAAGCAAACCCGAAACGAGAGGGCAGGCAGAATCTACCCTGGAGCTCCTCTTGGGGCTGCACATGGTAGAAACACTTTGTGCTGCAATATCCCCAGCCCTTGTTGGGAGTCACCCTGTTAGGGCATAAGTGTTAGAGCTGGAAGAGACACCATGAAAACATTCGGCCATCTTCCGCCTTCAGTAGGTAAGGAGTTTATCTCCACTACACAGATAAGGCATCTGAGGTTCAGGTAAGGGATTTGTCCAAAGCGCTCCAACTCCCTCAGTGCCCTTTTCTCGTGGTACTGCCTCTGGCAAAGCCTCTAAAGCTCCCCTGGCCAGATGTGGCCTCACCCTCCTCCAGGCCCCACGGCTCCTCTAGCTTTTGCACCACTTGTAACTACCATCCCTACCTCCCAGTTCAGGATTGAAGGCAAAGCTGTTTATATTAGTCTGCTCAGACCGCCATAACAGAATACCACTGGCTGGGTGACTTAAACAAAGATATTTATTTTGTCACAGTTCTGGTAGCTGGAAGTCCAAGATCAAGGTGCTTTTTTTTTTTTTTTTTTTTTCCTGGTGAGGTACTCTTCCTGGCTTACAGAGGACCACCTTTTCACTGTGTCCTCACGTGACCTTTTCTCTGTGCATGTGGAGAGAGACATCTTTGGTGTCTCTTCCTCTTCTCATAAGGATACAATCAGATTAGAGCTCCACCCTTATTTATGGCCTCATTTAACCTTAATTATCTCCCTAAAAGACCAATCTTTACATACAGTCACATTGGGGGTTTAGGTTCAATATATGAATTTGGGAAGGGTGGAGGGGACACAATTCAGTCCATGGTATCATCTAATAGCGAATCATACTATAAAGAAAACCATATAATTAGAAGTTTCCAGTGAATGTCTTTAAAGCTTCAATTTGCAAATAATGATACTCATGTCCTGGTTTTATCCGAGGCTTAGCCCTGGCAAAGACATAAGGTAAATCTCACAGTCCTCACTTGTATTGCACAGTCCGTCTTTGAAGGGGCAGAAAGACAATGCTGAGGGTCAGCAGGGGTTCATCACACACCACTGATGAGGAAAACCCTCAAGTTTCCAAAGGCAGTACTGCAGAACTGTTCAAGGCAGTAGGCTCTGGAGACAGACTTCGGTTGTATATCACTGATGGGCTGTATGACTTTGGGCAGATAGGTTACCCTCTCTGAGCATCAGAAGCCTCAACTTTGCTTCATAGACCAGCCCGCTGCTGGTCTGAGATGGGATGAGACTGATTTCGCTCATACTGTTGAGGCAACCAAGGGCAGTAAAAAGGTGGGCGGTCTGGGAGGTAACTACATTTCTGCTTAATTAAAAGTAATGCATCTCCCATAAGTCTTCATGCGGGGGATGGGGGGTCCTTCCTGGGGTGATTCAAATTACACTCAGTAGGGAAATAGTCCTACTGCTAAGAATGGTAGCCACTGTTTTAGAACTGCAAAGTATACAAATATAAGACAAGACCCTTTTCTTGAGGGTGTGTAGTGCTTTCTCATATTTTGTGACCAAACAGCATTTTTTGGAATACTCTTCCACATTTGAGAAACTGCCTACCTTATGAATTCTCACCTCCCCAAGACGGAAGTCAGGCATTTGCCTACCCAGCTACCTTGTACCTAAGGTGCAAGCACGTGACCTGGGCTCCACCAATCAGCAGCATCCACGCAAAAATTCTTTTCAGAAGAGTGGGGTTAGGGGCGCCTGGGTGGCGCAGTCGTTAAGCGTCTGCCTTCCGCTCAGGGCGTGATCCCGGTGCTCTGGGATCGAGCCCCACATCAGGCTCCTCCACTATGAGGCTGCTTCTTCCTCTCCCACTCCCCCTGCTTGTGTTCCCTCTCTCCCTGGCTGTCTCTATCTCTGTCGAATAAATAAAATCTTTAAAAAAAAAAGAAGAAGAGTGGGGTTAGAGAAGGAGGTACTGGGTACCTGGGTGGCTTGGTCAGTTAAGCATCCACCTTAGGCTCAGGTCATGATCTCGGGGTCCTGGGATCAGCCCTGGGTCAGGCTCCCCACTCAGTGGGGAATCTGCTTGTCCTTCCACTCCTCCCCCCCGCCCCTTCGTGCACTTGCTCTCTTTTTCTCTCCCAGATAAACAAATTAAAATCTGAAAAAAGAAAGAAAGAGGGAGGGAGGGAGTAAGGAAGAAGGAAGAAGGAGGGATCGTGTGGAATTCACCGTGGTGGGGACCGGTGGAGTATGGCAGAGAGACACCCAGTTTGCAGACACCACAGTGATGGGATCTCTGGGAGCCCACCAGAAAGAACTCACTCTCTGGTACGAGCGAGGGGGCTATGTTCTTTGGTAGCCACACCAGGGTCTCCACTGGAGCTACTAGTGGTATAATTTGTGTAGTGTTCCTGGCTGCATGGCCTCCAAGTCTGACTCTGGTCCTCCCAGAAATTCTCCGAGCTCCTTAATTGCCTTTTAAAAAAACTCCCTTTATGTGTAAACTAGCCAGAATGGGCACTGTTGTTTGCAACTGAGAACCTCAAACCAGCATAAAACCAAATAATAGTTGCACAATTAAATGGAAGTCAAGAGAAAAGAATTGTAGTTTGGCATATGAGGGGGCTTTTTAAATCCTATAAATACAAAATGTTAAATAAGTAAAAGAAATTAAGGCAACTGTCTGCAAAACTTTGGAAAAAGAAGCTGATTGCTTGTTGCAAAGGACAGCTGGGACCGTTGAAGTATGTACAGTAAGCAAAGAGATACGGCAATTCTGTCAGCATAAAGTTATATCTACACACACACACACACACACACACACACACACACACACACCCCTACCCCCAAACCCGTACTCAAGACCTGAGGTTTCATGGATTCAACCTTTATCTGTGAGCATGAGGACTTGCTATTTTAACCTTTCCCCGCCTGGAAGTTTTGATTTATGAGCTAGTTAAAAACAAAGCAATTATTTCCCAGTGGGCGTTAGGATCATTGATATATAAACACAGCAATTTAATCATTACCTAGATAAACTGGGTCTTAAATCCCAGGCTCTGAGAAAGTTTACATGAAACCTTTATGTAATTTACCAAAGTCATTTCAATGCCAGAATAACTTAAACTTTAAACAGAGGGCACCTAACAAAAAGCCTTTCAAGTCTTATCCCCATAGTTGATAAAAATCGAAGACAAAGCCATCCTGCAATTAGCTTTCCCCAAAAGATGCACGTCTTAGTAACAATTTCCTTTGGTTTAATAGCATCATCTTTCAGGATTAATGACCTAACAAACAGAAGATCTAGGCCTTTCCAAACACTTTTGTGTTTCCTAGGGTTTTGGATTTATCACATACAAATAAGATAAGGTCAGTGACCCAGACTGCTTACCCTGAGTCCCAAAACCTTGATTCTGGGTTTCCTGTTATTTATAACATACCTGAACATATTCCAAAGTGTACATGGATTATTTTTGCCTGGGCAGCATCCATTCCCATTCCTTTGAGTACTAACATCTCAACTGTCACTGGAGACCGTACTCCCCCATTCCCAGTCCATGTGCTTTAATAAGAGAGTGATTTAATCCCTCTCCAGGGGTCAGCATGACCCAGAACTGACCAATCAGCTTGGCTGCCATGTTTGTTTGAAAGACTGGCATATAACCAACTCAGGACAACGAGAATTGAGAATTTTGATGGAACTATAGGTAAAGAGAAGCTGCTTGCTGGCGTATCTCATCTAGTCAGCCTGGAGCTTCTGATAGTGTTTCGATGTCATGAACAGAGGGCCTGCTTAATGATGAACCAATGCAGAAAAATGCAGAGCAAAGAGATGGCAAGAGATAGACTTTTGAGGATATTGTTTGAGACCTGGATCCAGCCACACCTTCGCCTTTACAGTTCTAAGAACCAGTTAATTTGATTTTTTTCTAAGTCCCTTTGAATTAGGTTTCTATCCTTTGCAACCTGAAGAGTCATAACGGATACAGATTCCTTTAAGCTGAGACTTTATAAAGGTAGCTGAAGTGTTAAAGTAGTTAGCTTTCAATATTAAAGTATAAAATGAGCTTGTACCAGAGATGTTAAAGCCCTGCTATGAACAACTTCCCATTCCAGCATGTGCTGCCTTACCCACAATCCCCTGCTCAGGGAAATGGTGCTAAAGAAGTCTGTGCCTAAGGCAGCCCACCAATGGACTTGGGATGAACAACCAACCCAAAGGCAGCTAATTATTTTGCTGGCCAGGCTCCAATGGCTGTGCGGCCTGGCTCGGTGGGCTGGACCAATAGGAAACCCTCACTTAGGAGTTCAAGCTAGGAAATACTGAGGTCTCAGCCAATGGCCTTATGGGTTGGCCATTCAGGGGCCATATATAAAATGAAGCAGCAAAAGAAGAGAGGAGAGAAAAAGAGGGAAGGCAACTGAACAGAGACCACATGACCTCTGAGAAAAATACTGACTCCATTCCGAATTTTCCAGACCTATGTTTAGGCCACCATGAGACTCTGCTCTGCTTTGTTTGACAGACACAGAATCCTTTCAGGGGGCAGAGCAGTACAGGGGTTAGAGAGTATGGCTCCCAAGTGACCACCTGGGTGCGAGTCTTGACCCCTGCTGCCCACCCACATGCCTGAGGCCATATTCTCTACACCTGCTCCTCCCCAACAGAGCAAGGATAATAGCACCCTGCCCCCCAGAATAGGAAAGAAGAGTCTGTGTGATAATATCCTCAGAATAATGTAATGATAGTTGCAGTGACTGTCACAATAAGCCCCTCATACTTGCATTAGTTGAAGTGATGTCCTAGTCCTTGACCATTGAGAGGACCCAAACTAAGGCAACAATTCACTAAATGATTAACTTAAATATGACTAAATTTCTACACAACATATATAGAACTCTCAGTGTCCAGATATAACTACAGTGTAAAATCCTCTTTAATAGGGGAAAACCTTAGCCATGGGTAGCACACAGAAGTGCTGAATCTGGTAACACTTGAAAGACAGTATGATGTGCTCATCCTCGTTCTGTATTGTGCCCTGTTCCTCCTGGGTCCCACACTGACCCCTGAGTACTACACGAGGGCTGTACACCAGGGCTGACAGGCCAACTCCCGAGACTTCTCCTCTCTGCCTGCAATGGCTCAAAGCTTAGCCTCCTCTTCAACTGCGGTCTCCAGCTCTAGCTCTTTCTGCAGCAAGTTATTCTTGCGAGGCAGGTGATGGTGGCGCGGTGTGTGCCCCGCAAAAGATGCAGGTGCTGTGAGAAATAGGAGACTTTTGGCATGAAGGCAACAGCTAAGGCAAATCCAGAAGCCTTCTCTCATGACTCAAACCACTATACTGTGATTACTTCCTGTTTTGAGCAGGCCTACCCCTTCTGAGGTTGGAAAAAAATTCACCTCAAGGCTGAGGGTTTTACTCTAACTGTTCTGTCCCCTTCTGTAAAAGCTACACAAACAACTGTACAGACTTTGTCCCTCTCCAAAAAAATATTGTTCAATCTTTCTGAACTGTTAGTCCATGCTTTCCAGCCTTAAAAAAGAATTATTAAAGAAAAATGATATGAATCACCTTTCAAAGATCCTTTTTATTTAGGAAAAAAATCAATTTCCATAGGGAAAAAAAATCCACACAAATATTCTTCAAATCTGTTCCCCAAAACGTATGAAGAATAAGAGGCATACAGGAGTCCTGAGAAAAGAACAGAAGTTTGATTTCTTAAGGAAAACAACAAGGGCCTTTCACACAGACTCTGGTGTGTTTGGTTTTGCATTCTTTGCTAAAAGGCGATAATCAAAGGATTAAATCTATATTCCCTTCTTTTGGTAGAATCAAGATACGAGTTTTTGAGTACAACTGCTACTCTAAAAATCAGAGAACTAGCATATTCTTACAGCTACAGAAGAGGGCCAGGGGAGAGAAGAGCTAAACACGTCAGGCGCAGTCCAGAGTTTCAGGCAAGAGGACATTCCCACGTGGGAATAAGCCACTTTTTGACTTTACAGTCAGTCCTTGAATTACAAGCTGGTCATGCTAGGTTTCTGATCAAGTTCCAACCTGGAATACTTAGAATCTAGAATGTCTTCTCCCCTAACAACAATGTTCTAAGCACTGACTATGTCACCCTAAAAGAGCCATCCTAATCCCAGAGTTCCTAAGGAATCACATAGTTTTGTCCTGTGGGTCCTGCACAGTCCAGACACAACTCGTGACCTTCTTTTATGAAAATGCATTCAGAGTTCCAAATAAGACATAGCGTTTCAGGGCTTCTGACCCTACAGGGCTGTCACCAGTGCCAAGACATCAGTGGTGGCCAAGGCCTGCCCTCCTTCCTCTCACCCCACCCACGCTGACCAGCGAAGGGCACCAAGACGGCCAAGGGCAGAAGGAGGAAGGGTCCTTCTTGTCCCTCCTTCTGGTCCCCACTTGGCCACCAGCAGAGAAGGCAAAAAGCAGGAACTTGAGGCCAGCAGGGTGGATGCCAGGGCCACAGCGCGCAGGAATTGGGGGGAGGGAAGGAGAATTCTCTGAGGCTTGGGCTGGCCCGTTCCCCCAGCTCAGCTGGGGACTGCCTGTGCTCTTAGCTTTCATTTCCACTGTTGGTTGCTAAGTGCTATACATAATGCAAAAGTAAATAGTTACACAGCGCCGTTTGGAAGACACAAAAACACACATCAATCAGCCAAGAAAAAAAAACTCTCAAAGTTTCTAGGTTTATTTTTAGATCCTGGTTAGCCAAATGAGTAACCTAAATGTCCAAAAGAAGAGACGCTGGGGCCGAAAACTGTATTTAGAAACAGGAGACCCTGATACTGCAGATCTCTGGCCGGTCTTAGCTTGTAAAATATGCATCGGGCAAGTCCTCAGGTGTTTTAAGGACCTCGCAGCAGTGTTTTGAATAAGGGTACGGCACCCATCGCACTCGCAAGACTTGCTCCTTAGAAAACACCGTCCCCGGTCATGAGGCTTTAAGACATTAGAGTGAGTCCAACACAAAACACTGACATTTTAGCGAAAGACTCAACTTAATAAAACTAACTAAAACAACACTGAAGTAATGAGTATAAATCCAATGAGGAGAGTAAAAAGTATTTTATTCACCTTGTATTTCCCATATCTGGCAAAAGTACCTTGAACAGAGCAGACACACAACAAATGTTTATTAAATAAATAATAATACTCCTCCTAGGAAGAGCCCTCATTTCTAGGCAAAACTATCGTTATGACCTCCCTGAGAGTCCCACTCAAAGTTTCAAAGATACACTTAACACTATAAAAGGGAATCAGAAGGAACAACGGAACAACAGATAGCATGATAGCAAATAATGAACAGTCAGACGGAAAAGCAGAAATAACCCTGAGTGATTCATTGAGATTTGCTTGCTTCTTCACCTGTAAAATGAGATTGTATTTGTGGCCCTATCACCTCGTGGCACACAGTAGAGACAGACGAACAGCCGCACTCCGGGCTTCTCAGACACGCCGGCAAGCTGCATGAGGATGTCCATGTTACAAGGCAAAAGCTGGGCCTGATGGGACCAAGTTATTCTCAGTGTAACCACCTCATTCCAGGGAAGAGCAAAATCGTCCTTGCCTTAGAAAAGACCCTTCTGGTTACCATGCCGCTCGTTCATAGTTGGGGGGAAAAATGCACAAAAAAGAAAAGTCACTTGCTTTATGGAAACTTAAAAACAAAAAACAAAAACAAAAACAAAACACTGGGGTGCTTTGCTAGCTCAGTTGGTTGAGCATCCGACTCTTGATTTCAGGTCGGGTCATGATCTCAGGGTCCTGGGATCAAGCCCCACATCAGGCTCCATGCTCAGCAGGGAGTCTGCCTGAGATTCTCTCTCCCTCTCCCTCTGCCCCTTCCCCCTACTCACGAGCTCTCTCTCTCTCAAATAAATAGATAAAACTTAAAAAAACACACCATTTTTAGTACAGTATGCTGAGACAATTGGTTAGCAAGTTAAAAGAGAAAAATAATCAGTTTACCTCCTCATTTCTTCCCTGCTCTACACCAAAATAAATTAGAGTTGTGTTAAATAATAACAAGGGGCTTTTAATGTGAATAATCCTTTAAAACCAGTAGAAAACAGAGCTGATTATTTATCAAACCCTGTGAAAAAATGGAGCAGGCTGTCCTATGGATGGAAGAAATCACAGGGAAACATTTGCCCACTTAACAACTAAAAACTGTATCAAACATGCAACCAACTCACTGGGGAAATAACTGTAGCAAATGTGCCCAAAGATATTTTATTACAGATTATTAATGACCTTATGCCCGTGAGATATATCTTAAGTGAAAAACAAAGCAAGGTTACAGAAAAATGTGTATAATATGACTGTTTTGGTAATAAAAAATGAGCCTCCTTTGATCTTTAAAAAGACTGTATTTGTATGCACGAACAAGGAGAAAGATGGGAAGACACACCTTAAGCTTTTTTTTTTTTTACTTTTTTTAAATGTTCAGTTAGCCACTGTATAGCACATCATTAGTTTTTGATGTAGTGTTCAATGATTCATTAGTTAAATATAATACCCCGTGCTCATCACACCAGGGAGGCATGGGAGTAAAGGCTGGCCAGGAAAGCCCTTCATGTCTTTGTCCTGAATTATAACTTGAAAAAAAAATTAACTATAACTGATGTGAAAAACATCTAAAGGCAAAGAACATATCATAAAAAATTAGGAAAAGAAGAAACGCAACTAGTATACAATCTGAAAAAGAACTGTTCAGCCCCACTATTTCTTATCGAAGAAATAGAATGGCAAAGTTTTTTTGGTGACCAAATTAGAAAAGGAATTTCAAAGTGATGATGTTCAAGGTAAGAGACAAACAGATGAAACCAACGCAGTCACACAATGTGAATTGCTTAAATTTCCAAATCAATTTCCAAATTTCCATTTAGAAAGCAAATGGCAAAATGAGTTGAGAGTTTTTAATAAAAGTTCAAACATCCAACCTAGGAAATCCACTGGAAATACATCATAGGCTATAATCTAATATAGAGAAAAAGGTTTTGTACAAAAATGATTAAAGCAAAAAAAATTATTTAAAATTTTGACCAAATGACCAATAACGGAATGGCAAAGTGAACCGAGATATATCCATTTGATGAAATATTATATGTCCAATTAAACACTGTCTACAGAGAATATATAACAAAATATAAAATTCTCACAAAATTAAAAACTTCCATCTCTTTTACTCTCAGTGTTTTACTTCTGACACAAACATGGGAGGGTTTTTTCCATACCAACCAATCCCCCAACTCTCCAGACTCAATTGCTAACAACCCAGAATCAGTGCAGCCCCCGCAGACTGAGGGCTGAGTCCCACAAGACTGCCCCCAGTTCAAATGCCAATGGCAAGTCCCAGATACTTATACTCCTGACCAATTGGCTGTAATCAGGGGTTCCCATGACACCCTCCTTGGATTCAATAATTTGCCAGAACAGCTCACAGAGCTCAGGAAAACAGTTTACTTGCTAGATTGTTGGTTTATTATGAAAGGACATGGTTCAGGAACAGCCAGATGGAAGAGATGCCTAGGACAAGGTATGGGGAAAGGGGTGTGGGGCTTCCATGTTTTCTCTGGGCAAGCCACCTTATCAGCACCTTGATGTGCTCAGCCACCTGGAAGCTCTCTGAACCCCACTGTTTAGACTTTTTTCTAAGTTTTTATTTAAATTCCAGTTAGTTACCATACAGTGTAATATTAGTTTCAGGTGTGCAATATAGTGATTCAACATTGCCATACAACACCTGGTGCTTATCGCAACAAGTACACTCCTTAATCCCCACCCCGTTTCACCCATCACCCCTGCCCTCACCACACCTCCCGTCTGGTAACCATCAGTATGTTCTTCATAGTTAAAGTTTGTTTCTTGGTTTGCCTCTCTCTCTCTTTTTGTCCCTTTGCTCCTTTGTTTTGTTTTTAAATTCCACATACGACTGAAATCGTATGGTATTTGTGGAGGCTCTTATGTAGACACAATTGATTAAATCATTGGCCACTGGTGATTGAACTCCACCTCCAGCCCCTTTTCCATTCCTGGGGGTAGAAGAGGGGTGTGAAAGTTTCAACCCTCTATTTACCTGGTTGGTTCCTTTGGCAACCAGCCCCTCTCTTCCTAGAGTCACGCCTTTAGCATAAATGCAGATATGGCTGAAAGGGGTTTATTATGAACGATACAGGACACTCTTCTTACCCCTATTATTCAGAAATTCCAAGAGTTTTTAAGGAGCTCTGTGCCAGGAACTGGGGACAGAGACCCAATATATATTTCTTATTATATCACAATATTGCAGCTTAGGGTATATGGTTAAATGAAAAACTAATTTTAAAATTATATAATGATATGACTATGCAAGAAAAATATTTCCTCATAAAAATCATGAAAAGAAATGTTCCAAATATTAACCGTGTTTGCCTTTGAATATTTGGATTATGGTAGCATTTTTTTTCTTTTTTCTAATTCACTATAGTATGTAGATCTTATTTCATGATAGTGCCTTACTTTTACACTGGTAGGGTCGAAGGTATGGAGGGAACAGCGGCCAAGGTCTGGGGAACATATTCTTTAAATGACTGCATTTGAAAAATCTAAGCACAGTCTCCCTGTTGCTCTCTCAAGAAACTTCCGAGGCCAGAACTGACGCCTGATTCTCACTGTTTGTCCTTTGGCCTGGCTTAGAAGTAGCTGTCTTGTCTTCCAAAGGGTGAGGTGGTGGGAACTCAACATCACAGGCTTCCCACATCCCAATCCTCCCCTTCCAACAAGTCACAGTACAAAACCCCATCAAAGAGCCCTTCCTATAAATGTTCTATTAGAAATTTTAGATCACATGTCTAAAGAAATGTGTCTGTGTATCTGTGTGTGCATCTGTCTGTCTATGCTTCCTCCTCCCTTTCTCTAGCCTCAAAGGCAGCAAAACAAACTCTAGGACAAGGATGCAGCAATCTACCTTACTTCTCAAATGCTAAATCTAAGTGATAAGTGATAAATCTATTTATCTGAATAGAAAAACAATGCAAAAGAGGGAGAACCAAAGGAACTCCAGCCAGGACCATACCCCAATACGAAACAATTTTAAATAACAATGGATTAAAGTCCATCTCTCATCTCACACTTACCATACAATCCAAATTCATAGTCTCAGATCCCCACTGCAGTATTTCAGGCCCTATCCCTAATACTGAGTCAGGCTAAATATTTCCCCTTCGGGTACATTAAATGGTCAGATTAAACACTCACAATCTCTTACTGCACGTACTTTGGAAATATGCATCATATATATCTTTACATAAAAATAATGAAACAATGGGAGCCTGGCTGGCTAAGTCTGTAGAACATACAACTCTTGATCTTGATCTCAGGGTTGTGAGTTCAAGCCCCACATTGGGTGTAGAGATGACTTAAAAAAATACAATATTTACAAAAAATGAAAGAAAATATTCCAAATATTAACACCAATTTATAAAAGAATATGTTAGTAAAAGATGTTAGTAAAAAAAAATTTAGTGAAGAAAATAACGACCTCTCGAATTTATCTGCTTAGTAAATTCAAGTATTTGCAGTATCTTGTGTGACATCATTTTCTGAATGGTGGTGCACTTGCACCCTTGTTAACGGAAGAACAGCCACACCGGCAGCTGAACTTCTGTACGTGAGATGTTGCACCCCACGCTCCTATGTGTTAGCCCACTTAACCTTCTCAACCCTTACAACAACTCCAGGAAGCAGAGCCATGCTCCCCCAGGTGTTACCTAACGGTACGAGTTCCAGGAGGTCACACGCTAGTAAGTGACAGCGTGAAGACTGAATGAGGCCAGGCTAATTCTGCTCCAGAGCGGATATGCTCTTGTTGCTACAGAACTACACGTTGCACCACATTCTTTTTTACTTACACTAAAAATCTCTCCTGACTAAGCCTGGCTTGGACAATCTGTAAGAAAAACAAGTGGTATCAACTCCCCAAACGAATAGACGACCAGTACCGATTTCGTAATTCTAAAGGAAGAAGGGACTGAATTACTACATCAATTTTCAGAAAGTTACAGTCCCCAGATCAGCACCAGGAGAAGGAAGTTATACGTGGCCTTCCAATCATGGAAACAGAAGAAATAAACCAATTAAATGGTCTGGTGGAGAAAAGGAGAGGTATAAAAGGACCTAAAAATAGTTTCCATCTTATCTCTGCTGTAATAATAGCAGATTAGCACGCATTCTCCTGGAAATGTCACCTAGGCAACCAGAAATACAAAGACAGAGATGTTCAGAAAAATATATGTATATAAATCTATTTTTGCTTTCTTTGAACATAAGTGATCACTATTGCAGGAAGGACAATAACTAAGACTATATATGGAAAGAGAAAAAAGGTAAGTACAGAAGAAAGTTGCATAAATAGGTATCCAGTGTAAAGTAGGCTAATAAGATACAAAGGTAGGTCTCTATACGAGAAGCCCTAACCCACTGCGTCAAATTTGGGCCAAAAATCTACTAGGAATGCTAAACATATTTTTCCTATATTTTTTAAATCTCAAGTTTTGATCTCATAAACCAAAGGCAGACTGATACAAAAGAGGGTAGGCTGGCAAATTTTAAAACAACATCTGGAAAACTATCCTAAGCTCCTCTTCACTAGAGTGACTCTATGTCCCTGTTTGCCCAAGACAGTCCCTGTTTGTGCCTCTTGTGTTGGTGTAATTATTAAAAAGTACTCCTCTTTCACTTCCAAAAGTATCCCAGCATGAACAATAAATTATACGGTCCCCTTGTATTTAACCAGGACAAATTCTTAACCAATTAACAACACACTAGCAACTAGGTTGAGAATTTAGATTAGTTCAAAAAAATTTTATAAGATAGAATCCCTCACTTCCAGAACACTACAGTCTAACCGAGAAGACAGAAATAAAACCCAAAACAATCACGAAGCAGTGAAAAATTGATAATCATTCATGGAATCCAGGCCGAAGTGCCACAGTTCAGATCGGAGACCAAGTAGACAGTGGATCCCCTTGAGGGAGAGACTCCATAGAAATCGTGGTAAAAGCAACCATGTTCTTGAGCACTTACTGTATACCAGGCACTGTGCTAGGCATCATGCCCATGTGACCTCACTCCAGGCTCAAAACAACCCTAGAAGGGAACAGTCATTATGCTCACTTTCTAGGACTCGCCCCAAGTGTTACCAGAGAATTCAAATGCCTGACCAGAGCATATGCTCCCCGCCACGGCGGATGTGTGCACACTGCTTCCTGTTGGCCCAGCCTGACCCGGGCTTGGCGCAGCAGCTGGGAGAGCCATCAGCTTCTCTATCTGCTCCGTAACCGCGCAAGGTGTGGTCCAACCCCGGCAGAGGGCTGCTCAGTCTGCCAGGGCCCAGGTAGGAAACAGGGGGTGCTTTTTCATCCTACTGAGGAGTCCTCCTATTGGAGAGGCTACTGAGAAGACAGTAAGGAAGGGTTTAGAAAAGCAGTGAAGGCTGGCAACAGCAGGAAGCCATTACCATCCCCAGGCCTCAGTGTGTGATATGTGGGGTTGGCGGGGGCATAAAGGAATTCCAAAGAAGGTGGCTGGATGGAGAAGGTGTCTGGCAGGACCTGATGCCTTCAGCGCACAGATGAAGCCAACCTGCAGGCCGCAACCCAGCAGGAGGGAATGGGGACATAAACAGCCTTCCCCACTCTTCTCCCACTCTCCCCGTGGTGGGCTGGACCCTCCCCTGGCCAAATTATACCAGAAGTCAAAGGCAAAGAGGGCCCTTGATGCCTCTCGGGGCACAGAGCAGGTGGATGAGGGAGGAAAGAGGACACAGAGGAGCCAACAGGTGATGTCCAGCTTGCTTGCTGTGTCCTTGCCCCTGCAGAAGAGTGTGCTCCCACCAAGGAGAGGAAACCGGCCCGGTAACTCTTTGCAGGGGCGTGGAAGGTGCTGCATTAGCAAGAAGATGTCATCCTCAGCCTAGGTGTGAGGCCAGAGCCAGTTCATGGGCAAGTGCCCTTTATAATTACATTCAGCCCCGTGCTTTGAAGGGCCCCACACTTAGTCTAATGCTCTGCTGACACCATTTTGAAATTCTCAATAATTTTTTTTTAAGATTTTATTTATTTATTTGAGAAAGAGAGACAGAGCATACAAGCCGGGATGGCCACAGGGAGAGGGAGAAGCCAACTCCCCTCTGAGCAGGGAGCCTGGCTCGATTCCAGGACCCCGGGATCACGACAGAGCTGAAGGCAGACACCCAACTGACTGAACCACTCAGGCACCCCAAAATTCTTGATAATTTTTCAACAGACCCACATTTTTTTCAATTTGTACTGGGCCTCACAAATTAAGTAGCTGGTCTTGGGCAACGCAAACCATTTTCCTCAGCTGGTAAGACTGAATTCTGTTAAGTATCACAAGATTCCAAGTATATTATTCAAAGCAAACAGACCCAAAGTTAATATTAACCAGAGTCACAATGATACAGCAGAATATATAGCATAATAAAGAGAGGGGACAATTTACCTTTTTTTTCCTTTCCTCTTTCTCTTTTGAAGTCAAACTGCAAAGTGGCTGAGAAACCCAAATCAGCTGCCCCCTGGAGAGAAACGGAACTTAATTACAGGCCTCTCCACAGCACAGAGGCAATGGGTTCTGGCTCTTACCCAGTTAAGGTGATCAGTGCAGACAACCAAGCAGAATAATTTACGCCCTGGGTGGACTCTGTTGATGTCCCCCATTTGGTGGGCTATGGTCTTCAAATTAGCCAGGTAATTGCCAAAACTACCCCTGACCTTGCCTCATGTGCCCAGTGTACGCAGGTCCCTGCTTGGGACAAAGTATTGAAAACACATGCACAGAAGGCTCATTGATGGGCCAGCAACGCTTACAAACCGTATTTCTAAGCTGATGCTTTCCGAAAGCCTAGAAACTGGGGCCTTTCCTGCTGCTGCTTCCCTTTCCTGAGAGACCGCCACCTCGGTAGCCTTCCTCTGAGAAATCACCGTTGTGAGAGCATCTGGGGAAAGCCCAGGTGAGAAGCCAGACAGGGCCAATGTCTGTTCTTTCTCCCATCGTTTCCTCCAAGGCCATTGGGCAAAGCAAATCACAGAAAACTTCCATCTGAGGCAGGGATCAAACTGGTTTTTGAAAGCCTCTTTCACTTACCCCTCCATGTCAGAAATAAGGGATGGTGGATTTTGAGTGTTTTGTTGTTTCAAGTTAGAATAAAATGTCAATAGACCAAATCAAAAGGGTTTACCAGCCTCTGCTGTGTCCAGGTGCCTAGAATCCAGGCGGTACATCAAACCTAGGGGCATCATGATGGAATCAGAGGATCAAGGTTTGCAGTGCACACTCATGAGCCCTGTAGGGGGGGGGTGAATGGTGGCCCCCCAACAGACGTGGCTACGTCCTAACCCTGGGAACAGGTGAATGTGATCTTATTTGGAAAAAGGATCTTTGCAGAGGTCATGAAGTTAAGGCTCTTGAAATAAAATAACCCTAGATTACCCAGGTGAACCCTAAAGCAAATGCTAACTGTCCTTACGAGAGACATGCGAAGGAGAGGAGGCCACGTGACCACGGAGGCAGGGATGTGTGTGATGCAGCCTGGAGCCCAGAAATGCCGACAGCCACCAGCCGCTGGAACGGGCAAGCAAGAATTCTCCCCCGAAGCCTCTGGAGGGCTGGCTGTGCTCACCCCTTGATTCTGGGCTTCTGGCCTCCAGAACGGTGAGAACATTCATTTCTGTTATTTAAAGCCACCCAGTTTGTGGTAAGTTGTTATAGAGGCCACAGGAAACTAACATAAGCCCTCAGCCACATCGCTCTGCCCTGGCCTCAGCTTCACAACCTCCAGGCATGGAAAATATGAGGCCTTCCAATGCAGCCCACTCTGCACCGGGGGCTGACTTCTGACCCCAGAATAGGCCTTTTCTCTGATGCAATGCTTCATGTATTTGGAGACCACAATAATTGGGTTCCCACCGAGCTTTTTTTCAAGAGCTCTAGAGAGCTCTTCAGTCATGCCTTGGGGGAGGTGGGTTCCCCCGCACTAGACAGTGCTTTCTGCATTCATTCCCTCCTGCCAAAATAGCGCAGAAATACCATCTCCCTTGTTCTGGACTCTCTTCTTCTAACATCGCCCCAGGTCTCATTAATGTTTAAGCAGCCAAGGTACATTGTCACCTCCTTTGGAGCTTTCAACTAAAAGCAAAAGAAAACAAACCTGTCTTTCTCACATGTGTTTCAAGGACATATTGTCACCCCCACCAATTATATAGAAAAGATTTTTTTGATCTAAATATAATCATTCAGCAATGCAACATACATATGAAATACACGTCATTTAGGAGGGAAGGGGAAATTCTGAGCAGTCACTCACTCTATATTTTGACAGCCAAGGGAAGTTCGTACAAATCAGATTATTCCCAAAGAATCAAAACACACAGGTTTGGGGGAAAATCTAAGGTTCCAGATCTGACTGGATGTAGGGTGGAAATGTTCCTGGCTGGGTTCGAATCCCAACCCCACAATTTATTAGTGACCTTGGGTAGGTCATTCAACCTCTTGATGCTTCAGTTTCCTCATGTGTAAAATAAGGATCATCATAGCGCTCCCTCCTCCTGCTGGATCCTCTCTGCTTTCCTCTCCAGATCCAGCCTCCTCCCTTCCCCACTCCACTCTCAGCCCTGCGAGGCTGATTTCTACATACAAGCTAGTCCTTACATCAAGTTTTCTTGCCCTCTGGCTTCTGGTTAGGTTGGCCAATCAGGAGGCACCAGTAGAGACCAAAGAGAGGAGAAAGGAGTGATTAGGGACTCACTCACCTGGATGGCACTGTGCCAGGCCACAGTTTGGCAGAAGCTGTGTTCCTCTACTAATGAGCAATTCCAGAAAGTGCTCTCTCACATCACCCTCTCAGGGCTGGGGTAGTAAAGGCTTACAGGCATCGCTGGCCACTCTTGGCGATTTCCCTTAAGGCTGCCCACATCTTCGTAAACAGTCCCCTCACTAAACTTTCTTCTTAAGACCCTAGGAGTGTGTCATCTGCCTCCTTGTGGGATCCTGGCGATAAACACTCTAGAGGATTCCTCAGAATGAATTCAGTGCATGTTAGAACACTGCTGTGTCACAGGAAGTACATCAAGACATTTGCATCCTTGTTGTCATTATTACCAATAGCAGTCACTTGTCTGTGCCATCCTCTGTCAGGAGACGGCTCGGTGCCATGTTTACCTTTCCTCCCCAAGTCCAGTACCATTTAGTGTGGCAAAAAATATATCCTCAGTTGTATAAATGTGGAGAAAACCATTAGGTTCTCTTTCTCCAAATAATTAAAATAACCCCCAACTCCTCCGCTGTCTTTCTTTTCTTCACTCTCTCTCTACTGTGGGGAAGTGATCACGCCAATACCATGGGCAACAAACACTCAACAGCTCCTCTGAATGCGGTTCCGACTCCACTACTGTCCCTCACAATTCGATCCCAATCTACTTTCGAGTCTATATTAAACATTTCACACCCACTGGGATGGCTATTATATTTAAACAAAAAAAAAAAAAAAAAGCTCAGAAAATAGCTAGTATTGGCAAGGATGTGGAGGAATTGGAACCTGTGTGCATTGCTGATGAGCATGTGAAATGGTAGCTGCTGCAGAAAACAGTACGGCAGTTTCTCAAAAAATTAAACAAAATTACCATATGAACCAGCAATTCCACTTCTGGGAATATACCCAAAAGAATTGAAATCAGGGACTCAAGCAGATATGCACACGTCGATGTTCACAGCAGCATTATTCACAATAGCCAAAAGGGGGAAGCAACTCAAGTGGCCACTGACGAATGAATGGATAAACAAAACATGGTGTATACGTACAATAAACTATCATTCGGCTTTGAAAAGGAAGGGAATTTGGACACACACTACAAAATGGGTGAGTTGTGAAGACAATATGCTAAGTGAATTAAACCAGTCACAAAATGACAAATATTGTATGGTTCCACTTAACATAAGGACATAAGGCACTTAGAGTAGTCAAACTCATACAGAGAGAAAGTAGAATGAATGGTGGTTGCCATGGCTGGGGGGAGGGGAGGAGGGAGAGTGTTTGTACACTGGGTCTAGAGTTTCAGTTTGGAAAGATGAAAACGTTCTGGAGATGGATGGTGGTGAGAGCGGGACAACAATGTGAATGTCCTTAATGCCACAGAACCCTACACTTTAAAATGGCTCACATGGTAAATGTTGTGTTATTTGTATTTAACCACAATAAGAAAAAATAACCTATTCAAGAAGCACTTACTGCTTGCCTACCACCCAAAGCACTGTAGTGGGGATGTGTCGGGAAACAAACTGGGAGGTCACTGTCCCCATCGAGGGGGCTCTGCTCCTGCATCTCCCCCAACATAGTCCTCATTCCAGTCAACCTGTCCCCTAATTATGTCTTGCTCTTTCTCATGGAATATAAATTTCTTAAAGAGACTAGATCTTATTCACCTTATATCACTAGAACTTAACACATGTTGAACATGTGGAAACTGCTAAAAAAATATTGTTTGAAAATGTGACTAAAAATCCAGCCAAGGGGCACCTGGGTGGCGCAGTCGTTAAGCGTCTGCCTTCGGCTCAGGGCGTGATCCCGGCGTTCGGGGATCGAGCCCCCCATCGGGCTCCTCTGCTGGGAGCCTGCTTCTTCCTCTCCCACTCCCCCTGCTTGTGTTCCCTCTCTCGTTGGCTGTCTCTCTGTCAAATAAATAAATAAATCTTAAAAAAAAAAAAATCCAGCCAAAGAAGTCCATGTCTTCCTTTTCCTCATCTCTTCTAGCTGGCCAATACTTACCATTTCTTGAAGCTAGTTAGCTATATTTTCAGATCTAAGAGATCAGAGCTTTTTACTGAGCTCACTTTAAATTGTTCTCTTCACAGGGCACCTGACTGCCTCAGTTGGCAGAGCTGAGACTCTTAACCTCAGGGTCAAGAGTTCAAGCCCCACGTTGGGCATGGAGCCTACTTAAAAAAAACATTGTTCTGTTCACAAATAATTCTAACCATGCATATTGTGAGTTTCAAATGAGAACGCCAGGGTTTACCAGCCATGTGTCCTTGGGCAAGTGATGGAGTGTCCCAGAACCTGTCGCCCTCATCTCTGAAGAGGCAACGCTAGCAGTACTGTGGTGGACATCTATTGCTTTGCAGTCCATCATCCACTGGCCCATCTCCTGGTGGCAGAATAACAATGTTCTCCAACAGTGTTCTCCTGGAGAACTACCCTGCTCCCTGCCCCTCAGGCTATGACTCAAGGATAAAATGTGATCAAGCCTAAGCTGTACTAATGTGTGGCACTGAGGCCACAGGAAGAGGCCCTGGACCCAGTCAAAGCCAATAAAGCCACGGCATTGAAAGCGGTGCTGGGATAGTCTCTCCCTTTCTGACTGGATTTAAACCCACAATGAAATGGAACCTAAAAATAGTGCAGACTTCAAGAAAGTAAAGCAAGACATATGGAGAGAGAAATCAGGTCCCGGGGATGATGCTTAAGCCCTGGATCAAGCCATACCTGAAGTATCTTCCCCTGGACTGAGGAGTTAGTTATAAAAGTCAAAATAATGTTCTTTTTTTTTTTACTTAAAATTATTTTACACTTGCAATAGAATTGAATCCTAATTACAGTAAGTAATCCTGAAATCCTGAAAAAATTATTACAAAGTCTAAATGGGATCTTTATGTACATACAGCGTACACACCAGATAAATGGAAACACTAACGTTAATGTTGGTGATAGCATATGGTAGTGGTAGAAATTTCCTGGCTTCTTCTAAGGTTGACTTTTCACTCATGTGTTCTGTCCCTGATTTCTGCCTTCTTTATCCCTCAATGATACTCTCTTTCATGATGATAAAGATAGAAGGATGGTAAAAACAAAAATTGTAGGCCACCACTTTCTAATCCCATGCCCTGACAGACATCACTAATTGAGCACAGAACTCTTTCCTGCTGAGCCTGGATCCAGCCTTGGATTCTTATTCAACCCAGCTTTCCAGGCAGCCACTACCAATCAATCATGAAAAATCATGACATGAAAAATGAATTCAATGGTCTCAGCTCCAGAATAGCAGTTGGCAATGTTTTTCTCTAAAGAACTAGGTAGTAAGTATCTTAGTCATGGTCTCCATTACATATTCTTCTTTGTATTTTGATTCGTTTACAACCCTTAAAAAGTGCAAAAAGCATTTTTGATTCCTCCGCTGTAAAAACTCCCTGCTCTGGAGCATTGAAATCAGACTCTGAGAGGTTCCCAGAGAACTGGGTACCATCTTAGCTCCCTCTGCATGGCTCCTGAGAGCCCAGTAATGGAATGCTTGGAAATGCTGCCTCAGACAGAAATGCACCCACAGAACATACTGAATTGACTGAAATGTAACAGAGGAGCTTTGATGGCAGCATAGTTCCTGCTCTCTTCATATCAATCCCAGGACAAGCTGAAATCCACGCTCCAGGGGAAGCCCCAATCCCAGGAAGAGCTACAAAGGCCCTGCATGTGGTAACATTCACCTCTGCCTCCAGAACCAAATTCACTGCACAACCTCTTCAAAGAGCTGGACCTGCACCCCTCACAGCCAAATGTGAGATGCCCCACCTTTTTATGAGGGAAAGAAAGGAAGAGTTCAAATCACTACACTTCCCCATTATTAGTCTGACCCTTTACAATTAAAAAAAAATACCTGTGAAATGGTTCCAAGATATTATGCCACATTGCTTTTGACCAACGTTTGATTCCTTAATATCTATCTCCCAGTTCTTTATTGTACAGTATTACACTAAAGACTGGTNAAACCCAGACGAGGAAGGGGGAGAGGAGCTGAAGCTACACAGGGAGAGGCTCGGGAGATGAGGCTGGGGAGGAAACGAGGGTGAGGTCATGAAATTCCCTGGAGTCCGAACTCTATCCTGAAAGCCACGGAAAACCTCTGAAGGAAATGAAGCAGCGTGACTGTTGTAGATTTTTGTTTTCCAAACGAGCGTTCTAGTGGCAGTTTGGAGAATGAGCTGGAGGAAGAGTGTCCTGATTCAGAGCAAGGAGCCCGGTGTGAAGGCAACTAGAGCAGTTCAGGCAAGTGAAAGGGCTGTGAACAGCATTAGTGACCGTAGAAGCAGAGAGAAGGGGGCCATATAACAACAACGATAGCAGCTCACATTTCTGCAGCACTTATCGATGACAAGGCACTGTGGGACGTGCTTTCTGTGTATTAATTCGTTTTATCTTCACAACAAACCTGAGATACTTTGGTACCTATTATCAACCTCATGCCACAGATCAGGAAACACAGAGAAGTTAAGTAAGGAGCCCAAGGTCGGGGAGCTACTGGCATCCTAGCCAGAACTCAGATCCAGCAGTTTGGCTGCACGGCCCATGCTCCTCACAGCCCCTCACCTAGCACACTTACAGAGGGGCAGTGGGTCCTCAGGACTGGTGCTGACTGGTTGAAATGGGGGAGACTCCAGAGATAATTTTCAGGGGTCTGGCTTGGGCACCTGAACATTTGGGTTTCAGTTTCTTGAGCCTCTTCCTCCGAAGGAAGCCTCTCCCCAGATCTGTACTTAGCTCCCAGAGGTCCCCCTCCCATATACCCACACTCCCACCATCACACCACCCCCTTCTCTTTGCAGTCCCTGCATCCTGCATTTGACCCTAAAACGCAGGCATCTCCCAGACCGAGTGAAAAACCTCTCAAGCATTGCCAATTAGGTCTGAGAAACCTGGACGTAGAATCCTGCTCTCGGTAATACGGCTGCTTTAGTCTGTTATTTTTAAATCAGACAAAGCTAGGAAAACTTTGAGCAAGCTCCTGTGGTTTCCTTCTCAGCAAGCGAGACCTCGGCAGCCCTACTTCTGCGTTTCACGCTAGCTGCCCTACGAACAGAACTCTTACCATCATTGGGGGCCAGCCTTAACAGCAGAAGCACACTTGACCGGCCTGGCCTGCAGCTTCAGACAGACCCGCAGGAAGAAAGTGGCCCTGGTGGGGAGATCTTCCCAGAGCCGAATGGCTTTCTTTCTCCGGGCTTGAAAGTTAAAGCAAGCATCTGCAGCAAGAAACTTGTGTATTTCCTGCGGACAGGGAGACCTCCTGCCCCTCCCGGGCTGATACAACCCACTTTGCACATCCTGCTTCTCTAGGAGCTAAAAATAAATCGGTATGCACTGAAAAACACTCAAACACATCTCCCCAGCACACCCCTTCCCGAGTCCCTGAGGGCAAGGGACGCAAATCTTTCAGGTCCTGAGTCCCAAATGCATGCTACTTCGTCCTCTGGGTTCCACTACTGCCTTCGGTGGCTCCCAAAGCCCCCTCCCCTGGCCCCCACACCCCACACACGCCTCCTGTAAGCTCTTGGGGCCGACTCTGCAGGCCCAGCAAGCTCGACCCCAACCCCCGCCCTGAAGGGTTGCTCCAGATGTCCCCGGGCCACCAGGCGCACGAACGCCCCCTTCCGACCCAGTGCGCCCCCATCCCGCCTGCCCCGCGCGCCTCAGCGCGTCGGTCTGAAAAGTTGCTCTCTCCTTTCCAGCCACCCATCCTCGGGGTCTTCGGCTTGCTTTTCTTTTCCCTCGAAGGCACTGAGGGCAGGACAAGGGAATTGACCCGGTGAGCTGCACGGGGAACGGCTGCGAGGACCGGGTCCCCAGGACGGCGCGGCTCCTCGCGCCCACCCCCGCGCCCGCCCGGCCCCGAGCCCGGGGGTCCCCCCAGCAGCAGCTCCCGGCGCCGCCGGCCCCCCGCACACCCGCCCTGGCTGCAACTCCGATGTGCCCTGGCTCCAGGGAATCGGAGGGAAGGCGCTGCGACTCACCGCCTCGGCCGCTCCCGGCGTCTGTGTCGCCGCCGGAGAGGCGGCAGCAGCAGCGGCGGCAGCGCCTTCCCTCCGCCCGCCTCCCCCTGGACAGTACCGCCGCCCGCCGCGCCCCCCTCCCCTGCCTCGCCCGGTGCCGGCCTCCTCGCCGCCGCCGATCCCCCTCCGCACTGCGACCGCGCAGGCAGCCTCTCCCGGGGGGTTGGACTGCGGGAATGCAGGGGGGCCAGGAGGAGGCGCGCGGTTTGCAGGTGCAGTGGACGCCCTGCTTGTCTGGGGGCGGCCGGCGGCCCTATTCCCATTGTGCCCCCTTAGTCCTAGCCACGGCCCAGGGTTCTAGCCAGGCTGCACTCGTACTTTCCAAGGGGTGCCATTTGTTTGCCTGTTCGGGTCGTAGGAGACGGAGCTTCAACCGACCGCACCTTCTTTAGGTTTTGATTAGGGGGATTCTGGGGTCTCTGAAGCAATGAAGTTCAAGGGAACCTTGGGAGGACAGGCCCACAAGGTGGAGGAGGGCTGTTCTTGCCTAACCAATATTTTCTCTACCCAGAGCCTTCTGTGAACCGTCTAGGGATGGCTTAACAAAAAACCCGGGAGGACAACCCCACTGCAGAATGTCTCCAAAGCTTCCATCTCAACTGCTGATGATGAGAAGCAAATGTCTTGTCAATTCTTTCAACCCACATTTATCGATGGCTGCCAACACGTGTTCCTGTCTTGCTGTTTTGGCCACTCGTGACCTCTCAAAAAGCCACTGTTAACTTCTTGTACTTGTCAACCCCAGGGACATTGCCAGAACCCACAGAAGGTCTCAGTAGCAACTCGAATTAATTGATTAAAAATTTTGCTGTTTAAAAATAACAGAAAGGCACCATGTAAAGCTGTAAAGGCATCATGACCTGTCCATGCTTGTTACAATGATTACAAAATCTTCTAATATGACTAGTTATAGAAATGACAGTCACCTTTAGGTCCAAACAACCACCCACTCCGATTGAAAAATCAAGTAAAAGTTTCACCTAACCAAAGCCATTCTTTTAGTTTCACCTTAATTTCCACATCATTTACTCATTCTGGCAATGCTTGAAAAACAAAAGTTATCTGAGAGGCCATTAAGCCATTACTGGATACTAGAACCTTTTCTTGAATTGAATTAGAAGATTAGCCCAGTGGTTTGCCTCCCTCGATACAAATTGGAATCACCTAGGAAGTTGGATTTTTGTTTTGTTTTTTATTGTTAGGCCTGTGCCTCCGTCCCCGCCCCCCGCCCCGCCGCGGGGAGATTCTGATTTAACTGGTCAGGGGTGCACCCTTACTTAGGGATTTTTTACTTTGGCCCCTGGAGACTCTGATATGCAGCCAAGGTTAGCAAACCCGGGATTAACCAATCATCAAACAGGGCCTGAGGGAATGGGATGCAAAATAAGAAAGTTTTGATGCAGGGGAAGGTCTGAGCGGGCATTGCAAAACTCAGATGTCCCTAAAGCATTAAAAAGAGTGACAATGAAATAATTCAGACTGGGTGTACAGTGGCAAACTAGGGAGAGCATCGTGCCCTAAAGAGGGCAGTCTCATTTTTCGACGTGGGAAATGCAGATCTGGCGTGGATCAAGTTGGATTTTTTTTTTTCATTTTGTTTTTTCTGGATAAGCCAGGAATCCACATTTAATGTGAACTCTTCTCATTTTAAAATGTTGGTTACTAAGTTTTAAAATCTTTTAAATGCTCGATAGGCCAGGAAAGAAGAGTTTATAGGTCATAAGGGGGCCCCAGGTCATCAGTTTGTCAGCTGTTATGGGCTCCTGGCTTGCAGACCTCGCGAAGAACCCAGGTTGGTTGAAGGCAGTGGTGGGAAGGCGGAAGTGCTTGGAGACAAGGGTGTCTCTGAGATAGTGATTTAAAAACCCCCTTTATTTTTTAATTTTGCTTTAATGATCTCTGCTTTTTAAAAAGCTCCTTTGAGATATCACTCATATAGCGTACAATTCACCCATTTAAAGTATACGATTTAATGTTTTTTAGTGTATTCACTGCTTGTACAACTCTCACTACAATCAATTTTAGAACTGATCACCCCAAAAAGAAATGCTATACCTATTACCACTCGTTCTCTTTTATCTCCCAGGCTCCAGTCCCTGGCAACAGCTAATCTACTTTCTATCTTTATAGATTTGCCTATTGTGACTGGTTCCTTTCACTTATGTTTTCAAGGTTCATCCATGTCATCAGTACTTCATTCCTTTTTAGGAACAAATAATATCCCATGGTATGGATATAGTATCATATTTTGCTCACCCATTTATCAGTTGATGGACATTTGGGCTGTTTCCACTTGTTGGCGGTTATGAATAATGCTGCCGTGAATATTCATGTATAGGTTTTTACGCAGATGTATGTTTTTATTTCTCTGGAGCGTATATCTAGGGCTAGAATGGCTGGGTCACGCGGTAACTCTTATGTTTAACATTTTAAGGAACGGCCACTCCGTTTCCCAAAATAGCAGCACCATTTTATAGTCTCATCAGCCATGTAGGAGGGTTCCGGTTTATCCACGTCCTTGCCAACACTGGTCGTTGCCACTTTTTAAGTTAGACCATCCTAGGGGGTGTGAAGTGGTATCTCACCATAGTTTTGATTTGCATTTTCCTAATGGCTAAGGACGAGCCTTTTAAAGATTCACGTAGAGTAAATGTTAAAGGAACAGCTCTGCAAATTTTGATAAATGCATGATTATGTAACTGTCACCACCATCAACATCCAAAGCAGTACTATCACTCCAAAAGTGTTGTTACCCTTGTAGTCAAGCCCTCCCCGGAACCCTAACCTCTGGCCACCAATGATGCATTCTTGGCCTCTACGGTTTTGTCTTTTCAAGAATGTCATATCAATGAAATCATATGGTCTGTAGCCTTTCAAGTCTGGCTTTCCTCAGTTAGCATAAGGCAAGTGAGATTCATCTGTGCTGTTGAGCACATCTGTGGTTTGTTCCTTTTATTGTATGAATGTGCGACAGGTTATTGATTCATTCACCAGTTGAAGGAAGTTTAGGTTATTTCCAGTTTGGGACACTCGTGAGTAGAGCTGCAGTAATACTGGCCTACAGGTTTTTGTGTGAATGCAAGTTATCATTTCACTTAGGTAAATACATAGGCCTGAGATTGCTGGAGCCTGTGATAAGCGTATGTTTACCCATTTAAGAAACGGCCTGTTATACGATGCACCTGAAACTGTATAATGTTATATGTCAATTATACCTCAATAAAACAGGAAAAGAAAAGAAACTGCCAAACTGCTGTGGAAATCACCCTCCCAACAGCAGTATATGAGCATTCCAGTCGTTTCGCATCCATTCCAGGACTTGACATTGCTAGATTTTTGTTGTTGTGTTTTGCTTCAAGTCAGTTTAAATGGTGTATAACGATTTTAATTTGTATTTCCCTAATAACTAATAATGTTGAGCATTTTTATATACTTATATGTCACCTATTTAATCCCAGTGAAATGTTATTTTAAAAATTTTCTTACTTCTTAATTGGTTCATTTGCTTCCTTATTGCTGAGTTTTAAGTGTCCCTTGTACATACTGGATACAAACCCCTCGTCAGTTACGTGATTCGCAAATATTTTTTTCCCTGTATGAGGCATGTCTTTTCATTCTCTTACCATGATCCTTCTCAAAGCAGAAGTCTTGATTTTGAGGAAATCTAATTTATCAATTTTTCCTTTATGTACTCTCCGCATGGCACCATATCTAACTCCACCTGATCCCTTGTCACGTAGGTCATCTCCTAAAAGTTTTCTAGTTTTACATTTTATATTTAGGTCTATCATCCACTTTGAGTTCAGTTTTGCATAAGGCACAAGGGATGGGCTGAGGTTCTTTTTGTCCATGGATATCCAATTACTCCAACAGCATTTATTGAAAAGACTGTTTTCTCCATTTAATCATCTTGCACCTTTCTCAAAAATCAATTGACCCTATTTGTGTGGATGTATTTCTAGACTCACTATTCTGTTATAAAGGTCTATGTGTCTGTCCTTTTGCCAGTACCACACTGTCTTGATCCCTATAGGTTTCTAATGAGTCTTGAAATCAAGCAGGGCAAGTCTTCCAACTTTTTTCTTCTTTTTCAACATTATCTTGACTGTTCTAGTTCATTTTCCTTTCCACATACACTTCAGAATCATCTTGTCAATATCTACAAAATTTCTACTGATATTTTGTGATGGCACTGAATCTATGGACCAATTTGGGGAGGATTAGGATTGTAACAATGTTCAGTTTTATAATCGACGAACATGATAACTATCTCCGTTTAAATCATCTTTGATTTCTTTCATCAGTGTTTTGTAGCTTTGAACGTAAAGATCCTGCACATTTTTGTCAGTCTTATAACTATGTATTTTTTTAAGTAGGTGCTATTAAAAATGTAAATTTCAATTCCCAATTATTGATGGCTTGTACATAGAAATGTGATTGATTTTTGTATACTAACCTTGTAACCTGTGACCTTGATAAACTAACTCACTAGTTCTCAGAAATTTTTGTGCATTCCTTGGGATTTTCTATGAAGCCAGTCATGGCACTGGTGAATAGAGAGTTTTATATCTTCTTTTCCAATCTAAATACATTTGTTTATTTTTCTTGTCTTACTGCACTTGCTAGAACCTCCAGTTCTATGTTGAATGGCCGTGGCAGGGCAACACATCCTTGCCTTGTTTCCGATCTTAAGGGGAAAGTATTTAGTCTGATTAGGAGGGCACTTTGAGTTGTCTCCCTTGGAGGGAGTAAAGGGTGTATCCCCTATGTATTTTAGATTCTGTATTCTTTAAAAGCACCCATCATACCCACTCCTTAGGTTATTCTGATGTCCAGATAGATTTGAAGACGTATAGTCTAGAAGATAACTATACTCCCTTCTGGCTCTTAAATTCCCTGAGACAAGCTCCTTCGTTTAATGACAAATATTTACTCCGTGTTTTCTGGCATATAGCCAGGCACAATTTTAAGCACCTATATGCAGAAATTAAAGCTTAGTATGTGCTCTCACCAACCTTAAAGTCTAGTGGGAGACACACACATAAGCCTGTGTTACAATGCAATATAAATGCTCTGTGTGCTCACATTACTTACTCTTAACTTTCTAGATCCTTGAAGAAGGAGGGATGTCTGCCTACTGAGTTCTTACTGAAGCCACTGTGCCTTAGATCAAAGCTATATTCTTCATAGCCACCTAAATGCCAATCTTTTCTGGATTTTGCCCACAGAGCTTTCCTCTTCATTATGGAGTTTCAGAATGTGTGGACTCCCTTTGAAACAATCTGATCCTGTCATCTTAAGTAAGATTTTTAAATTTCTCCTCAGATTTCTTTTTTTCCCTCTTCAATGTACAAGCTCTATAAAATGAGGTTATTTCTTTTAAAGGTCTCTTTCTTCATCTCCAATCGGGGATGATCATTTCCTCACACCTCACATGTAGATCATGTTTTTTCCCTCCTACATGTGTATTTAATAATATAGTCTTCATTTAATTATAGCTCATGCCCACTAGCTAAGGATATGCTGACGTACTCCACCAAAAATCACAACATCACTGTGGGGGCTTGAGGAGAGAAGAGTTTTTGTTCAAACAGATTATCTTCTGCTGCTTACACAGTACTCTCTTGATCTCCAAAGTGCCTCTGTGGAAAAGCAGACTAGTAACTTTTTGAGAGTGGTAGCTGGATATCAGTTCTTTTTTAAATGTCCTCATTAATAATGATTTTCCAAAATAAATAATTTTCATCGATTAGTACATTTAATAATAATAATTTTGCTTAATGCGAAAGGGTTTCATAGAAGACAAAGAGTAACAAGTCCCCAAAGTTTGAAGAAAATGCTATAGGAGAAAATTATGCAGTTGAGAAAACTTTATGCATTCACTTTTCTTATGGTTAGGAAAAGACTCATTTTTCATAATTAATGGTAACACACTTTAATCCAGTCATTTATTGGGAAGCCTCTTCTGTGCCAAGCATGAGAGGGTTACAAAGATATATAAACTAGTTTCCCTACCATCAGGAAACTCTGTTTAATAGAGGAAAAAGATACATAAACGGATGTGACATTGCAATATTGGGTACACAATGGTCAGGGAAGGACAGGCTTCTGTGGAAGTTCAGAAAAGGGATCTCTGATCCAGACCCACAGAGAGCAAACATACCTAAGTTCTAAAACAAAACTGGCTAACATTCACTGTTGCTATGTGCAGGGACTCTTAAGTGCATGGCAGATATCAGCACATTTGATCTGCACCAAATGCCCGCCATTATCCTGCTATCAAATAAGGCTTTTTGAAAAATTAGTGACTTGCCCAATGCTACACAGTTCTGAAGACACTGGGCTGGAATCCAGAATAAGGTCTTTACACACAATAATGGCCCCTCAAAGATGTCTGTGTCCTAAATCCCAGGATCCAGGTATTTTACCCTACATGGCAAAGGGGAACTACGATTTCAAATGGAATTAAGATTGCTGACCCACTGGCCTTAGATAGGGAGATTATGCTAGATTATCCAGGTGGGCCAATGCAATCCCATGGGTCCTTCGAAGTAGAAGAGGAAGCCAGAAGAGTTGGGGGGGAGGGGCCGTGCGGGAGGTAGGGATACGAACTACAGAAAACACAAAGAGATGCAGCATTGTTGGCTTCAAAGATGGAGAAAGGGATCCCAGAGTCAAGAAACGTGTCGGCGTCTAGAAGCTAAAAAAAGCAAGGAAACATTTTCTTCTAGAGCCTCCAGAAAGGAAAACAGCAGGCTAACACCTTGATTTTAACCCAGTGAGACCCATTTCAGCCTTCAAAACTCCAGAACTATAAGATAATAGATTTGCATTTTTTAAGCCACAAGTTTGTGGTAATTTATTACAACAGTAATAGGAAACCAATACATAGACTCAACCCTTTCTCATTTCGAAGCATGAGGCCTTGCTTCTAGAACCCTCTTCCTGAGTTCTAAATTAGAAGACTGTAAGCCAATATTTTTGCATGTATAGCTTGAAATATTTGGTCCAAAATCCTTACCCATAGATCCTATGAGCCATACATACATATATTTGCAAAGTATGTTTATGATTATGTGGAAGGCCACGACTGTATCATGAACACATTTAAAGAACATTTAAATTCCAGGGTAATTTAGCAAATTCCAGGGTAATTAAGATGGTAAGATGATAAGACTCATCCATGTAGGAGCCCATTTGTTTCAAGAAATTTTTTTTTAAGATCTTATTTATTTATTTGAGAGAGAGAGAGAGCATGAGCAGGGGGAGGGGCAGAGGGAGAGGGAGAAGCAGACCCCCCACTGAGCAGGGAGCCCAATGCGGGGCCCAATCTGAGGATCCTGGGATCATGACCTGAGCCAAAGGCGGACACTTAACCGACTGAGCCACCCAGGCGCCCTGTTTCAAGAAATTCTAATAAAACAATTTGGAGTTCACTGACAATGGAATTTGATCAATGTTTTTCACGTTTATGTGAAAAGTATGGAGGTAAAACTAATGATCTGACACAGAGATACAAAATTGGGGATTAAAGATCATGGTATTTCCAGGATTCTCTTATCTCATCGAACTACATGATCTCTACTGCTGGTGCTGCCATTCATACTAAAATGCCTTTGTTTCTGGCTCTAGGACACAAAGAAGTGCAGTAGTGGATTCATGCCCAGGAAACCCTCCATCGCCCAGAAGCAGCTGGCTGAATACGACATTGGAAGGGCCTGCTGGAGACCCAACTATGGCACCAGTTGGGAGACAACACTGAATGGATAAGGCAAGATGCAGTTATGCTTTAAGTTAACAACCAAGATAAAGCAATGTTTCCTAAATAAGCAGACAGTTCCAGGAAGCAAGAGGTAGAAACGAGAGTAGCTTCTCTCACTCTTGCACTTAACAATTCCCTTCAGAATTTTTGCTTCCCCTGCAACTTTGAACTCTGCTGGTTTGGAGGTCTTGGTTCTTAAGAGAGAAATGTTTCCACCATGAAACACAATGAAAGTTCCACTGAATTGGAAGCTGACATGCTTGGCCATTCTGTATTCCTTGTACTTCTGAACCAATAGGCAAAGAAGAGGATCACCCTTCCGGCTGGCATGATTTATCCCAACTACCAAAGGTGAATAGATTGCTACCCAATGAGAGGGAAGAGGATTACATCTAGAACCCGAGGAGTTCTCTGAGGTGCTTCTTAATACTCATGTATCCAAGAATAAAAGGTAATGAAAATTTTAAAAAAAAGTCAGGGCTATTGAGGATGCAGACCCTTTGGGTATGAAAGTTTGAGTCACCCTTTCAAGTAAATAACTCTGATCAACTGAGATTCTGGCTAAGGACAAAGAAAACATGGAATAGTAGGGGGAGAAGGAAGTCCAACAGTTTCCTGTGGCCGTTTATAGACACGAGGACTCTAACAGTTAGGCATATTTCCTTCCTCACTTGTTATGCGTATTTTGGGTACATATCTGTATATATTTGTGTATATATGTGGGTGTGTATACATACTAATATAGGTAATAATATAATATCTACTATAATAGTATATATTAATTATTAGGGTATGTACATGTGTGTATTTGTAACTCCCACTACTCCTCTCTTTTCCCTTATTATTATATACGAAGGTTGACGGTGTTAATTAACTTTATGATTCACCTTTAGGTAAAAAAAATACTCAGTCAGCACTGTGACTGTATTTCAGAAGTAATTAATGTAGCCTAGAGATATCTACGATGATTGTCCCATAAAGATTGATTCAATAACTTTTGAAATTTTTTATTCATTTTGGGGAGAAGAGAAATGTTTTTAGTTGCACAAAAACTAGTTGCCCTTTGTTAGGTGAAAGCATAAAGAAGTCTTTGTTACTGTAGGAAAGTTTAAAACGTGTAGAAAGTGGTTATAAATGCTGAGTAGCTAAAGGGATGAACTGTGTTGGTCATTAAATTTTGTGTATTCTGCTGGTGTTGGGTGGAGTGTTCTAGAAATGTCAATTTTATCAAGTCAATAGTGTTATTTGGGACCTCTATATCCTTGATGAATTTCTGCCTACTTGTTTATTCTGTTAATTACAAGAGGAGTGAAGTCTCCAACGGTAGAGTATAGAGAGTGGGTTAAAATTGAGAGACAATAGTTTAATAACTGACACAGTTTATCCCTTTGGCTACTCTCTCCTCCAAGCTAAAGAAAGAGAGAGGTTTGAAAAAAAGGAGGGAGTCCAGGGCTTCCAATGCTCCAGAGAGATTAGATAAGATGAAGCCCACGAAGAGCTCATTGTCCGGAGCCCTTCTAGTGAAGCGGGAAGGCAGAAGTTGGATTGTGTTAGGTGAAGAACTAAACGAAAGGTGGGAGATTAACGGAAAGTGGGTGTCAACTAAACTTTGGAGGGTGTTAGCAGCAAAGTGAAGAGGACAGAGGTTGGAAAAGCAAAGGGACTAACTTTGCCAAGAGTTTCCTGTGGGCTAAGTGGTTTGCCAGGTTCTATGTGTACTTGATTTTATTGCATCCTTACAGCAGCCCAGCAAGGTATTATTGTCCCCATTTTATAGATGGACAGAGTAAGGCTTAAAAAGATTAAGAAACTTGCTAAAAGTCACACAATTAGGTGGGGCATCTGGGTGGCTCAGTGCATTGAGCATCTGCCTTCAGCTCAGGTCATGATCCCAGGGTCCTGGGATCAAGTCCCATATCAGGCTCCCTCCTCAGCAGAGAGTCTGTTTCCCCCTTTCTCTCTCCTTCTGCCTCTTCCCTGCTCCTGCTCTCTCTCTCTCTCTCAAATAAATAACAGTAAAAAGTCCCACATTTGGAAGACAGGGCACTAGCTTGATGAACAAGCCGCAAAGGCACTGTAGCACACGTGGGCTGACTTGGCCACTCGGCATCTACCACCCCCTTCTTCTCGTGACAAGTTGAATTGCAAGAGGGAAACTGCACGTTCTCTACTTTTATCCCATAGACTTCAGGTAACCCATGAGTCAACACGTGGCCTAGGCTTCAATCAACACAGCACGTTTCACTCGCATTCTCTTTGCAATCATCTTTGGAAAATAACACAAGGGCTGGCATGAATGGGGCAATGACCCAAATCCTTTAAAATCTAGGCCTATAGACACAATTCTGGAATTTTCACTTGAACTATCAGGAAAGCAGCTACTCTTTTTGGAGGGAAGATTAGAAGTGAGAAGCAGTTCTGAGTTCTACAGTCATCCCCACCTCTCCCCTGCCCTAAGAAGAGAGCCTAGCAGAGAATGAAACCAACACTACAGAAATCAGAACAGTGAGATGGACAGACACCAGGTCCTGGTGACATTATCTGAGCCACTGAGTCCAGCTGCCCCTTAGTTAGACAACCCTAGATCTCAACAATCTCCCAAAATCCCCTTTCTAGTTAAGTTGGTTATAATTGATTTCCTGTCTCAACCTCAACTTCTACCTGAAAGAATCCTAATGGATATAAGTGTTCTCTCTCTGGATAGAGCTGACTTGAACATGTTTGTAGGTTGAAAGGAGGCTACTCGAGAAGAAAATTATTTAGGAGATTATAACGTAAGAGAAATGAAAAACAGTTATTTATCTAACTGAGGTAATACACATCATCTTATATTTTATTCCTGTTATATGTACACCCTTATTGCTATCCCAAGAAAGTGTCTCTGAGACAAAGTAGGAACTCATTATCCCAAAGAATGATTATATGCCATCCCATTTATTTATATGGCTAGCTCCTACTATGCCTTCAAGAATTAGCTCAGTGGTGTCAAACTCTAAAAAGATGTCCCCTTAATTTTTCCTCAACCCTATCCCACCCCCAAACTAAATTAGGGGCCTCTCTTTGACATCTCATAATGTCTCCTGCATATGGGGATCAGAGTCCTTTCAACAACCCCCACATGGTCACTTGATTGCTAGAACCATGAAGGGCACCCCCTGGCTGTGGTAAGCTCCATTAAACCATGAGGGGGGCAGAGTGGAGAGGGAAGGAACTAGGTAACTTCTACCCTCTCAGACACCCTCTCTTCAACCCTACGTATGCTAATGAAAGAGTCTGCAATTTATGGCTCTGATATAATGAAAAGCATTAGAACAGACTTGCTTTTGTGTAATGTCTACAGTGTGCTTTATTAACAGTCTTTTTGGTCTGGCTACACTTACCAAGCTTTGAGGCTGAAGGGAAAATAAATTGCATGTAATTTACATAAAGTTAGGGGCTTAGGAAGAACCCTTTTCGTCTGACTGCATGTGGTATTGTGGAAAGAGAGAAACAGGCACGTACATGTAATTAGTTTACTTTTAGGCTCCCCGCTTATTTCAGGGGAAAAAAGCCTCCAACATTTCTGAGTTCTTACTTTTACCTGGTATGCTGCTGAAACTCAAAACTGATTAGAGAAGAAAGGGGTCCGTGCCTTTCTCTGTCTGTGGGTTGCCCTTTCAACAAATCCCCTGACATTTTCACTAGACTGAAGAGAGATGGCACAAAATGCACGAAGCCACGGCAGGACAGTGAGATGGGATGCAGGCAAAAGCTTTTCCTGGACCATAACAGAATTTCATTGAGTACATTTGAAAATCATACATTTTTTAAAAGTACTTTAGCTCCATCTAGCCAGTCAATACAAGGGCAAGGAGCACCGTCAACAACGTCTTCAGTCAAGTTGCCTTCCACTTGATTCTTTCCTCAATTCATCTAGGTTAACATTCACCACCATCAGCATAGAGTTTCAGGAACGGAGAGGATGTGCAACACACAACAGAATGTGACACAAAGTAAGTAACACGTGAAATTGGCTTTGTGAATTACCAAGGGTGAGTCCTGGTTCTACTTGTTATGCTAAAGAATACTCCTCAGAAATTGTTCATTAAGATGAACACACAAAGCAAAGATCAACCACGATGCCCTCTCTCTGTTAGCCCAGGTTCTCCCGAAAGATGAACCTAAGGCAAACATTAAGGTAGGGATGCGTTCTTTGAGAAGTGTGAGCCTAGCAGGAGGTGAGGGGGAAGAAAAGTGGAACTGAGACACAGGAAGATACAAAGCAGTGCTGTGTGATTTGTGACTATGCTGGTTGGTCCTTTAATGAGTCACAGAGAGATGTTGCGGGTCATTCAGCAGTTGCACTTGCTGGGGCTGTGGGACTTTTCTAGAAAGTCTACCAAGAGGGACTAAACATCATAAAAGTCTACAGAAGGAAGAAAGAAAATGGAATTTATCTGCCCAGCTTACTTCCATCTCCCATTTCCTATTAGTTAAGGTGGATCCCATGGAGAGCTAATTCCCCTGCACGGCCACCCTGTGCCATCGAAACCGCTGGAGCCCACTGGCAAAACCAGATTCCACGCCTGCACGACGGAACTCCATCCAGGTCTAGAAGTGGAAGGAGTGACTCAGTGCAGATGAGCTCTGTGTGTGAGGTATATGGTTCATAAAGGCCTGGGGTTTCAAACTGCGGAGCCCTGCCCAGGGTCTCCCGACTTCCCATTAAGAGGTGCCCCCGGTGATTAAGCAGTGTACTTGTGATGCGCACCAGGTGTTGTATGGAAGCGCTGAGTCACTATAGCACACCTGAAACTAATATTACACTGTAGGTTAACTAACGGGAATTAAAACTAAAACTTAAAAAAAAAAAAAAAAAAGACCTGCCCCTGATCAAGCTGCATTAGGGCAGTTCAAGTTGGAAAGCATGCCAGTCAATAATCAAATTTTATATTAAATTAAAATCTGTGGAGGATATGAAGATGTTTATAACTCAGTCCTTTCTCTTAAAATACCCAAATATATAGAGCAGGGTTCTGGGCTAGTAAGTCTGTTGGAATTTCCAAGGCAGGGTACCTAAGATGAGGTAGACAAGGGAGGGGCATCAGAAGTACGCATAAGGATTCACTGCACCTCCTTGGCCAAGGGTTGATGTGTTAGTTAAGGCATTGTTGCCAAACGCCAAAATTCAGCTGCTTAAGATAACACGCTTTCATCATCTTGCAGTTCCTGTGGCTCAGGAATCCATTTATGGAAAATCCTTCAGGATTTTCATGAGGCTGCAATCAGCCAGAGGTGGGTCTCACCTGAAGACTTAACTAAAGCAGGATCCATTTCCAAATTCACTTACCTGGCTGTTGGCAAGATTCAGTCCCTCGAGGGCTGTTGGGCCAAGGGCCTCATTCCTTGTTGGCTGTTGGCTTGAGGTTGCCCTCAGTTCCTTGCCACAAAGGCCTCTCCAGTATGGCAGCTTGCTCATCAAAGCCCGCAAGTCTGCGAGCAAGACACAAATCATGACGTGCTTTCACCTAGTCACGGAACTGATGTGCTGTGACTTCTGCTGTATTCTACAGGTTAAAGCAAGTCACTAAGTGCAGCCCACACTCAAGGGGAGAGGATTACATAAGGGCATGAATATCAAGAGGTCGGAGACCGTTGAGGGCTATCGCAGAATTCAGCCCTCCACGATCAGATTGCACACGGGCAAGATCGACAAGGCTCTGAAGAGACTGACACTAGGGGGCGCCTGGGTGGCGCAGTTGGGATTAAGCATCTGCTTTAGGCTCAGGTCCTGATCTCAGGGTCCTGGGATCGATAGCTCCCTGCTGAGCAGGGAGTCTGCTTGTCCCTCTCCTTCTGCCACCCCCCTCATGTCTGTCCCTCCCCACCTCCGCTCGTGCTCTCTCTCTCAAATAAATAAGATCTTTAAAAAAAAGAGAGAGAGAGAGACTGACCCTGAAGGGGCTGATAACGGGGAAAGCCCCAAATATTTAGAAATTAAACAACACATTTTTAAATAGGCTGGGGGATGGGGGTGGAATCACAAGGAAAATTGGAAAATATTTTAAATAGAATGATAGTGAAATTGCAACATATGAAAATTTGGGAGCTGTATTGAAACCGGGAAAGTTATAACCTTAACTGCTTATATGAGAGAATAAGAAAAGGTTAAAATCAGTGACATAACTTGACACCTAAGGAAGATAGAAAAGGATGAGCAAATTAAACCTAAAATAAATAGGACAAACATAAAGACACAACAGAAATTAAAAAAAAGAAATACGGAAAATTAATAAAACCAAAAATTGATTCCTTGAAAAGATCACAACTGATATACCCTTAACAAATCCTAATCAAGAGAAAACCCAAATTACCAGTATCAGGATTGAAAGAGGGGGCATCAACACAAGAGACACAACATTAAAAGTATGCGAAGAGAATAATATCAACAATTTTATGCCCATGTGTTCAATAACTACGATTAAAGGGGCACATTCCTTTAAAATCTCAATTTACCAAGTAATGGAACTGGCATACAGCAGAAGCTTCCTTGGCCCCTGTTTTGGCACAAGATCTTAAACGGGGAAGGGAGAATTACAAGAAATGCTAAAGGAAGCTCTTCAGAATAAAAGGAAATGACACCATATGGTAACTCAGATCGACAGGAAAGAATGAAAAGCATCAAAAATGGTAATATGTGGATGAATATAAAAACGATATGTTTTTCTTTCTCTTCTCTTAATTTGAATTCATTTGACTTTTTAAGACAAAAAGTATAGCATTGTGTTGTTAGGTTTAAAATATATACAGGTATTATATTATTTCATTTATAATAAATGTCCAGAATAGGCAAATCCATAGAGACAAAAAATAGATGAGTAGTTGCCAGGGCTGGGGGGAGTGGGGAATGGAGAGTGACCCCTAATGGATATGGGGTTTCTTTTTGGACTGATGAAAATGCTCCCTTTCCACAACCCTCAGTTTCTTTCCTGAAGTCAAGAGTCTCTCATGGTTTGGCTCCCTCTCTGATTTCTTCCCATTCAATTTTTCCTATAAAAGGGTGAATTTTATGGTATAATCATATCTCAAAAAATGTATATAGAGGTAATATATATGGTAAAAATAGCAAAAAAGATGGTGGAAAATGCAACTGTACTACTGAAAAATTTCTACGTCTTTCTTGAAGTAATTCAATAAAAAGTCTAAGAAGATTGTGATCAGTTAAAGATGTATGGTGTAATCCCTAGAACAATGAATGAAAAATAAATAAAAGGAGCTATAGTTTAAAAAGCCGAGGTGAAAATGCTCTGGAATTAAATCGTGGTGATTGTTGCACAATTTTTAAAATATAATTTAAAAAAAAAAACCACTGAATTGTATGCTTTAAAAGGGTGAATTTTTTAAAATTTAAATTCAGTTAGCCAACATACAGTACATTATTAGTTTTTGGTGTAGCGTTCAATGATTCATTAGATGCATATAACACCCAGTGCTCATCACATAACGCGCCCTCCTTAATGGCTCTTGTGGTGATGCCCCCTCTTTCAATTCTGATATTGGTAATTTGGGTTTTCTCTTGATTAGGTTTTGCTAAGGGTTTACCAGTTGGTATATACCCAGAAGAATTGAGCAGGGACTCAAACTGACACTTGCGCACTCACGTTCACGGCGGCACTTTTCGGAGCAGCCAAGTGGCAGCAAGTGGAATCAACGCGAGCGTTCGTGTGGAGATGAATGGAGACACAAAATGGGGTCTACACATACAATGGGATATCATGCAGCCTTAAAAGGGAAGGCAATTTGGACACACACTGTACCACAGACGAACCTTGAAGACATTATTTTAAGTGAAATAAGCCAGCCACGAAAGGACAAATACTACATGGTTCTACTTGTATGAGTTATCTAGAGTCGTTAAATTCTTAGAGACGCAAACTAGGACAGTGAATGCCAGCGGTTGGGGGGAGGAGAGACTGGTGAGTTGGTGCTTCAGGGATGTGGGATTTCAGTTTGGGAAAATGAAAAAGTCTGAAGATAGATGGCAGTTGCACAGCAATGTGAATGTACTTGATACCATTGCAATGTATATTTAGAAAGCATTAAAATGGTAAATTTTAGGTTATGTATATTTTGCCACAATAAAAAAATACGACTTCAAAATGAAATGATTTAATGATGCAACTACTAAGTTCAGAGACAGAGAAGAAGAAGAGGAAGGATACAAAGAAGGAGGAGAAGAAGAAGGAGACAGAGACAAAGAAGAGGAAGGAGGAGGAAAACAGAGGGGTAGGGGGAAAGGGAGGAGGAGGAAGGGGGGAGGAGAAGAAGAGAAGGAAAAGGAGGAGGAGGAGGAGAAGAAGGAGACAGTCCTGTGTGTACTGGTTGTGAACAATGATGAATATTTTAAATGAAAAAAGGGGGGCAAAACAATGTGAATAACATGTTACCATTAGTAGAACAAACACACAGACACACACAAATATTCTTGTGTATGTGTATGTGTATCTGTTAACAAGAACTATTTATAAATAAAAAATATAAACACACCTACATGACTAAATATGATAGAATATTTGTGGACGGGTGCACAGGTAGCTTGTAGAGTCAAGACTCTGGGGTGGAGAACTGATTGACTGGCAGTCGTGGTATCAGAAAACTAATTTGTAAATATATATCCTTCCCCAGTCCTTTGAATTTTGAATCATGTTCATGTGTTAATCATTCAAACTTTCTAAAACTGTGGTTTTGATAAGAATTTGTGCCAAGTCCCTGCAGGATGCATAGCATTTGGTAAGGCAGAAAGGAACCGCATCAGCTAGCTGATGCAATACATTGCACCAAGAGGCAGAAATGCGAACCTCCGTGTTGTTGCAGAAGCAAGGTGAACGAAGCGTTCAGGCTCCCTGAGGATAATTGGGGAGGCACCATGGGACGGTCCCCCAGATGGCAGGATTGACTGGGACCCGGCTGTAAGGGGCCAGCAGATTGGAGTTTATCTAGGGGGCAGAGCAGAACCCTGAGAAAGACTCTGATGGGGACACAAGACAAAGGAAAGGGGATCGAAGGAAGAGAAATCAGGCAGCAGCACACGCGGGTTTAACCTCCAGGGTGCGAGTAGGCAGTTCCCTGGGCTTTGGCGGGTTGACAATAGCAGAAGATAACCCGGGGAGGACAGACAAACAGTGAGGGCAGCAGAGCTCTACAGAAGAGGCCTGAGCCCAAGGGGAAAGTAAGAACAGAAGCAGGCAGAAGATCCACAGGCCAGGCCTCACAAGGAAGGAGGGTGTGGTTTCTCATCCCCAGTTGCTGGCTTTGAAAGCTGGCCATGCCTCAGATTCACCTAAAGAATGTTTTTTACAACACTGAGCCCTAGTTCCTGTTCTAAATCTACAGAATTTGGAAGTGCAGTGGACGGGGGAGGCAGTGAAAATACAGATATTGATACCATCTCCACCATTAGCCCCTAGTGCAGACCACCGTCAACTCCTGCCTGGTGCCCTTCGGCACATGTATGTACTGGACTCCGACCTCCATCCCTGTCCCCTCTCCTATAGTCTACGCTCTTCTTCAGGACAGCCAGAGGAATCGTTTAAAACCCAAAGTTAGATCTTGTTAGTCATCTCCTCAAAACTTTCAATGCCTTCCTATCTCACTCAGTGTAAGATCCTAAATCCTTCTGGGGCGCCTGGGTGGCACAGCGGTTAAGCGTCTGCCTTCGGCTCAGGGCGTGATCCCAGCATTATGGGATCGAGCCCCACATCAGGCTCCTCCACTATGAGCCTGCTTCTTCCTCTCCCACTCCCCCTGCTTGTGTTCTCTTTCTCGCTGGCTGTCTCTATCTCTGTCAAATAAATAAATAAAAATCTTTAAAAAAAAAAAAAGATCCTAAATCCTTCTGATGGCCTAAAGTACCCTCCTAATCTGAGCCCAGCCTCCAGCTCCTTCTCTCACCTCCTAAATCTCCCTCTACCCCAACTCACTCATTGTTAGTCACAACTGGCCTAATTGCTCTTATCTCAGGACCTTTGCCCATACTATTCCTTCCGCTTAATGGCTCTTTACCCAGATATCCTCCCAGATATCCACATATCTTCTTCTCTAACTTCCTTCAGGCCTCTGCTCATATGTCACTTTATCAGAGACATCTGTCTAAAATAACATGTCCCCATTCCCATCACCTCTATGACCCCCACTCCACTGTATTTTTTTATAGCACTCATGGCCATCTGACATATCGTATATTTATGCGTCTATTTATCATTTATCTATGACTCTCACTCATCTTTATTTTTCTTCATAGCACCTGGGATCATCTGATGTGTTATATGTTCTGTGTCTAGCTCATGTGTAAGCTCCATATGAGCCAATTTTTTTTGTTCACTGCTGTATCCCCATGTTTAGAGAACATGTTAGTACTAGTACATATTAGAGACATAACAAATATTTTTAATAAATGAAATTGTTTATAAGTGTCCCCAAGTGAGTCTTAGAGAGCCACCCTGGTGTGCAACTACTGGTGTAGCTAATATGAAGTAAATTCTCAGATATTAAAAGGTGGATTTGGCACAGCATTTCTCTCAATTAGCACTACTTCCATTGACATCTAGGGAACAGACACCACGCAAGGCTCTCCTTTCAAAGCTATGCCTGGGGTAGGACATCTGCTCTGGGCACATCAGGGAGCAGAACTTCTGCTCATTTTGTTCCCTGTCTGTTCTCAGAGGCAACCACATCCCCCTTCCTATCTGGGTGGAAACAAGACTGCGTCACTGAAGCCCTTGTGAAGGGAGATGTGCCAATTCATCACAGGAGCCACAGAGTTTGAATAATTCAGAACTTGTTGAGTGCTACTTTCTTTAGTTGTGAAATTTATCTTTTGGATTCTAATTTTCCAATTTGATAGTCTCAGAACTTAAATCACATATCAGAGGGAACCCAACAAAGAATAGAATCATGCTGCATAGGGGTGCACAGGTGGCTCAGTGGGTTGGGCATCCAACTCTTGATTTTGCCTCAAGTCATGATCTCAGGGTTGTGAGATTGAGCCCCAAACAAGGCTCCCTGCTCAGCAGGGAGTCTTCATGGGATTCTCTTCCTCTCCATCTCCCTCACCCTCTCCCCCAGTTTACAATCTCTCTCTCTCTCAAATAAATAAATAAATCTTTGTTTAAAAAAAATCTTGCTGAAGAGCAGTAAAAGGGATAACAGATAAATAATACTTTCTATGTATTAGAACCTCATCACTTACAAAAGTTTTCCATAGATCTTATCCCACCTTGAACCTCCCAACACCCTGTGATGGAGACAGTCCTGGCATCGAGGCCCCTATTTTGTAGATGAGAAAATTGGAGATCATAAAATTTGGTTGATTGTCAAGTGAAAAATGAGTCAAAGACTTTGACAGCTCACCAAAGACGATATATAGATGAAAAGATGAAAAGATGCTCCATGTCATAGGTCATAAGGGAAATGTAAATTAAAACAACAATGAGATACCACTACACACCTATTAGAATGGCCAAAATCCAGAACAATGACATCAAATGGTCAGTGAGGATGTGGAGAAACAGGAACTCTCATTCATTGTTGATGGGAATGGCAAAATTGTACAACCATTTTGGAAAACAGTGGCTTCGTAGAAAACTAAACATATTCCCATCATGTGATCAAGAAATCATGTTCCTTGGTATTTACCCAGAGGATTTGAAAACATGTCCACACCAAAACCTGCACACAGATGTTTATAGCAATTTTATTCTTAACTGTCAAAACTTGGAAATGCTCAAGATGTTCTTCAGAAGATGAATGGATAAATAGCGGTCCATCCAGACGATGGAATATTATCCAGAACTGAAAAGAAATGAGCTATCAAGCCATGAAAAGATATGGAGGAACCTTAAATACACACTACTAAGTGAGAGAAGCCAGTCTGAAACGGCTGTGAATCGTATGATTCCAACTATACGGCATTCTGGAAAAGGCAAAACTGTGGAAGCAGTAACAATATCACTGTTGTCAGGGGTTAGCAGGGAGGGAGGGTCAGTAGGTGGAGCACAGGGGACTTTTAGGACAGTCAATATACTCTGTATGGAACGATAACGATGGGTACGTAGCATTATACTTTTATCCAAACCCACAGAATTTACAACACCAAGAGAGAACTCCAATATAAACTATGGATTTGGGGTGATTATGATGTGTCACTGACGGTCCATCAACTGTAACAAATATACCACTCTGGTGTGTGATGTTGATAATGTGGGAGACTATGCATGTGGTAGAAGAAGGAATATATGGGAATACTCTGTACCTCCCTGTTAATTTTACTGTGAAAATAAACCTGCTCTAAAAAAATATAGTCTTTTTTAGAAAAAATAGTGAAAGAGAAAGAAAGAAAGAAAGAAAGAAAGAAAGAAAGAAAGAAAGAAAGAAAGAAAGAGAAAGAAAGAAAGAAAGAAAGAAAGAAAGAAAGAAAGAAAGAGAGAAAGAAAGATAGTTGCCTTTTCCAAAATGACACTGCCAGTGAATGGTAGTATTATGCCTAAGACCCTTCTGTTTCCAAATCCCAATCTATTTCCATTGCACCATTTAATCAGATTGAGAAGAATTAATGCGAACCTATGTCTCACACACCATTTACTACTATCACTACCATTATGACCACTGTACCTAATATCTGTGGAATACTTACTCTGTGCTAGGCTCATGTTAAGTGTTTTACACACATTAGTCAATGTAAGTCTCACAACAATTCAAAAAGGAGACATCATTATTACTTTAATTTTCAAAGAGGAATTTGAGGCCAAGAGGTTGAGGAGCTCTTATCCAGGTAACAAAGCCAGGTAAAAGTAGGTTTTAAACCAAGTTCTGTCTAATTCCAGAAGAAAGGTCTTAACTACAATCTCATATTTTCTTTACTAAAAAGTTAGTATTATAAAGATAAAACATTCATGTCACCAAGGTTCATGTCCTCATCTTCTCTTTTCTATACTGTAAAAAAGACCCTCCCCCAAATTCCTCCATATTTGAAATCTTGACTATCTCCGCTTCAGCAATTCTTTCTCCATACTAAAATCTAAATAATCTTCTTAAAAGACAGTTGAGCAAGAATAATCTCTTATTTGAAAATCTCCACTGATTCCAGGGCACCTGGATTTTGGTTCAGGTCATAATCTTAGGGTGATTAAGCCCTGCTTTGGGCTCTGTGCTCAGTGCAGTCTGTCTCTCTCCTTCTGTTCCCCACCACCACTACTCTCTCTCACAGAAAAAAATAAATAAAATCTTTTAAAAAAATAGAAAAGGAAAGGAGAGGAGAAAAATAGAGAGAGAAGAGAAGAAGAGAAGAGAAGAGAAGAGAAGAGAAGAGAAGAGAAGAGAAGAGAAGAGAAGATGAGAAAATCTCCACTGATTCCAAATTACTTCCATGACAAGGGTTAAACTCCATGTCATTTCATTAGATGCCTTTCACAAATGAGTCCTAACTTGCTCTTCCAAGTTCATTCTTGCAGTTTCAGTCTGCTCGATGTGGGTTATATTCCCAGAAATCCCCAGACTTCTCTGTGCCTTTTACACAATGCTCTTTCTGCATGAGATACTTTCACTGGCATACTTGTACTCACCTGCACTAGTAGGTATAGGTTAGGTTGTACTGTAGGAACAAACAACAAACTCTCAGTGACATAAAACTCAAGGCTTATTTCTCACTCATCATGAGTCAGCTGGGGGTTCTGTTGAGTGTTCCTTACTCAGAAACCCAGGCTTATAGAGCAGCCCCTATTTGGAGTGTTGTCGGGCCCTAGGGCAGGAAAAAAGAGAGGGAGAGAGCCCCAAATTATGCTTTGTTTTTTTCAAGCTTCCATTCAGAAATAGCATACATCAATTCCAATCACTTTCATTGATCAAAGTAAGTCACAAGCATGGGTTCAGGCAGGGAGTCAGCAGATAGTTGGATTTAATTAGGTTTGGAATATTCCAGAAGAGTGTAATGGAGGGAGAGTTAAGGAAGGAGTATTTATAACAATGGGCCTAGGTGTCTAAACTGGATAAGAAAAGTGAGGTCAAACTGCGTTTAATAGTGGTGGGGTCAATGAGTTAGAGATCTCTGTAAGACTGATGGTGAACAGTCTCTGGAGGAATTTCATGTTTATTGGGAAAGATATGTGTAAATGGGCTGGGGGAGGGGTCATACAGTTCAACCCACAATAACTATGAATTTTCTTGTTTATTTAAATACTAATGTATTTTAAAATTTTGATTTTTCCCAACTCAGTTGTAAGCCCCATGGGAGCAGAGACCTTGTCTGTCTTTCTAACCATTATATCCACAATGGCTAGAACAAAGCCCAGCACACAGTAGCTGGTCAGCAAAAAGCTGGTAATGAATGAATGAATGAATGAATGAATGAATGAATGAATGGATGAATGAGTAGTAGGTTTCTTCTACTTCCACAGGACTCCTGAGAAAAGCTGGTAATGACCCAGTCACTCTGGCATAATAGATCAACTCCAAAGATCATACCATCACTTTCTTCCCTCCTCATACATCTGCACCTTTCTTCCAGTGAGAAGTGGAGTTTATTTCTCCTTCTTTTGAATCTAAGCATACTCTAGGACTGCTATGATAATAGAATGGAGTAGAAATACATTCTGGGATCTCTTGGCCCAGGCTTTAAGAAAACTACAAGCTTCTATTTCCTTCCTCTTGGAACTCAGCAACCATGATGTAAAAACAAGCCACATGGAGGAGAATTCAAGTCCTTTCTATGGCAGCTCCAGCCCAGCCATCCTCTGCCAGCCAGCACCAACTGCCAATCATATGAATGAACCATCTTGGACATTCCAGCCCAGTCTAGCCTCCGCAGGCCCAAATAACATCGCATGGAACAAAACAACCTCTCAGCTAAAATAATCTACCAACAAAATTGAAAACTAATACAATAGTGGTTGTCTTAAGCCACTAAGTTTGGGGGTAATTTGTTACCCAGTGATAGATAACTGAAATAGAAATCAGCACCTAGTCATGTGATGCTGCGGTAAGAAAAACATAAAACATGGAGGACTGGCTTTGGGAGCAAATGGTGGGGGGAAGCCAGAGATTCTCAAGAAGGCTATTGATGAAGGCTGGCAGAGCGTGAGGAGATCCCTATTGGATACTGGAGCAAAGGGGATACAATTTATATACCAGGAGAAATTTTACTGAAACTGTCGCTTGTGTTAACATCACAAATAGAAAGGGTGCCTCACGAACCTTTAGATCTGGCTAAGAAGATTGCCAGGCAAAATGTTGAAAGAGCCAGTTGGCTTCTCTTAGCTTCCTAGGCTATGACAAATACAAGAAGAAAGGAATGAACTAAATAAAGAACTATTTCAGTAGAATTTGGAGGAAATATAAAGGGTACAAGGAAGTCTTCGAGGTAGCAAATATTCTCAAAGTAAGAAATGGCCTGAAGGCAAAGATCAAATCTAGGGTGTTATCAATAAAACATAGCTTCAGTGTGAAATTTAGATCAAAGGTGCAAGATCTTTTGCAAAGACAGAAAGCTTTAAGTTGGTGTCTAAGAGATCCTTAGGCCAGACAAAAATACTTCTAAATCTCTAAAGGGCATGATTTGTAGACCCCCAGCAATAGAACTTCTAAGAATATTAAGGCTGTTATAACAACTTTGATGCTGGTATACACCTAGTAAACTAGCAAAGATAAATAATAATGTCAACAAACCAATGGAAATGTGGCTCCAGGGAAACATATTGTTGACAATGCTGTAGAATTGTTTCAAGCTTTCTAGAAAGCAGTCTGGCAATAGGTAACAAAATGTTCCTGCCTTTTTTCCAAATAGTTTATCTTTAGGAATATTGACCTAAGGAAATGGCCCCAAAGAGATAATTTTTAAGAAGCCATTGGTCTAAACAAGCCTTCATGGTCACATTATTTATAATAGAAAGAAACTGGAAACAATCCAAATGTCCAAAAATAGAGATTTGGATGTGCAAACTGTGGTGTATTTACATGACAGACTGCTCTATAATCATTAAAAAGACAAGTTTATGGATTGTGTGGACTTGAGGTTATGTGGCTTGAAATATCATTAGTAAAAGAACAAAGTATGAAATGGTAAGTGTGTGCTATTTCAATTCCATAAAAATAAGTACCATCTATATATTTTTAATAAAATAAAGAAAATGTATATGCAACAACTTAATGTTTAGAATGCTTTAAAATTGAAGTACTTGATATCCTAGTTTGAAAGGATGAAATGGATACTGTGGGGGAAATAACCAGGAAAAAGTTAAGGAAACTAGAACAGATACATTCACATGCAGGGTGTGTTTATTGAGAAGTGTTGACAGGGACTTACAATGTTCTCAGCCCTGAGCCAGACAAAGCAAGAAGAACAAAGGAAGAGTAGGATATGGTCCCCAGGCTCAATAAACATTCAAAAAACAAAAAGGACACAACAGATCGCAGTGTAGATGAATTTTTTTTTGTCCAATTCTGTGAAAAAAGACCAAAGGTTTTTTTTGAAACTCTGTTTTACAAAAACTTGCTAGAATTCTGAGACATTTTGCAAATGGAATTAGGGTTTAGATACTTTTGATAAATTGTTGATTTTTTTAAAACTATTGTTCTGTTTTTAAAATGCTCTTTTAAAACACTTGAACACTATGGCAAAGAACAAAAAAGAGAGTAAAAAAAAATGCCACCTAAAATCAATCCCATTCCTGAGAAATCATCATTGTTAACACTTCGTAAATATCATTTTAGCCAGGTTCACTTAGGGTTCAACCAGGAAAGCAGAACAAGGTCTCTGCTCCCATGGGGCTTACAACTGAGTTGGGAAAAATCAAATTCATAGACTTATTGCAAGGAATTGGTTTATGTAATTGTGGGGGCCAACTAGACAAGTCCAAAATCCACAGGGCAGACCACCAGGAAGGACAGAATGAATCCCAGGGCACAGGCTGAAGCTGGACATAGGCAGAACTGCTTCCTCTTCAGGGAAACCGCAGCTCTGCTCTTAGAGGCCTTTAAAATGAATCAGATCCACCCACATTATCTAGGAAAATCTCCCTTACTTCAAGCCAACTGATCATGGGATTAATCATACGTTAAAACATTTACACAGCAACACTTAGATTAGTATTTGATAGAATAACTGAAGAGTTTGGCCTCGTCAAGTTGACATGTCAAAAAGACCATCACAGTCCACCCCTTGTCAATGTGCACCCATACACATTTCCTTAAATCACAGTCGATCTCCAAATAAAGGCAATAACAAAGTCATACTTCTGCTTAATGTGACATAACTATCCTGTGTACAACTGAAATCTCACTAACCCTTTCCCCAGAAGGAGATGCAAAGTTCTTAGGTGTTGTTTACTCTTCTCCTTTGTTATCCTGTAACTTAAATACTGTCATATAAAATTAACAATTCCTGGGGAGCCTGGGTGGCTCAGTCAGTTGGGCATCTGTCTTTGGCTTGGGTCATGATCTTGGGGTACTGGGATCTAGCCCTGTGTCAGGCTCTCTGCTCAGTGGGGAATCTGCTTCTCTCTCTGCCTGCCGCTCTCCCTGCTTGTGCTCCCTCTCTCTGACAAATATATAAAATCTTAAAATTAACAATTACAAATACATATTATGTTAGATGATAAGGGAATAAGAGTGGGAAGGAAGCAAATATTTCCTTAATATACATTAATTTAAAAATAAGGAATAAATACTCAGAACAATTAGACCTCATTTCTGCAACCGGTCACCTGGCCAAAGTATTTATAACTACATTCTCCTGCTTCCCATCCCACATCCTCTTTGCCCTCAGCAAGAACCTCAGCTGGTCATGTTTCTTTACCTGGTGGGGTGACCCAAGACTTCATTCCTAAAGGGCCTGGAACATGATCAGTCTAGCCTGAATTGGGTTGTTGTATTTCCTTTGACTTTTATTACAGAGCATAGTAATACTAAGAGGCATCTTTGAGGGATCTCCTGTATTCCAGACATACCCTCCTTACCACCATGGTGTAATGGTGCTCAGTTTCTTCTTGGTAATCAGTCAGTTACCCCAGGCAGTATAGTAACTTTGTTTGCCTGCTGATACAAAGGCATGAGTATCCCAAAGTAACCAGGTGACAGTCTCAACTTCCAGGTCAATGGAATCATTGTAACTGTTTGTGGAAGTAGTTCTCCCTTTGAAACTTAGATCTCTAGACCAGCAGAACCTAAGGACCCAAAGATAGAAAGCAAAAATTGTACTCATGTACACCAGCTACTCCCATTCCTACTCTTTTTTTTTTAAGATTTTATTTATTTATTTGACACAGAGAGAGACAGCCAGCGAGAGAGGGAACACAAGCAGGGGAGTGGGAGAGGAAGAAGCAGGCTCCCAGCGGAGGAGCCTGATGTGGGGCTCGATCCCAGGACTCTGGGATCCCGCCCTGAGCCACAGGCAGATGCTTAACGACTGAGCCACCCAGGCGCCCCCCATTCTTACTCTTTAATCAAAGGTTCATCAATCCTGGCTATGGGAGAAATAGTTCCATCTATTGGACACTGATATAGAGCATAGTATATATAGCAAAATTATTTAGGCCACCTTAGAGATTATTCAGAAGTCTTTCCCTCATATCAAAATGGAACATTCTGGAGCTTCAGAAACTTTTCTCTTCAGAGAAACAGAGAAATGATTCTCTGTAAACACTTCCCCTCCTCTCTCCTAGTCCCCTCCCTTCACTTTCTTCAAGCAGCTACTATCATGTCTACTGGGGGAGGCAGCCTGGAAGCCATTCTTTACGAAGAGTCTGTCTAAATACTCAATTGTACATTTTCAGTTGAAGGTTCCATGCTTACAATTTTGTTTTTTGATTCATATCATTTTCTCTTTTGTGGTATAAAAATGTGGTACAAGAGCGTATCCTTTCCTCTGCTCCTTTAAACAATGTTTTAATTATAGTGGGTCAGCTAAGTGCAGGCAGAATTAACTGGTTTTGCATCATGAGAAACTACAATACAACATCTTAACTAAGTAGTATTTGGTAAAGAGAAAGAAAAGGAGAGACAACTGGTGTGGCCCCACTGTGGGAGGGGGTGGGAAAGGGCCAAACTTCTAAGCTTCAAAGGCCCTATTTCCTAGTATCCATGTCCCACTCGTCATCACTTTAAATACCTATTCTTTTGTGTTTCCAAATCCTCGTAATCAGCTTTTGTCAGTAGAAATTATATCATGGATTCACCCCTTTAATTCCTTAGTTCTTCAACTAGAGGAGTAAATAGGACCTAAAAGATCAACCTTCATAAAGTCTGAAGAGGTGAGATGGGGGATAAAGAGGAAATAAAAGCATGGGGCAGTTCTCCCAGAGGACAGGGATGCAGAAAGCCTTAGCGCTACTGAAGACCTGAGAGAGCATTGAGTGTCTAATACCCTAAATAAAGTTAGCGTGGAGGATTCTTTGTTGGGCCTCCCATAGAATTAACAAGGCATCATGTTGTTGTGGGGGAGGGGTTCCTGTGACTGGACTGATTTGTATCAGAATCACTTAGGGCAGAGCTTTTAAACCTTGCGCGTGTGCACATGTATGCGCACGCACGTGCACACACACACACCAGTGATTCTAGAATGGGTCCTGGTATAGAAGGAGGGCAAGACAGGTTTGAAAATCTCCCTAGGTTATTCTGCTATATGACTTTATCCATGACCCAGTAATTTCTGTGGCTTAACATGAAAAGCCACAGGAAACATTTCTTTCTTCCTCACCCACAGATGCTGCTTCCCTTGATGTGCCCCTTTCACCCCAGTAAGCACAATTCAAACTGGCTTAAGACTAGGAAATGTAGTGGCTCACTTTCGTGTGGCTTCAGGTACAACTTGATCCAAGTCTCGAACGGTATCACCAGGACAGGATTCCCACTCCTTACATTTCTTCCTTTCCTTAGCCTTAGTTCCAACATCTGACCCGTGTGGTCACAGATGACCGCAGCAGTACCAGCAACTACACCCTCCCACCTTCATGTCCAGCAAGAAGAGAGTCAAGAGTCTCCCAGGATTCCTGGTGATTGTACCTTTGCACATCATTGGCTCATTCCTGTACAGATCACTGTGGCCAAGAGAATGTGATCAGCCAGTCAGGGCCCTCCTGTGGACCTGGGGTTTAAAGTCAATCACATCCAAACCACAAAGCTGGGAATGGATGTTGGCATCAAACCAGCGGGGGCCACTACTCTCCTACTATGCAGTTAACCAAAGCCAGCATCTCAGGAACCACTCCAGATGTTGCTGAATCAACCTCATCCGGTCGGCTTGTATAATGTGCCATTCCTTTGACACATCTGTCTAAGGCTGGCAGAGACATATGTTAAGGAGACTTGCGCCTGACCTCAAGCACCTGATGACAATCCAGTCAACAAAAGTATGTTTTCATTTTAGAAAAGAAAAGAAAAACACCTAGTTTATGTAACTGGGTATCTCCTTTCTTGGACTTCAACTCTTACCGACCCAGCAAAGTTCTGAAAGTATGAGATTATCAAAATGGTTCATTTTCTTCAAGCAGGCATTTAAAACCTCACTCATTCCAAATGTTCCCTCTGAGACTGCCGCCTGGTAAAATTGTATGAGCTGTCTCCACAGAGCCATCTAATGCTCTCACTTTCATTTGGGGACGTCTAGTGACAAGAGCAATGAGCCACAGATCAAGAGATAGACAATGTGGGTTCTACCTGCTTCTCAGACATCACTAGTGATGGGATGCAGGGTAAGTGGCTTTGTTCCTTAAATAAGAAAGAGCTTTTAAAACTTTGCTATGATGTGGAAATCAAGGGAATACTGTTCCTCTTAAGTAACTAACCTTTTGAAGTTTACGAAAAGGAGCTTCCACTTTCAGGAAAACAAAGATGCTCAACAACAGATATCTATTGAGCACCCACTAAGTTCCAGGCACAGTGCTGGGCTCTAAGAATAGAAAGATACAAAAGGCCCAGCTCTTAGCATGGGTGAGCTCCCACGGTAGTCAGGGAGACAGACAGGTAAATAGACAATTGTTTTGCAAGGTGCTTTATGCTGTAACTGAGATATGCATGGGCTGCTCTCTGAATTGAAAGGCTGGGCATGAGTATTGATGGCTGAGGATTGAGTTTTTCACATGAGCAAGGCGGCAAGGAGAGGGGATCAGGGTCCAATGAGCCTTTTGGGCAGAGGGAAAACACACACACAAGCATGAAGCATGGTGCATATGCTCCATTTTCTGTTTGCCTCTCCAGAGCCACTCTCCAACCCTGTCCACTCTGCCCTGTGCCCTGGAGCTGGCCTCTGTGAAATGCATCTCTGGAGCTCCCTTGACTTCTGGCTTCTAATTGGTTTCAGCCAATGAGATACACCAGGTAGAGAATGGAGGGAAGTGAGAGACAAAGTTCAGATATGCGTCCTCCCCTCTCCCCACCCCGGCTCCCACTCTGAGGAGCAGGGAGGCCACAGCTCCAGCTCCCCAGGCTGACCCACCTCACTCTAGATCCAGGGGACATCTTCCTCACTTGCCTCTTTAGGTCTAGAGGTGGTAATGACCCTCCATTCTCGTTTCCCTTAACCCTGTCCACACCTTTGTAAATAGTCTAGTAAGCTCCTCGGTTACCTCTTTTGTGTGTATCATCTGTCTCCTGCCAGGACTCTGACTTATACATGTGTAGATTATGTAGAAATTGCTGGAATATAGAGTGTATGTCTGCATGGGGCAAGAGTGATGAGGATAGAAAGTTGGCAGGAACCAGGTCCTTGGGGGCCTTCGATTCGCTGTGAGGAGTTAGTAAAGACTTTATCACGTAGGTAATAGGAATCCAGTTTTTTAAATCATTTGATTACATTTAAAAAGTCATTTGTAATCATTATGGGTAATATATGTACTATATACAATTCAAAAGCAGCTACTTGCATGCTACCAGGCCTTAGAAGAAATGGAGGATGGAACATCAGTGACCATGCAGTTGCCCATGACGGGATAGGCTCTGTCAAAGGTGAGCAATTCATCCTAAGATAAAAGTGGTATATCCAGGATCAGGCACAAGCAGGGCCAGAGGGTACAAGTAAGCAACAGATGCAGAAGGCCCCGAACCCCTCTACTTTAACTCATATTTATAGCTATATCAGGGAAGAAGGGAGTCTTATTATCAGATGAAAGAGGAAAAAAATAGGTTGGTCCTGGTTCATGGATGGGTTGCCTTGTGCTATGGACTGCATTGTGCCTCACCAAAATTTATATGTTGAAGCTCTAACCTCCAATTTGATGGTATTTAAAAATGAGGCCTTTGGGAGATAATTAGATTTAGATGAGATCATGAATCAGGACCCCCATGATGGGATTAGTGCCCGTAGAAGAAGGGACCTTAGAGAGCTTGTTCTGTCTCTCTCTCTCTACCATGTGAGGACACAGCAAGAAGGTGGCTGTCTCCAATTCAGAAAGAGAGCCTTCACCAGAGCTTAATCATGCTGGCATGCTGGTCTGAGACTTCTGGCCTCCAAAACTGTAAAAAAATAAATTCTGTTGTTCAAGCCACCCACTTTGTAGTATTTTGTTATGACAGACCTAACAGACTCACAGCTTGGTGTGAGCCTGTTGCTAATTCACAACATCAGTTAGTAATGACTCTGAAAGGTAGGGAAGTCCTCCATTGTGCAGCATTCCAAATGGTGTATCTAGTCACCCACTGTGTGTGGAAAAATGAAGTGAAATGACATAAGAATATATACAAACTCATGGGGAGTGGCAATAGCTTGGCTGCTTGGTCAGGGAACTGGAAAAAGAAGATTGGAATACCAGGGTCAAAAAAATCTGAGAAAGAGACATTTGGACTTATGACAGTTGGCAAAAAATATCAATGTATCACATGCTAACACATGCCAGAGATCATCCATAATGGTAGAGGTAGTAAACAACCAAGTAGACAGGATGACTGGCCAGTTGTCATCATCCAACCTCTAATATCACCCATTCTACTACTGGCATGATGGCTCGCGGATGACAGACATGGTGGTAGGGACGAACGTTATGCCCAACAGCATGGATTTCCATTCATCAAAGCGGATCTAGCTACTGCCACTGCTAAATGTCTAACATGCCAGCAACAGAGCTAAGCCCACTGGCATGATACCATCCCTCACAGAGATCAACTATTTTCACCCTTTAAGAGGCAGCAATTTATCTTGACTGAGATCAATACATATTTTGGACATAAGTTTGCTTTTCCTTCCTACAGGGCCTTGGTCCAAAACCACCAAACAAAGGTTTGCAGAGTGTTTCATTCACCTACATGGAATGCCATATAACATTGTCTTAGAATGAGAGACTCACTATCCAGGAAACAAGTGGAGTAATGGGAACATGAGCATGGCATCCATTGGTCCTATTAGATTGCACACCACTAGAAGCCATCAGCCGGATAGCAACAGAACAGTCTCTTAAGGATGTAACTGAGGTGTCAATTCAGAGATGATAAACTGAAGGGATTGGGTGCCATTCCAAATGAATGACCATTGTGTAGATTACATGGGTTCAAGAGACTAAGGGATGACATAGAAATAACCCCACTTACCCTTACTCCCCAGAACACAAGATCAACCAGAATCCTGTGTAAGCTGCTCCAAGGTGGGGTAAAGTTACTATAAGTAGCAAGTCAATACTAATGGCACAAGGGTGGGCTGCAATGGATTCTGTGGTACTCCACCTAGATCTCCTCTTGGGAAGCGCACATATTCCCCCTAACTGCTAATATCAGCTGCTGACAACTTACAGCTGTGTCCCTCACTGAACACTGTCCTCAGCCACAGGCTACAACTTGCCCAGAGCTATGACCCTTTCCAGAGGGCAGCCCACAGCTATGACTGGTTGATTCAGGATAATGAAGACCAGATTCCTTTGGGATGAGCTGAAGCCTCAGCTGCAACCACGTTCCTCATTAGTTTCTCACTCCGACCAACCCTGCCTTCTTTGTGTCCTTACAAGAGTATGTCCCAAGAGCACTTCCCTTGCCTTCTGCATATAACGCTCTGTCTCAGAATCTGTTTCCAAGGGAACCCAATATAAGAGCTAAAATTTCCATTCATTCTAACAAAGTAAACACGATGAGAAAGAAAACAAGGAATTACTTTAATTTTAGGTTAGTACTAGGTGCAATTAGGCTTCTGTTTTGAAATTAGGAAACTTTTTTTTTTAAGAAATATTATGCATAGTGACTGGAATTTTCACAGCCACCCATGGTTTTTTTGGCATGTTAGGCACCAATGAATGTTGTTCAAGCCACTCGATCTATGGTATCTTGTAATGGTGGCCTAGGTAAACTAATATAGGCAGCCCAGAAACTAGTGTGAAGCGCTATCAGGAATATCCCAGCATGGAAAAGAAGTCTTGCTTCAAGCCAGAAGAGAGAAAAGAAAGTTAAGAATTTTGTAATCCACATGGTTTTTATTGTATTAAATTCAAAGTGTACTGTTTATCACTACTAGAAAGTTATTTTGTGACTGTTTCTTCACTAGAGGGTTTTGCAGTGGCAAATGAGAGTTGATAAAAGTACCAGTCATGATAGACTAGGTTATACTGTGGCAATAAGTGTCTCTAAACACCTCAGTGGCTTACAACAACAAAGATTTGTCTCTCCCTTATTCTACTTATCAAGTTAGGGTCAGCTTCTGCTCTGATCCAGTTAATTTCACTTTGGGACTCAAGGTAATGGAGAAGTCTTATTGTGGCATCGTGGACCACACATACTGACTTACAGCTTCAACTCAGAAGCGCCCTACATTAGATTGGCCAAAGCAAGTCACATGGCCACTTCAGAGTACAACAGAGCAGTGATGGATAATCTTCCCATAGACAGAGACACCATAGAAAGGAGTACCAAAATTACAGGTAAACAGTAATATAGTCTACCACAGTGAGGTGGTTTATTTTTCCCCTTAAAGAATGGTCCATATACTCAGAAATCCAGTCAAAGTGGATCTGTAACTATAGTGCTCTTTGCATTTCTATATACCTAAAGGTGCCATATATTTTGAATGTGTTATAGACTTCCTATGATCTTTCTCATAAAAGATCATTATTTTATTGTTTTAAACTTGTTTAAACATATTGCTATTTCTAATCATCAGAAAATTAGAATCTCAAAATCCATAATGTAGGAGGACAAGTTAGATAGATATACATCTGATTCATAAATATATGATGGGAGGGAAGAAAAGAGAGGGAGGGAAAGAAGGAGGAGAGAGTGAAGGCCTCACTAGAAATTCAGCACCATGTCTAATGCTAGAAAGTCCTAATATGACTTGGGAGTTCTGCAAGGAACCACCATGGACAGTTCCCATGGTGGGTGTCTGCTGTGAGAAAGTGACCATACTTCTCACTGTTAAGAGGTGTGGAGTTCTGGAGTAAACAGCCAGGCTTATCACCTTTCCAAGTAAGAGGACCATTTGAGTCATGGCAACTCACCCCCGGTATCTAATAATCCAAATATACTTGGGATAAAAACAGGGTATATTCAAGTCACAGGCATTTTGGTAGGGTTATAGATATCTCTGTATCTTCAGATGTCAGAGAAATGTCTAAAAGGTGATCCTGATAAGGAAGAAGAAAATAAAAAGACCTTTGTCTGTGATCCTCTCTTGGCTGCATCTCTGGAATCAAGATGTGAGATTCAGCCTTCTGAGTTAATCCAAAACTAACCCAACTCTGTGGAGTTGCATAACCTGGTTTAGCAAAGCTAGTGATCTTTGAGGTTGAGCATACCTAATCTGAATCCTGTCTCTTTCTTGCACCAGCCATGTGACCTTGAGCAATATAACATCTCCGAGCCTTGGATTCTTCATCTGTAAAATGGGGATAATAATCTGACTTATTCATATGGTTGTGATGAAGATTAAATGAGATACATGTAATACTCCCAACACATGACAAGAACTTATTCAGGTGTAGCTATCACTAGTCATCATAATCATCAGCTTCATCAGCTTCTATATCATGATAAGCCAATCTATATAATTAGGGGGGTACAATGGTACCTCAATCACAAAACATGCCACAGGTTGGGGAGGTAATGTTTGTTTCCGCAAATATGTTCATAGTGTAATTACATGTTCTAGATTTCTGATTTCAAAAACACTGCAATGTATCTCATTAATTAACTGATTAATGATTTAATGCTTTGTTTTAAATGGTTTTTAAAATCTGGGTTTTACTTCCTAATTGTTTTTCCCATTAAATTTAGCATCAACCACAGCACCACAAAAATGAGTGCCTACATAATTGAACGATTTCCATTCTCATTGAGACGTATCTGAAGTTTGTGATTTCATGAACTGAAATGATTTCTTTGTCTTCATTCAGAAAGAGAAAACATCTGCTCTCTAATAATAATGTCTTGGAAAATTACTACAGAAATCAGTCATTTTGTACTTCCTCCTTGGGTAAATTTGCAAACTTCATAACTTTGTAGGGTTATTTCAAGAGAAAAGAGAAAATTAAATCTATCAAAAACTGTTGCCTTCTAAACCTAATTGCTACCAAGCTATTTTCTTTGCATATTCAGACCGTTACTGGGTGAAGCACAATTTGTGGGATGGCATTTTTTGGTAAGGCACAATAGAAAAAATTAATTATAGAGCTCTAGAGATCATTTACCCAAGCACAAAGAAGATATACATTAATAAGTGACTAACTAGAATGCATAGAGGTCTGAATATTTCCCTTCCTGAGATAGGAATGAATTTTTCTTAGGTGCTTTGATAGCCATGGGCTGTATGATTGGAATACAGTCCATAAATGAGCAGGCATGTTAGGCTTCCAAATGCCATTCTATGTCGGTTCTCTGTTTGGCCATTTCACCATGAGCTTAATTTAATCTAAAATTAATTTTCTAGGAAGATCGGTAGGAGAAGAAAGGGATAAAGAAAGGGGGGTAATCAGAAGAGGGAATGAAGCATGAAAGACTATGGACTCTAAGAAACAAACTGAGGGTTTCAGAGGGGAGGGGGGTAGGGGAATGGGATAGGCTGGTGATGGGTAGTAAGGAGGGCACATATTGCATGGTGCACTGGGTGTTATACGCAACTAATGAATCATGGAACTTTACATAAAAAACCAGGGATGTACTGTATGGTGACTAACATAATATAATAAAAAATATTACTATAAAAAAAATAAAAAATAAAATTAATTTTCTATCCAAAAAAGTTTTTTTATTTTCTAACTTGAAAAGACAAAAATTGGGGATGCTTTCCTTACTAGCTCACGTCTCTTCCCATACTATCCAAAGAGAATGCTATCTATAAATGGCTCAAGAAAAAGAGAATAGAGCTAGAAAATAAAAATCCCAGGACAGAGTAAAAAACAAAACAAAACAAAAAACTACAAATTTATCATTTTTAAAACAAATAACCCAATACTGGAAAGAATATTGAGAAATATGTACCCTTATCCACTGTTGGTAAACCTATAAACTGATACAAACTTCTTGAAAGGTTAGTACTGTGTCTCTAGACTGTAGGAATGTAGGAATCTTAGACGATGGGCTCTAGAGTTGGAAGCCTGCCTTCTAATCCTTACCATTACATGGCGTGTGACTGAACAAGTTTCTCAGGTTTCCTGGACCTCATTCTCCTCATCTATAAACACTAGAATAATAATATTATCAACCTCTTAAGCCTGTCATGAAAGTCAATTGAGATAATAACTGTAAAATATTTATCACAGAGCATATTCATTTTCTATTGCTGCAAAACAAATTACCACAAAATCTGTAGTTTATAACAATATATATTTCATTGTTTAAGATTATTTACTTATTTATTTGAAAGAGAGTGACAGAGAGAGCAGAGTGTGTGAGAACACAAATTGGGAGGTAGGGGCAGAATCATAGGGAGAAGCAGGTTCCCCACTGAGCAGGGAGCCTGATGTGGGGCTCCATCCCAGGACCCTGGGATGAAGACCTGAGCTGAAGGCAGACGCTTAACTGATTGAGCCACCCAGGTGCCCCAACAGTATTTATTTCTTCTCTCATAGTTTGTGTGGGGTGCGAGTCTGCATAAGGCTTGCTGGGTCCTCTGCAAAGCTGCAATCAAGGTGTCAGCTGGAGCTGGATTCTCATCTGAAGGCTTGATGGGAGAAGGGTCTGTTATTGGCTCTTTTTTTTTTTAAGATTTTATTTATTTATTTGACAGAGAGAGACAGCCAACGAGAGAGGGAACTCAAGCAGGGGGAGTGGGAGAGGAAGAAGCAGGCTCCCAGCGGAGGAGCCTGACGTAGGGCTCGATTCCAGAACGCCAGGGTCACACCCTGAGCGGAAGGCAGATGCTTAACGACTGAGCCACCCAGGCACCCCTGTTATTGGCTCTTGAATGAAAGCCATCCTCATCTCCTAACAGCTGCCCTCAACTCCTTGCCACATGGGCCTTCTAACATGGCCACTTCCTCAAATCTAGCAAGGGAGAAAATCCCTAGAACGAGTCTGCCAGAGAAACTGAGCATTATATAATGTAAGATCATCACATCCTATCAATTTTGTCATATTCTACTGATTAGAATTAAGTCAGGTCCTGTTCATACCCAAGGTGAGGAAATTACCCAAAGCTGTGAATACAAGGAGCTGGGGATTAGGAATGCCATTTTAGAGTCTATTCCCCACGCAGACACTGGTAATAAATGTTAGCTATTGCATAGATGAAGAAATTCAGCACAAAATTATTTATGACATTGAAAAATGTGAAACAACTTAAATGGCACCATTTATGAAATGCAAGGTCAATGTGGCTGAAGCACACTGTGTGAAATGCGTGAGGGCAGTGGAACGACCAAATCAGAGGGAGCAGGTCAAAATTTCCCTGGCATAGCTACAGAACTCCCTCAACAGAATAGTACAAGTAACCCAACACAAGGAGGATGGGATTATTCATAGAATATTTTTAAATGAAATAAGGTATTTCTTTAGCCATAAACATAATTTCTATCAGTCATAGCAGAATTTGGCTCCTAAACACTGGTTGTGAACAGCCAGAGGAGAAGTTTATAAAGGGAAACAGTAAAATATAATAAGTTAAGTTTCTGTTAGGTGACAGGAGGATCAGTCTTCTTAACAATGCTGTGTCCCAAAGGTATTTTTTCCTGCCAAAAATGATAGGATCCGTGTGTTGAGAGTGTAGAAGTAAAGAATAAACAAAGCTTGGTCTTGTGTTTTGATTTTATTTAAACCACTATACAAAGGGAAACAGAGAACTAGTGCTTTACATACCAGAAATTAAAACATGGTGAGTGTTAGAACAAGAAACTTAGCTTTTGGCACTAACAGAATTTAAACTCTTGAAGGTTTAATTTCAGGTCAGTTATATCTGAATTGACTAATATATATAGTTTATGAACCATTATTTCTCTAATCACATTTTGTGACTTCTCATAATTACCTAAAACATGGTCCTTGAGAGGCACAAACACCCCTCAAGGGGCACAAAATATGTATGAAAATTTACATAGTAGATGTGTAAAAATAGGTTCTTGTAATAAAATAATTTGATATCAAGCAAGTCCTTACCATGCTACTTTACAGTGGATAACAAAGAACTTCACCACCTAGAGGAGTAAAGTTTGAGACCTTGTCTCCATTAATTATTCATTCTATAATTAATCCATAATCAATGAATAAATATTTAGCTCCTGAAGTTCAAAAATTTACCGAATCCTCTGACTTTTCTTATCAGCAAATAGAAAAGAAAGAAATTTACAGGCAGTGTTGGAATAAAAGTTTCAAATGTTTCCTTCAGAGTTTGCTTATTAAACCTGATTTCTTTGGGCACCAGGGTGGCTCAGTCGGTTAAGCATCTGCCTTTGGCTCAGGTCGTGATCCCAGTGTCCTGGGATCGAGTTCTGCGTCAGGCTCCCTGCTCCATGGGGAGCCTGCTTCTCCCTCTGCCTCTCTCTCTCTGTCTCTCATGAATAAATAAATAAATCTTAAAAGAAAAGTGATTTCCTTCTTAAAGGAAGGCTCGTATTTCTGATTCCTCTTTTTCTTTCTCAAAGAGAGAACTTGTGTTATTCTGTTTTCAGAGATCAACATACCAACAGACTGATGTGGAAAAGTAACCAGGATAAACCATAGGACTATGACCAGATGGGTGGGAATAAGAATGCAGATTTCTAGTCAGTAGGTCAGTAAGTCTGGGATTCTGCACGTCTAATAAGTTCCCAGGTGATGTCTACAGTGCGGATATGAAACCCCGCTCAGAGTAACAAAGGTATAAGTAGTGTGAGGCCAGGTTGAGCTGAGTGACACAGCATAGCCCATTGTGGTCAGAGAGGTAAGCAGCACCAGAAGGAACTAGGAAACCAGCACAGATGTTAACCTCATAGTCAGGTAACAAGGCAAGTCTACTAGAGCAGAGCATCCCTGCAAGTGTACCCCAAGACACTGACCCCTCAATCTTCCATTGCCTGGAGCCCTCATATCCTGAAGCCTCCACTGGGGCCAAATCTTGCCAGTTTGTCCCAGTGCATAATAAAATGTCATTTTTTCAGTGTGCCATAATGCATAAAAAGTTGGGAAACACTGCTTCAGAGTTCTGAAATCTGAAGATTCAGCTTTCATGAACAGGTACCTAAGAAAAAGTCTTCAGAGGCCATGCAGAGGGCAAAACATGGAAGAAAATGTAAGCAAAAGCAAGCTCACATGGAAAATCCCAGAGACCAAGAAAAGGCAAGGCCAGATGGCTGCATAAGAGCGCAGTGTGAAAAAACGCTCAACATCACTCATCATCGGGGAAATACAAATCAAAACCACAAATGAGATACCACCTCACGCTGGTCAGAATGGCTAAAATTAACTCAGGAAAGAATGGATGTTGGCGAGGATGTAGAGAAAAGGGAAACTTCTTACACTGTTGGTGGGAATGCAAGCTGGTGCAGACACTCTGGAAAATAGTATGGAGTTCCTCAAAAAGTTAAAAATAGAGCTAACCTATGACCCAGCAATTGCACTACTTGTTATTTACCCAAAGAATGCAAAAATACTGATTTGGAGAGACACACGCATCCTGATGTTTATAGCAGCAATGTCTACAATAGCCAAACTACGGAAAGAGCCCAGATGTCCATCGACAGATGAATGGATAAACAAGGTGTGGTATACATACACAATGGACTATTACTCAGCCATAAGAAAGAATGAAATCTTGCCCTTTGCAATGACGTGGATGGAACTAGAGAGTATTATACTAAGTGAAATAAGTCAGTCAGAGAAAGACAAATACCATATGATTTCACTCATATATGGAATTTAAGAAACAAAACAGATGAACATAGGGAAAGGGAAGGAAAAATAAAATAAGACGAAAGTAGAGAGGGAGACAAACCATAAGAGACTTGTAACTATAGGAAACACACTGAGGGTTGCTGGAGGGGAGGGGGTGGGGGAAGAGTGTCACCACACACTTATGTCCACAGACTTTCTCCTGATTTTCACAAAGAAGCTGTTTGGTTGGGGGCACTTCCGTCTCCCTCTCTACCTCTCCCCTTGCTCCAGTTTGCCTATGTCAGAACAGGGGGAAGGAAGTATGGTAAGGGACAGAAAATTTCTTCCTGAAACTGGTACCTTGTTCAGCTAGATTTGTACCTCCTAGTCCGGCAGAAGCTTAAAGCTGGCTCTTTCTTTTTGTGGGCTTTTCTGAAGATTTGGGGAGGAGTCCCCCATGGGCCACCCCAGTTGCAATCTCATGATGTGAAAGATGCCAGCTTTCTACTCTCTGGCAGCTTTCAATCACTTTTAGCTTCCTCTCTCCTGGAGGTCCACCCCACACATACGTTCACTGTCAAGAGTGCCCTTCCTTTTCTCTTGGTTAGGATTCAGACAGATCCCAGCCAGCTCTTTCTCTCTGGTCCATGGGAATTCCTCCAAGTCCAGCCCAGCACAACACCAGCGTTCTCTCAGCTGTGAGTACAGACCACCCCCCCCCGCCCCGCCACCCACCATGGTTCTCAACTGCAGGGAACATACGTCAAGCTCTCCGAGGGATCCTACGGAAGCTCCCTCACTAGACCTGAAGTGGAAGTAGCCCTCATCCCTCCCTGGAGAATGGTGGGACTCACAACAGGACAACATTTCTCTCCAAAGAAATCCACCCACATCCTCTCTTTGTTCCACTTCAACCCCTATTCATATCCTTAATCTGGCCGAAGGGCCCAAGCACTATGGAATAGTCCTGCACAATTTCTTGTGTACGTTCTGCATCTGGGGATTGGTCTCGCATGTATTTTCATCTCTGACAGCCATTGTATTGTGGTCTTTTGAAATTAAGCCCCAGATATAGCCCTTTTAGTCATCTTCCCCTTCTACTAGTAACAAAAGCCTTAAGACTAAGCTGTCAGGGAAAAACATAATTCTCCTTTCAGATTTAATAGGAAAGACAACAGCAGAGTTCACTGGGTAAGAAACGCTGTCCAGATGCCTGCAGGCATGCTGGGCAGCCAAGCTGAAGGTCAGCTTGGGACGCCCTCAGACAGCAGCTCGCGAGAGGCAGGCCGCCTTCTGGTCCTGTCTGTGATGATGTGGTTCTCTCCATCTAGTCAGTAATTGCCCCAGGGCTAATGAACCAAGTGTTAACACATCAAGTTAAAAAACACGCTGTGAGTGACAGACACAAACCCCAAGGCATTTGGCTTGAGATGAAAGTGAATTTCTTATAATTACATTTTTTACAATTTTATTTAACATTTTGAGAAGTCCCACTTAGACTCTCCTGCTAACCAAAGAACCATCTCCAAGAAGTGTCTCTTCTCCGTGTGTGTGGAGGGAGGAGTCCAAATGTCAGCACACAGAGGTCTCCAAGGATGCCCTTCCCGCTCCAAACCCTATGGCCAACTGCCTGGGATGTAACTGAGTTTGCAAAGCGAAATTAGCAACTGTTTTGAATTGTAAGGAGGATGTATATAAGGGAAGGAGAGCTATCTGGCCATTGGAGTCTATGCACTAGACAATGGACTGGAAAACGTAAAGTCAAAGTCTTCATCTTCCTGCTCTGAAGGGCTCTAATGAACTTGGTGTCCCGGCATGTATTTAACTACCAGGATGCCCTAGTTCAGTCCAGACTGAAATCCAAAGTCTGGCTCCTTGAAGAACTTCACGGGCTGTTCAGGGTATTTATTTGCACAAGCTGGTGGACCTAAGAAGCCTGTGTGTGCGAACGTGTGTGTGTGTGTGTGTGTGCGTGCACGCTCATTTGTGCAGGCCTACCCAAACTCTGGAGGAACTGTTTTCACAAGGGAATTTGTGAGACACTAGGCACACCCAGTACTACTCTCCCCGGGCATGATGGAAAGTGTCTCGGTGAATGGAGGACGTGGCAGGGGGAGTCAGAGGCAGGGTGGAGGTGTGGCAGATCCTTGTGGAGACTGGAATGGGAGCCTCTTGAGGCAACTTTGCCAGCTTCTCAAACTCCCACAGTCTGGGGGAATTTCATGGAAACGGGTGAGGGTAAGGACTGGGAATTTGGGAGACTGATGAAAGTGGGCTTTATTCGTGCCCACCACTGAGTCAGCCTTGATCTCTGAGCCAAGAAGGAGCCATTCACAAAATGGGGGCATTTGCAATAACGGTCAAGCCTGGATATAGCATGACTCACACTGCACAGATTTAGGCTTCTTCTGGGGCAAATCGTGGCCTAGAAACAAATCCACTTAGAGTGCACAAGACACACTTCCAGACTCTCTTTAAGCATGCAGAAAATCATGTGGATCTGGGGCTCAAGAATCCGCCAGTAAGGACCCTCATGTGCTTCTGAAGATAGTGCGCTGAGGCACAAGCTTTGACAAACACTGCCTTACAGTAACAGGCCACCGGGCTTGCACATAGCGCCAAAAGTTGGGGACATTTTCACTTCCACAGTGAGATTGAAAGTTGGAAAGAAATCACACCATGACTGCCAGGGTTCACTATCCACGTGCCTCTCCTCACACAAGGTGCCACTGGCAGCAGGAATAACCTTTGAAGGTGGTCATGCTGCTTCAAGGCTCCAAGGTGACAAAAGTGCCATCTGGCTGCCAAGTGAAGAGTTGGCCTTTTAAAACAGGAACTTTTCATCCAAGGGCGTCTGCCGCCCCCCATATAGTTGCATGTTGATTCGAATGAGATCAGTAGTGAAAGGGTCCTTGAACAAATGAATTAGGCAGATAAGCGAGGCGCCATTGCTTTGCTCTGAGGGTTGGGATAAAGAATATGTGTAGAGCTGTGCAATAACAGGGAAGATACAAGGAACCACCCCCAGTGATGGAGACTCTGGTGCAATTGTTTCTGTGAGCTGGTGAGAGAGAACAAATGTTCAAGAAGCTGAGCCTCCAAGATTTCAGAGCCTCAGGACCAAAATTGGGGTGGTATGGGAGGGGATAAAGAGGAGGGGCTATCTAGAAAATGGTGTCACCACATGGAGAGGGTTGGGATCTGCTTTGGCTTGGGAAAGAGCCAGAGTGCATGGCGAGGCGGGAGGAGGAAGAGAAAAGCAGGCTGGTGAGAGAGCCAGGCAGAGCCTAGGGAGCACTCGGGGCTGGGCAGGAGACAGGGCAACAGCCCAGCAAGCAGCCCTTGCTGAACTCCCACACTTAGCCAGCTCTGGCATATTCTATGTGCAACATGTCCGAGTGTATTGCCTTTAACTTCCCTGCTGTTATTTGGCTAATATCCCAACATCCTCTGACAGGAATAAATTACCAGTTTCACTCCATTCTATAGTCCAGTGGTCCTCAGACATTTATATTTGTGTCAGAATCACCCAGGGGGTGATGAAAACTCTAATCTATGGGTCCCAACCCAGGGCTTCTGACTCCATAAACCTGGGGCAGGGCCCGAGAATCTGCATTCTCACAAGTTCCCAGGTGCTGCTACTGCTGGTGTGGATACCCCTTTAAGAACCACTGGTAGAGCCCATCCTTCCCTCAAATAGGTGAAAAGGGGTGGATGGGTGGAAGCTGGCCTGAGAAGAAGGAAGATGCCTGAAAAGAGGCAATGTGTGCCTGTGGCGGGGGGCAAGTTCGTCTGTGGATACTGGGATTTCAGTGGCCATGGAAAAGTTAAGAATATTTTAAGTTTATATCAGCTGATTGATGCAATAAATTTCATATGCAGAATTTACCATGGTGATTTGAAAGTAAATACCTCTGAGAAGAAAATAATACTCAAAGAGGCTATCAGTCATTTACACTTTACTCTGAACAAGTAAAATTCAGATCTTTATGTAAAATTGTCATCTGCAAAAGAGATGGCTTTACCTCTTCCTTTCCAGTTTGGATACCTTTTACTTCTTCTTCTTGCCTAATTATTCTGGCTAGAATGTTCAGTACTACGCTGAATAGCAATGGCAACAGTGGGCATCCTCGTCTTGTCCCTGAGCTTGGAGGAAAGCTTTCTGTTGAATGTGAGGTTAGCTATGGGAAAATTCATAGCTGAGAAAATTTGGAGGGTGAGGAGAAGTAAAAGGGCATGAAGAGTGAAGACAGCCTGTCAATTTTTCATTTTATCTAATTTTGCCTATGGCTGACCTGAGGCTGACAGTTTTAAAAGCCAAGTTACCAAGCCAGATTGAAAGTTAAAAGTGAAGACCTAGGTCTAGTTGCAGCGACTGCTCTACCTTGCAACAGCTATGGAAGCTTAGGCGAGGTTCTTGACTTTTCGGGACTTTAGCCCCTTCTCCCCAGAGCAAGCCTACACCAGATGATCAGGTAGCATTCCGAAAATAACGCAGCTTTAAGGGGAGCCTGGCCTGACCCCATGAGAGTCGGTGATCACTCTAAACCATTTAACAGTTAAACCCCACCAGGACCAGCTCACCCACACCGGGGACCTGAACCCCTCCCCTCTCTCCTGGTGCTCTGCCCTTTCCGTCCTCAGCTCAGATCTGAGTTCCTCTTAACTCTCTGCAGTGAAGCGCATGCCCTACACTGCAACTCCTTTCAACCTTGGATCAATATGCATTCCCATTTTGCAGATAGAAAAACTGAGGTTCAGAGGGGGTATAAGCTGCTCACCCAAGGTCACATGGCTAATAAATGGTAGAGCCGAAACGTTTCCTATCCCATTTTACTGTCTGGGTCACGTATTACATCTCTCCACTTAACAGCTCTCTGGGACTCCCAAGGCAGGACTGTTTTCACTGCAGCCCACCCCGGGAGCCATGGTCTCTGCCGACTGCACCTGCACTACCTCTGCTGGACCTTCTGCCCCTCCTCCCACTCTCTGCTTGGCTCTGGAGCCCTGAACCAGGCAGGGGGCCTTCCTGCCTGCCTGCCCCTCCCACCCCAGCTTGGCATGAGCACACACTTCCACATCCCCCCTTGCTGTTGGTGAAAATGCGGGCTACAGGCTGGAAATAAGCCCTGTCATTTATTCCCGTTGCAGGAAATTTGAATATTAGCTAAGTCACAACAAGAAACCAGCCACTCAGGAGTAATGCAATCCAACACTCTGCTCAGTCCAAACCTACCTGCAGAAGGGAAACCCAGCCCAGCTGTGTAAGTCTGAAGGAATCGCCAAGCCCTTTGTATTCCAGGCACAAGCACCTCATGTACTATTTTCAGGACCAAGGTTCTGGTTTGAACATTAAGCCTTTCTAACTCGATCTTGGTTAAAAGGCACTAACACAGAGATCCCACTCACTGTTACCCCTGCTCAGGAAGACGGTCCTAAGCTGAGGAGCAGGCAGGGCAGCCCCAGGACAGAACTGAGTGCCTCAGATACCTTCTTCTCTGACCTCGCAGCCACAGAGGCATCGGGGTGCGACTGCAGGGAGAGGCCACAGGGAAGCTGGCTGACTGCTCACGGCTACCTTGTGTCCTCTGCCAAAACGCGGAAAAGCCAGGCTGCACCAGGGCTGGGTGGGCAGGAACGTTTGTGAAGGATGCCAGGATTGCTGAGAAATGGATCTGGGTGTCTTACATTCTTAAACGTTTTTGTACAGGATGTAATCAGAGCGGGAGTATTTAAGCCACCCTGTGAGTGAGGAAGGCAGGAGGAGAGGGAAGGGATAATGCTCTCATTTTGAATTGTTTTAAAAGAGGGAGGTTGTTTCAAATAAAATGTATTTGTTATAAATAATAGAAGCCATGAGTAAGAATGGCTTAGGGAATCTTGGTACATATTGTGTCACAGAACAGAAAATGGGAGGTAGGAGTTACCACAGCTGGTCTATGTGACGGTATCTTCAACACCCAGGCATCTTTTGCCTTTTACCTTTTCTATCCTCAATATCTTAGCTTTTTTATTCTTCTTCATGCGTGTTGCCTCATGATCACAAGGTGGCTGCCACTCTAGCAAGGATTATATCCTCACACAACAGTTGAAGGCAGGACACAAAAGGAGTATTCCAGGCAGAGAATTTCACTTCATAAGCCTCACTCTTAGCAGGCTTTACTTTTGTTTCATTAGCCAGACGGGGCCACTTAGCCACTTCTAGCTATAAGGGAAAATGGGAAAGCAAGTATGTAGCTTTCCCTACTTGTATTATTAGAAGTGGGAAAGGGCTGGGAATGGCTTTGGAGTAGACAGCTAAGCTGTCTACCATAGGCATAAATAGAAGTGTGGCCGGAAATAAAAATAAAAACAAAATTTTTTCACCTAAGTTCAAAGAAAAACTTTTAGAATGTATTCACAGTTTAAGTTAAAAAAAAAAGAAAAGAAAAGAAAAGAAAAAATTGTATGTAAACATCTGTACTATTTAAAAAAAGACAGGCCTGGCTGTATATGCATATTTTACTTCCATACAAGTTTTAAAAAAAAGTGAGGGGGGCACCTGGGTGGCTCAGTGGGCTGAGTGTCTGACTCTTGGTTTTGGCTCGGGTCATGATCGTCATGATCTCATGGGGCATGAGATCGAGCCTCGTGTCCTGCGGGCTCCACGCTCAGTGGTATCTGCTTGAAGATTCTCTCCCTCTGCCCCTCCCGCCACTCGTGTTCTCTCTCAAATAAATAAATCTTTAAAAGAAAAGTGAGGCAACTTCAGAAACCTACTTTCCTCTGACCCAATTTAGCCTAGAGAAAATCATGGATTTGTATAAAGGTGTTTATATACGTGTATATGTATAAATACATATATGGATGTTCACCACCTATGTTTATAAGAGCAAGAAGTTGGAACAACCAAGCAACCCTACTTCACAATGCTCTGTGAGGCACCAAAGCCAATTTCAAATCAGCCTGGAAAGGAGAATGGACCTCTCCCTTTGTGTGATCCTTCGTGTGGGTCCTATCCCAACATGGACAAGGCTGTGTGAAACCACTCTTTCAAGGTCTACCTTCCCCCTTGTTCTACCTGGTAGGGTTTGCGTAGTGGCTTCTGCGCTACATTCAGAATTGCTGCCCAACCCGTCACTTGGGTCAAACCCATCAGATCTGTCCCCTCCTGGCCACAGGGCTGATTCTCTCCCAGGAAATCCCATGCTAAGAAACTTCAGTTGAGCCACCCTATGAGTGAGTCATGACCCAGCCACGCCGAAGTCCCAGTGGTGGGGTTTAAGGCTCAAGGGAAGCTCCCTAGTGCCAATGATAACCAGTCAGAATCCCACCCGATGCAAGGAGGGGCTTTTAAAGCAGAGGAGCATCGACTCTCTACCCTCAAGCTCTCAGTCTAGTGGGGGAAGAACAGGACAAGATCTACTGGGACTGAGCAGTCTTAGAGCAGTGGTACATGGCGGCACTAAAGCTGTTTGACTTTGCTACTTACAGAACCAAATAGGAATTATTCATTCTTAGGGCTTGTGATAAGACTAATGAAAACAACAACAAAGGATGTGAAACCTGTACAGATAATTAAGGTGAACTGAATTTCACTTACTGCTAATGTTGTAGGAAGAGCAAAACTATCTTATTTGTTAAGGAAACACAAAAATCTATTTCCTAGCCAACTAACATGCTAGATACTAAGAGCATTTATAAATTTATGCTTAAAATTGAAATAACCAATCTGTAAGAGAGAACTGAAACCTATACAATGACAAAATTGTTAAAGGGGACATAACAAGAAGCCAATAGCTCAGCCTTCAAGGAGCTATTGACTTTAAGGTCACTCTGAGCTAATGGAAATGTTCCAGGCATACCACTGGAATTTTAATGCTAAACAGAAACTTTGAGATAATAGCTTCAATTATGGAGTGCTTACTATGCGCTGGGTGCTATTTTAAGTGTTCTGCCTGTTTATACAACAGCAGAAGTAGTCCACACTGCTGTTCTTCCCAGTTACACGTTTAACTTGCCAACATCATCCAGCCAGGAAATGGTAGAGCCAGGATTTGAACCCCAGTAGTTTGGCCCTAGAGCCTGTGCTCTTCCACACCTCACCATAGCAAAGTCCCACATTTCGAGGTACTTCCCGTGGGTTGCAAGTGAGTTAACTGAGTCAAGATAGATTTAGTATTCATAGGATGGAGTATCATTTAATGATCCCCTAGCTCTCAAGAAACCTGCTCCCCACACCTAAATTGTGAAAATATCCTGCCCTGACCATGATATCCACATCTCCCTCCTCAGACTGAGGTGGACAGGAGCTCCAGGGATCCAGGGCCAAAGGAAGTGGCATGATCCATTCTGGTACAACAGACAAGAGCTGGTACCTTGCCCTCCACCCTTAGATCTTCCCAGAATGGGCCAGAGGGTAAGTGTTATCTTTTTGTCATTTCCGCCCCTCCCCTCGCCACCACCTCTCCCCCAAACTGATGGATAAGCAAATAACAAAATCACAGGTAGCTCTGTGACTAGTCCAGGGCTCCTGATGCTTCATGAAAATGTGTAGTTTTGTCAGTTGCTTCAGACGTGCTCAGCACCTGTCTGTGGAAAGAAGCTTTCTTTCTTTACCTGGTACCCAAACGCAGGGCTTCCCTATGGTAGTGTCACCTAGACTTTCCTTTCTGGACGGCCAGCCAAGGGTGAAATTCCCCAAGGGCGTTTGTGCTGAGCAGGAATTTCTTCGGTGTGTGCAGAGGCCTCCCTCCAGGCCAGCAGCCCAAGCTCATCTGGAAATAGAATCATTCTTCTTTAATAATCTCCCTCCTTAGCTTCCACAGTGAAGGAGCCGCCTCCGAGCTGAGAAACCAGTGGCTCAAGGGCTCCATCATGAGGAAGTCAGGAAATGGAAAACTCTGGCAGAACATCTCCACGATCTTCAGAGCAGGTAGAAACCACCTGTGGGAAGTTAAGGGCTAGATGGGGAACAGGAGGCCAACAGAGTGGCCAGGTCACAGTTGTCTAGCCAGAAAGGGGACTTGGCACCGTGTGCCCCTCCCCACCTCCCACCGAGTCACTTTGGCTTCCCCTGACCTCAGGAAAGGCTGAGGACAGCAGCCTCCTTTGGCTTTCTCCAGATCCAGGCAGGACACGTGGGAGCTGGCAAACTCTGAGCTCTACCGTGGTAGCAGCTGGCGAGATCCTGAAGCTATGCTTCCCTCATAGAGAACGAGATGGAATTAGCTTTGCTAAATTCCCATCAGCCCTGCCCACCAAATCCCACACTGATTGCAGCAGGGCTGCCTGCCAGCTGCAGGGGGGATACGGCGGTGTCTGACCTTGGCCTCCACGGGCTTCTCTCCCCTTGAGCCTGAGCAGCGCCTGCAGCTGAATCTCACCTCAGGCCGCACAGCCCTTTGAGGTGGTTTGGGACCCATCACCCCTGGGACCTGGGATTCTGCACCCATCAGAGCCGCAGTGATGTCTTAATCGAGAGATTCTAAAGAAAGCATGAACTTTGGTATCAAGCAGAACTGGGAGAGAATTCTGGCTTTATCTGTACCACTTTCAGCAAGGCATCAGTAAGAAGTAAGCCCTCTCTGAAAGTCACCTTCAAAATAGGGGCAATTACATTTTCTTTGCTTATTATGTGTTTATCCCGCTATGCTCCATGAAGCTGATGTCATGTGTGTTTTCTCATGGTTTGATCTCCAACACCTAGCATGATGTCTCGCACTTAGGATACACTCAATATTTGTGGAGGGAAGGAGGGAAAAAAAAACCTTCCCAATAGGATTCAGAGCATTAAATGACATGAGATACCTGAAACATAGGGAGCATGTATGCTCTGTAAATGATGGTTTCTAGCTACCAGCCTATGCTGATTCCATGAAACCAGGTTTCACGATTCAACTAGTTCTGACTGTCATTCATTCATTCATTCATTCATTGAGTACGGACAAACAACTGCATGCCACACGGACCATACAAATGTAAAGAACCCTGTTCTCACCTGAAAGGGGCTCAATTAAATGTTAAGACATCGTGCGCCAGATAGAGCAAGCTATGAGCACATGGAGAAAGGACTTCCCCAGGGGATGAGCAGGGACTAGCCAGGAAAAAGGCAAACGCAGAGAAAAAATCTGGAAGGGAAAATCCTCTGTGTCAAACTCTGTGGCCCATTGTTGAAGTCGTGTCCCTGGAAATAAGGACAATTGTGACACAGGAGATAACGCTGGAAGAGATTTTTACTCATCTGTTTTCTCGGAAATGTAAAGGTTGACTGTATCTGGATGTTGCCTTCAGTGGGTTGGACTCACTTGTGGAGAGCCGCACGAAGGATGGTGGGAGTCCTCTGAGATTTGGGGCTCTAAAGCTAGAGACCCAAATCAACAGATGTGGGGAATTAGAGGCAGGTGCTGCCTTATCATCTGAAATTTAAACAAATTGAAGCAAGTGTATCTTTATTTGGTACCACTTTACAATCTGAGTTCTGAGAAGGACTCCTTGGGAAGCTCTGACCTATACAGCTCTTAACATTTTAGACAGTAGAGATGTGGTTTAGGGTTTCCAAACTTGTTGTGTGTAACCACTGCCAGGTTATGCCGTTCTGAGTTCCACCTGTCCTATTGCTTTACCTAATACTTTAAAGTTACATTACTTTTTACTTCAAGCAATATTTTTGGAGCTGTATTTCCCAGATATGATTAGAAAATAAGTATCAATTGCCCTTGCAGCTCTGATGTTTTCAAACATTATTGCCACCCTGGCCAGGCCCCAGCAGGTCACCCCTCTTTCCCTCCCTCCATGAAGTGATGCTTAAACACAATTGCCAGCAAGCTCTGGGGGAGGACACATGAAGCTCTAAATTGATAGCTGTCGATGGAGTGTGTTAGGGAGAGAATTGAGGTCTAGGGGATCATATCCCGTGAAAAATCTTTTTGAATACCACCAGCAGTAGGAATAGAAATTTGGGTGCACTCAGTGAAAGATGATGGGATTTAAAGCCATAACACCTGCCTCTTTTACTGGTTGCCTGGCCTTGGGCAAGTAACTTGTCTGAGCCTCGGGTCCCTTATCAATAATATTATTGGGACATAGCAATTCCTCATAAAACTAGTGGACCGATGAAGTGGTTAGAATAAAAAGTTTTCAAAATCATCTTATAAGCACTGAAGTAGGTACAAATACTTCTTGTTTTACTGGGCATTAAATTTTCCTTGCAGAATTTGGACACTATTGTTAACAATGAGAGAATATCAAGAACATACCCCCTTGACTCTTACTCGGGCAAACTGGAGGATGCTCTTGTTTCCTATGACATGGTAACATGCTAACCTGAAGAAATGAACAGAGCAGATGTGGTTGTGAGAGCTGGCAGTGTGCAGAAAGCCTAGATGCACAAGGCACTGAGAAAGGTCACAATAAAACAAGGACAGCTGCTTTTCTTATTGCTGGATGACCATGCAGACCAGGCACACCCCATTCATGTGTAACAACGCTGCTCTTCTAAGACTCACATCTCAGCTGTACCTCCCTCTCCTACTCTTCACCCTGCCCTCTAAACAGCACTTGAGTTTCACCAAAGACTTCACCTGGCTCTCAGGGTCTACCCCAGGAGCAAACTTGGGGCCTCAGCTCTTCGATACACACCCAAACACCCTGGTTCTTTCCCCTTTTTGTATCCAGGAGCCAATTTTTGTTTTACCTAGGGTCCTTTTGGTTGCAAATCAGGAAATTTAAACTATTTAAGGCCAAAAGTAGGCATTTATTACCTTGATAATGAAAAGTTGCACAGAATAGGCATATGGTTAGGCCTTGGGGGGATATTTTCTGGAGCTTTGTCATTAGAATAAAAGTGATTCTCTTCCTTTAGTTTCCTTGAGAAACCACTTAGGTAAGGACCTGGCCCCCACCTGGATCACATGCCCGTCCCCGGACCCAGATAGATGCTGTGTGTACTAGTGTTGGAAGTCCCACAAGAACCATGTGGTGGGAGTGCAAGCAGCAGCTTCCACTAGTAAGTGGCTCTGATTCCCAGAAGAAGGGACAGCAAAGCAGATACTATCCTTAACCATTCTGAGCACAGTGACTCCACAAAACAGAAATCATGCATAGACGTTTGTATATTGAATTCTACTGCCAGCTTCGTAGGTTCTAGATTTAGGACTCCTCTAGTGGTCAATTTTTTTCTGCTGAGAATATCTCTTGTGGGGCCACGATTCACCAAGAACATCTGTTTAGATGTTAAAAGCACCTTCTTGGGGAGTGAAGACAAGCATGGAAAAGAAATGGTGGAGAATGGAGACCAAGTTTACCAGGAAAATGTACTAGGATTATCAGACAGTGCAGAGGCAGGTGCTGTAAACTGAATGCTTGGGTCCTGCCCAAATTCATGTTGAAACCTATCCCCAGTATGATCATGTTTGGAGGTGGGGCCTGTGAGAGGGGATTGAATCATGAATGGGATTAGTGCCCATATAAGATTTTATTTATTTATTTGAGAGCAAGAAAGCACGAGTGGGGGAGAGGGAGAGGGAGAAGCAGACTCCCTGCTGAGCAGGGAGCCCAATGCGGGGCTCAATCCCTGTACCCTGGGATCATGACCTGAGCCTAAGTCACACTTAACTGACTGAGCCACCCAGGAGCCCAGGGATTAGTGCCCTTATAAACCTCAGAGAGTTCCCTCACCCTTCCTCCACGTGAAGACATAGTGGGTAGACAGCAGTCTATGAACCAGGAAGCAAGGCTCACCAGACGCTGAATCTGTCAGCACCGAGACTGTGGACTTCCCAGCCTCCAGAACGATGAGAAATAAATGCTTGTTTCAGCCACCCAGGCAGAAGGTAGTTTTCAATAGCAGCTCCAATGGCCTAAGACAGTAGGTAACCACGGATTTATAGTAAATAGATCCAATTTGTCTAATATGCCTTTTTCTCTAGCAGCATTTGGTTGCTAGAGGGCAAATATGGAAAAACTGTCATATGTGTAACAGGGTGGGGAAAATTTCCTTGATTTTTGATGAATGGTAGAAATGCAGATGAGGAGGAGAGTTCAGGGTACCGGTAAAGAATGTGGTACTCATCAGATGATGGATTGTGGAATCTCAGCTGGATCTAAAAAGACATGAAGAAAGGTTCATGGATTGGGTGAAGGTAGATGAGGGAGTGGACTGGGGGATCCTGCTTATGTCAAAGAACAGTGTGGGAGGAGGAAGGGTGAGTTGAACAAAGTAATACCAATACGTATCTGTAAACAAACACAGAAAATATATACATTCCTTGATTAGAGTAGCTCCTGTACTTATAAAGAAACACTCTAACTCAAAAAGGACACACATAAAATGATGTAGCTATGAAATAGTTTATTTCAACACACTAAACCAAAAAAATAACAACTTATTTCTTTGAAAAAACCCCAAATTCTAAATAGGCAGGATTGGCTTGATTGACCACAATATATTTTAGCAAAAAGACTTAGGTACACCACACCTAATAAAGCTGTCTATATATACACAATAGATAGCAAATGACTTTGCTACATTAGCATACATTTGGAAAAATCAGAACATATTTATAAAAGAGTCAAATGCATTAGTTAACAATCTCGTGAATTTAGAAAGCCTGAATTGTTACATTTTTCTCTGTACAAAAAAAACAAAACCAAAACAAAGCAAAAAAACACCCATTTTCTATCCTTCCATTTTTACCTATATTTTCCTTAACAGAATTAAGCCCCAAATTTGAAAGCTTAAATCCTTTCTTCCTAAGGCCCTAGGAATATCAAGTTTTCCTGCAAACTTGTAATTGTCTAAAAAGGAGATTATTTAAAGAGTGGGAAAAACAAAGATATACAGATTTCATTTCTGTGCCACTCATACAGCTTCTGCCAAGGAAGAGTTCCTGAGTTGGCTGCCAATTCACTTAATTTAGTGGAAAAATGTAATACCTGACTATAAGACTAGGCTGGCTTTCGTGCAGCCCATGAGCAGGTTTCCTTATCACTGAAAAATCAGTTAGTGACATTCAGCACTTAGCTTAATCTGTACAAATGCAATTTGGGGATTCCATGACACTGATGTTAGCATATATGAATGTAAAATGCAAAATTCTGAATATCAAATAATGTATTTTTTTAATATGCAAACTGCTATGTTTTCTCAATACATTTGACCCTTGAACAACATGGGTTTGACCTGCATGGGTCCGCTTATATGAAGATTTTTTTCAATAAACAGAGGACAGGACTGTAAATGTATTTTCTCTTCCTTATGACTTTCTTAATAACATTTTCTTTTCTCTAGCTTACTTTATTGTAAAATACAGTATATAATACATATAACACACAAAATACATGTTAACCAACTGTGTTATTGGTAAGGCTTCTGATCAACAGTAGGCTATTAGTAGTTAAGTTTTGGGAGAGTCAAAGGCTACATGTAGATTTTCAACTGCACAGGGGGGTTGGTGCCCCTAACTCCCATGTTGTTCAAAGGTCAACTGTAACCACTTTTTTATGAATAAAAAATAAAACAGCAAAAGAAGCAGAAAAATTTGATGTTCCAAAATGAGACAACGAAGACAGGACTTGAGTAAGCTTATATGTAAAAATAATTGTTTATTATTGTATGTAACTGAACATCAAAACAGCCTTGTCTGAAAGCACTGGGTCAAACTGTCTTCCCAAGTCTTTCCAAGTCACGATTCTACACACTATAATGAAATCTTTTTAATCAGTGCAATCTGTCATGAACTACAAGTTTTTATACTCCTAAATAATGAACTACTGTAGCAATGATCTAAATACATGAGCTGTTAAAAAAAAGTTGTAAACATACTCTGAATTTTTCTCTTTACCTGTGAGATAATTTTTAAAAAGAGATTTCACAATTGCCTCATTGCTTAAGAGCTAAGAACCAAAAAACTAAACATAATAAATAAATACGCAACCTGGAGGCCTGGAAAAGGATCTGGAACACTGAATATAATAAAGCAGTGTATTAAAAATCCAGCATTTCAGTATTAAAACTCCTTCATTTCAATACAGTTAGGTTTATTGCTACTATAAATAAGCTTCATATTAAGGCACCTGTCATTACCTATAAGAAAGATCTGTACTCGAAACAAAGGGAATATGCACAGAAAACATTTTTCTTTCATTCTGGTATCATTGCAGATATTGTCAATTTTAAGTGCTCAGTTTTTGTGTAGTAGCAGACACATCTTTGAACACACTACCTGAATATGGTTAAATAATTTATTTAACGCCTTAATTAAAGTACATGATACTTGAATGAGGAAACAGACAAAATCACATCAAGATGGATGTAAAGGACTAAATACAAGATAGATGATAATCTCTAAGGAAAAAGAATGCTACTGTAGGGACAGTGATATGAGCAGATCTTGGCCAAGTCATTTAACTTCTCTGAGCCTCACTCTCTCCCATCAGTAAAATGTCAATACTAGCTGTTCTTCAAGCTCCTAAGGCTGTTGTGGGATCACATGAGAAGATGTAAAAACAGCTGGCCAACTCTGCAGCACAGACAAACTGAACAAATCAATGGCACTGTCACAGGCGAAAATATACCCAGTTTCTGACCTTCTCTCTAACAAAGTTATGACCTGCCCCTCTTGCACCTGCTTGAGAACTCCCAGTTTTATAAAGTCAATTAGATTATTGCCGAGTGAATGGAGCAAAAATGTATGCAAACTGAAAATCTCTGAATTCTAGGTTGCAGAATTTTATAAAAATTTGCTGTAAGTGGAAAACCGCCCTGTTTTGGGGGCTTGGGCTACCTCTTGACTCTTCCTAACAATAACGAGGGGTTTCTGGCCTTTCCTCACACAGTCTCCTCTGCAGAGACCTTGGTCTCCCGTGCCATCTGCTACTGTACAGGAAGCACAGTCCCATAATTAGGACTATCCCTTAAACAGCGTAAAACAGTTTAGAAGAGTTTAAAGAGTATTAAAGAAGCACAGCTGAGGTCAGTCTCAGGTACATTACTCAGCTTGGCACAAATATGAATGGTTCAGTAATCCCCACCAGGTCTCCTTAACTCAGTCCCCAACTCCTTCCTCTGAGTATAAAATGGTTCTAGGCCAACTTTTTCCAGGCTATGTTCTGAAGAATACCAGTTAGGCGAGATGTTAACAGGTGAAAAACAGATTTGTGTTAAGTAAGTCTGGGATATGCAGGAGGAAGGGGGGAATAAGCTTATGTACCGCTGAATTTCTGTCTTTGATGTACTGACTGTATGCCCTGAAGAGGAAGGGAGGATAAACATTTCCCAGATTCATCTGACCACAGAATCCCCCTTTTTCCCCCCACAAAATATCTAGAGGGGTTAACAGTTCTTAGAATACTCTTTGGGAAATGCTATTCTAGCTAATTCATCGGGGCTTTAAACATTTCAAGGCTACATCTGGCAATAGCGACCACTTTGATTTCCAAAGGAGGAGAATCATTTTACTTACAAGGTCAACTACCAGGATAGCCTCCTGAATTCCACTTCATAAGTATCCTGCCCAAAGCAACTAAGAACGAAATTTCCTTTACCATATGCTGAGGAATTCAAAGAGTTATTCTCAAGTTAATGAGAATTATAATCTTTTAAATGAAATCTTTATATTCTCCCTCAAACATTAAAAACACAAAGATTTAATCTAGATCTTAAGACCTAGAATCACAATTACTTGGAGGACAGGGGAGCATTTTATCACAACGTCACTATAATTAACACTATTAATAAGTAGTAATAGTAGTAGTGGAGGTGGTGGTGGTGGTAATATTGGCTAAGCATTTATTTTGTGGCCTAATCCTCACATCCACATAATAAATTTAGGACCTACTATTACATTCATTTTAAAGATACGTACACTGAGATTTAGAGAGATTAACGGACTTGCCAAGAATCACACAAGCAGTAAGGGCAGAAAGTTGAACTCACATCTGACCCCTCACCTCATGCTCTTAATCGCTACATAATATCACCTTATAATTTAGTGACAAAACAAAAGCATTTAAGTCACACTCTGGTTGTTAAACGCGAAAATTAGAGTGTATTTATATAAATCCAACTTGACTGAAATTTGGTTTTAGATTTCCTCTTAAGCAAACTTCTATTTCCTAAAGGAGGTACTTTAAGTTTTGGGGTTTTTTTTAAAGCAAAGAAAAACAGACTGCTCTTTACCAGCGATAGGTTTATATATGGGAGGGGTTTTAAAAATCTGCATCCAAGGTGAAGACATTATCTGTAGTTTCTGCCATGACTGCAAAACGTTGATACTCTGCAACTCGTTTCTCAAAGAAATTTGTTTTCCCTTCTAACGAAATGTTTTCCATAAAATCAAAGGGATTTTCTGCCTGAAAAACCTAAAAAGAAAAGACATGTTATTAGACATTCTGAAGAACCCTAATCATACCCACGAGACAACAGATAACTAACAAGCTCAGGTCTCCTAACACCTGTCTAGTCACCTGTAGGATCCATTATTCCAGAAGGTCCTCAAGGCACTCAAGGCTGATAAATTGTAAGACAACTGAGATCACCCACTAATCACCTTAAGAAACTATACTAGCATTTCTGGTATTTTAAGAAGTAGAAAGAAGACACATATTATTGCAGAAAGGAAAGATTTAATATGAATCATACTAAAATATTTTTGCAGCTTGAGAGATCCAAAACACCATAGATATTACAGACCTTTTCACAGGTATAACCATTAGGTAGTCACATATGCATGATATTACAAAATACTGAATTACCAATAATGTACTGTGACCCTAAACATGTCTCTTAGTTCATAACAGATAAATAAAACATTGATGTTAAGAGACCATGATGAGAAAAGATAGAATAAACGCTATCCATAGATGTCTCCAAACAAAAAATGGAATATATGTTAACAAGCAGCTTTTTTACTGCTTCTGAATTCAAGAAGCAGACTTGGCAATACAGCTTGAGGAAAAATCACTAAACACTTCAGTGATCCATGAGGGGCAATAAAATAGGATTTCTGAATTTAGGAGTATTCCAGCAGGGATTATGAACACCACAGATAAGATTATATTCAAGTAACCCAATTAAAAATGGGCAAAGGGTCTGACTAGATAGCATTCCTCTAAAGAAGGTATTCAAAGGCCAAGAAACATATGAAAAGATGCTCAAAAATCATTAATCAGTAGCAAGATGCAAATCCAGACTGCAAGGAGATACTACTTCACACCCAACTAGGATGGCTGTAATAAAAAAGACTGACGACAAGTGTTGGCGAAGATGTGGAGAAACTGAAACCCTTGTACACTGCTGAATGTAAAATGGTGCAGTTGCTTTGAAAAGCAGTCTGTTAGTTCCTCTAATAATTAAAAAGTTATCATATGACCCAGCAATTTCACTTATAGTTATATATCCAAAAGAAATGAAAACATCTGTCCAAACAAAAACTTCTAAGTGAATGTCTATATTTGCATTATCCATAATAGCCCTAATAGCCAAAAGTACTGAAATGTCCATCAACCAATAAATGGATAAATAAAATTTGGTATAGTCATACAATGGACTATTATTTGGCTATAAAAAGGAATAAAGTACTGATACATGCTATAGCATGAATGAACCCTGAAAACACACTAAGGAAAGAAGCCAGCCGCAAAAGACCATATATCGTAGGATTCCATTGATCTGAAATGGGATATATAGATAGAACAGGCAAATCTAAAGAGACAGAAATTAGGTTAGTGGTGCCTAGGGTTAGGTGGGGGATGGGGGGAAAGAAAGGAAAGTGACTGATCGCTAATGGGTACAGAGTTTCTTTGTGGGATGCTAAAAATATTCCAAAACAGATTGTTGTTAAGTTGTAGAACTCTGTGAATATACTAAAAACCGTTAAATTGTACTTGTGTTAACAGGTAAATTGCATACTCTGTGACATATCTTAATAAAGCTTAATAAAAAGCTTAACATCTTAATAAAATCTATCTATATTTTATATATATATAGTTTCAACAAAAGATCATATGTTGTGCGTGGTTGAGTCGTAGAATTCAGTGATATTGCCTGTCAGAAATAACATGTCAAGGGGCGTCTGGGTGGCTCAATCGTTGAGCGTCTGCCTTGGGCTCAGGGAGTGATCCCGGTGTTCAGGGATCGAGCCCCACGTCAGGCTCTTCCGCTATGAGCCTGCTTCTTCCTCTCCCATTCCCCCGATTGTGTTCCCTCTCTCGCTGGCTGTCTCTCTCTCCGTCAAATAAATAAATAAAATCTTTAAAAAAAAATAATATGTCAAGAGGAAGTGAAAATTTGAACTAGCAGGATATGGTGAAAAAAGTACTGAACCAATAGTTACAGATTCACTTGATTTTAAAACTGGGGGCCTTCCAAAAAACCTGATTTAAATCATCCATGGCATGGACAAGGTAACTAAGACCAAGTTAAATTAAGTGTACATATTTTTCACATAACTTGAATAATCCTAAAATTTGTATGGAACCACAAAAGGCCCTGATTAGCTAAAGCAATCTTGAGAAAGAAAAGTAAGGGGAAGTATCACAATCTCGGATTTCAAAATATACCAGAAAGCTATAGTAATCAAAACAATATGGTACTGACACAAAAAATAGACACTTAGATCAATAGTACAGGAAAGAGCCAAGAAATAAACCCATGTTTATATGCTCAATTAATCTACGACAAAGGAGGCAAGAATATACAATGAGGAAAAGATACTGTTTTCAATAAATAGTGCTGGGAAAACTGGACAACTGCATGCAAAAGAATGAAACTGAACTACTTTCTTTCACCAAACACAAAAATGAACTCAAAATGGATGAAAGACCTAAATGTGAGACTTGAAACTATAAAACTCCTAAAAAAAAAAAANAAAAAAAAAAAACCCCAAAAAAAAAAAAAAAAAAAAAAAAAAAAAAGAAGAAGAAGAAGAAAAAAAAAGGCAGTAATGTCTTGGAATTTGGCCTTAGCAACATATATATGACTATATCTCCTCAGGCAAGGGAAACAAAAGCAAAAATAAACTACTGAGACTATAGCAAAGGAGACCATCAATAAAACAAAAAGGCAACCTACAGAATGGGAGAAAATCTTTGCAAATATTTTATATATTTGATATATCCAATAAGGGGTTAATATCCAAAACATCAAAAGAATGTATACAACTCAACACCAAAACAACAAATCATCTGACTTAAAAAATGGCCAGGGGGCGGAAAATGGGCAGAGAAGCTAGATACTTTTCCAAAGAAGATATCAGATGGTCAACTGACACTTGAAAAAACACTCAACATCACTAATCATCAAGGAAATGCAAAACAAAACCACAATGAGATATCACCTCACACCTGTCAGAATATTTACTACCAAAAAGACAAGAAACAGGGGTACCTGGGTGGTTCAGTGAAGCATCTGCCTTCGGCTCAGGTCATGATCCCAGGGTCCTGGGATGGAGCCCTGCATTGGGCTCCCTGCTCATCGGGGAGTCTGCTTCTCCCTCTCCCTCTGTCCCTCCCCAGCACCCCCCCCCACTCATGCTCTCTCACTCTCGTGCTCTCTCTAAAATAAATTTTTAAAAAATCCTTTTTTTAAAAAAAGGCAAGAAATAACAAGCGTTGGTGAGGATGTGGAGAAAAGGGAACCCTCATGCACTGTAGCTGGGGAATGTAAACTGTTGCAGCCACTGTGGAAAACCATATGGAGGTTCCTTGAAAACTTAAAAACAGAAATACCATATGATCCAGTAATTCCACTACTGAGTATTTACCCAAAGAAAACAAAAACACAAATTTGAAAAGATATATGCACCCTGTGTTTATTGCAGCATTATTTACAACAGCAGATATGTGAATCTATGCCAAGTGTCCATCAACAGAAGAATGGATAAAGAAGATATACTATGTATATATACATACAAACACACACACACACACGCACACACACACACTGAAATATTACTCAGCATAAAAAGAACAAGATCCGGGATCCTGGGTGGTTCAGGCAGTTAAGTGTCTGCCTTCAGTCTGGTTATGATCCCCAGGTCCTGAGATGGAGCCCTTGCCTTGGGCTCCCCACTCAGTGGGGAGTCTGTTCCTCCTGCTCCCTCTGCCCCTCCCCCCAACTCATGCTCTCTTCGTCTCAAATAAAATCTTTAAAAAAATGAATGAGATCCTGCCATCTGTGACAACACAGATGGACCTAGAGGGAATTATCATTAAGTGGAATAAGTCAGAGAAAGAGAAATACCACATGATTTCATTTCTACGTGGAATCTAAAGAAAACAAAACATATGAACAAACAAAGAACCAGAAACAGACTCCTAAATACAGAGAATGAACTGGTGACTGCCAGAGAGAGGTTGCGGGGAGGATGGGGGACATATGTGAAAGGAATTAAAGGTACAAACTTTCAGTTATAAAATAAGTCAATGCTGGAGATGAAAAGTACAGCATAGGGAATATAGTCAATAATATTTTAATAACATTGTATGGTGACAAGTGGTAACCACACTTACAGTGGGGAGCACTGCGTAATGTATAGAATTGTCAGTCGGTTGCACACCTGAAACTAGTATCACACTGTATGTCAACTACATTTCAATAATACCAAAAAATAAATTAAGTGGCTTGTTTCTGACACACAGAAGTACTCAAATATTTGTTGACTAATCCCAAACTAAGAGAGAAGTTGAAAACATCATTAATATGGCTCCTACTTAGAATTCTGTATAAATGATAACCATTTGCTAATTTAAGTAATATTTTGCCAAAAACTGTCATTATAAGAACAGTTCTTTTTCTAGTTCCTTGGGTTCAAAGTGTAGTTCATGTATTTTAAACTTGTTTTCTTAACACACACATTCAAGGCTATAGTTTGTCCTTTGAGGATCTATTTGGCTGCATTCTACAAGTTTTGATATATAGTAACCTTATCATCATTTAGTTCATATTTTCTATTACTTTATATTTTCATTTTAATCTCATTTTAGAGGATATCTTCTCAATTTCTAAGTAGACAGAATTTTTTGGCATTCTTTCATTGTTAATTTCTAATTTTGCTGCACTAAAATCTAAAAGGTCTGTATAATTTCTGCTTTTTGGAATTTGAGATATGTTGAAGGCCTGTGGAAAAATGACGTTTCATACTATGTTTAGATTTTCTTCTGTAGGCGGGATGTTTTATAGATCTACAGTGAGTAAGTTCCCAAAGAGAAAACTAGGCCCAGGAGTCCACAGTTTTCTAAAAAGCAGGAGAACATGGAAGTAAGAGTGTGAGGATATGGTAGTAGGTTAAAGGACAGTGAGTTCACTTAAAGGCTCAAGTGAGTAAATTAATTTTCCTGTAACAAACATATTGGTATAACTTAGGAACAAACACAATTTTTAAAAAATATACAGTTTAGAAATTTAAGAGATCATATTAATGCAATTATAATCTTGATTTCTCCATTATCAGTAAACACAGGATTTTATAACTAAAGTAATAAAAGATAGTTCATCTAACAAAAACCTTTGCCCTATCTGACTCTTTCATGATGGTATTTCTGTGGTTACCAGAATATAAATGCATTACCGAGAAAGGTAATCATTACTCCAGCATCATGGATTTCATAAGGCTTCTCATTAAATACAATTTAAACTTACACTTCCATGCTAAGAAGTTAAAACCTATAATTTATAATTACCATCATATATATACTACATAGTCAAGTTCTATGAATGTTCCAATTATGGTGAATACAACATGACCACTTAGTGTGCATTTACTGTATGTCTAATACCATTCAAAGTGCTTTCAGTATACCAACTCATCAACAATTCTTTGTGGTATTATTGTTACCATCTCCCTTTCATGGATGGGGAAATGGGGATAAGAGGTTAAGCAACTTGCTTCAGGTCATATAGCTAGAAAGTGGCAGAACCAGGATTGGAACCCAGGTAGACTGGCTGCAGCTTCCATCTGTTATGTGAACACAAAGCATACCTCTTTATGAAATTCAGGTATATTATCTCTGATAAACAAAATGAAAAATAAAAGACAACTGACTTCAAAGGGTTAAATTATGACAGTTAATGTCTTCCTAATAACTATTCATATTTAAAAAGTTCACGGGGCGCCTGGGTGGCTCAGTTGGTTAAACATCTGACTCTTAGTTTCAGCTCAGGTTGTGATCTCAGGGTCACGAGGTGGAGCTTGTGTGGGGCTCCATGCTCAGCTTGGAGTCTGCTTAAGATTCTTTCCTTCTCCCTCTGCCCTGCCCCACCAAGCTTGCTCTCTCTCAAATAAATAAATAAATCTTTTTAAAAAATAAAAAAATAAAAGTATTAATTTCTGATGGACTAATCTCACTAAACAAATAAAAGGTAAACAGGCCCTAAAAGAAATACTAATGTGGGGCGCCTGGATGGCTCAGTCAATTAGAGGAGACTCTTGATTGATTTCAGCTCAGGTCATGATCTCAGGGTCCTGGGATTGAGCCCCATGGTGGCTTCCATGCTCAGTAGACAGTCTTCTTGAGGATTCTCTCTCTCTCCCTCTTCCTCTGCCCTTCCCCCCACTTGAGCTTGCTCTCTTTCTCTCTCTCTTTCTAAAATAAATAAACAAATCTTTTAAAAAATATTAACATAAAAATTATAAATAGACCCATGGGGATTTATGAGGGTAAACATATATATGCATAATAAATCCAATTTACTTAAAGATAATCCTATTAAGTATCTACAATCACTACAAGTAATTTATTGAGCTTACTAATTCTAAGATTTATCAGCCTCCTATTTCTGTGAAGAATTCCAAGTTTCAAAGGATTTCACAAGACCAATTTGTTCATGCAAAGCAAGGCTGTCACAGACATTTAAAAAGTAGACTAGTATGTTACAAATGCTTTCAATGAAATATAGTATTTTAGTGGCCTTACTTGCTATAACATTTTAGCTATAAGTAACACATTTTTAAATAACTTACCTTTGAGAATCCAAGTTCTACAAGTAATCTGTCAGCTACAAACTCAATATACTGTTTCATCAAAACACAATTCATTCCAATGAGGCCAACTGGCAAGGCTTCTGTTAAAAACTCCTGAGATATGAACAAAAACAGAATAAAATACAGAGATAGAACAATAAATACATATTTTCCAAACAAAAACAGGGTTTTAGTTTTTTAATCTTCTAAGTCCCTGAGGATAGTATGCTAGGGTAAATTCTTTCAAAATGGCAATGTCCATTTGTTTACAAATGTTTGGGGTATTACTACTCACAGTATTTCACATTCTCAAATAGCCTAAGTAAATTGAAACTATCAAATTACTGGTATTTTACACAGCAGCACTACAGGACCTTAAGTCATAGGCTTTCTCCATTGAAAAAAAAAATGAGATATTTTGTTCTGGAATATCTGGAAAAAAATTCACCAAAGATGATCACTGTGGGGAACATGATTATGGAAGGGAATTGAGAAAGACAGAAACACACTTAAAGAAAATGAGAAAACAATAAAATGTATGTGGGGGTTGGGAGAACTCCAACTATACTGAAAGATAGTGGTAAAGTGTGAATAGGGAAAAATAAAAACATTAGGGCACCTGGGTGGCTCAGTCAGTTAAGCGTCTGCCTTGGGCTCATGTCATGATCCCAGGATCCTGGGATTGAGTCCCGAATGGAGTCCTGCATCAGGCTCCCTGTGCTCAGTGGTGGGTCTGCTTCTCCCCCTGCCCCTCTTCCCCACTCGTGTGCTCTTTCTCACTCTCTCAAAAATAAATAAATAAAATCATTTTTAAAAATTTAAAAAAAAAACATTAACCATCTGAATTCTTGAAATGATTAAAAATACCAAAATGCATTTTATGCATTTTCTCCTTCCCAATATGAAAACCACAGCTATTGAACTATACAGTGTTTTTTTTTTTAAAGTTCAAAAAATTTATTTTACTAAGTAAGTAAAGCAGAGAAAGACAATTATCATATGGTTTCACTCATATGTGGAACATAAGGAATAGCATGGAGGACCACAGCGGAAGGGAGAGAAAACTGGGAAAAAATCAGAGAAGGAGAAAAACGATAAGAAACTCTGGACTCCAGGAAATAAACTGATCGTTACAGAAGGGACGGGGTTGGGGGGTGGGGTAACAGGGTAATGGGTATTAAGGAGGGCATGTGTTGTGCTGAGCACTGGGTATTACACACAAATAATGAATTGTTGAACACTACATCAAAAACTAATGATGTACTACATGCTGGCTAACTGAACAAAATTTAAAAAATTTTAAATTCATTTTACTTTAATTTTTTTTAATTTTTTTTATTATATTATGTTAGTCACTATACAGTACATCCCTGGTTTCTGATGTAAAGTTCGATGATTCATTAGTTGTGTATAACACCCAGTGCACCATGCAATATGTGCCCTCCTTA
>NC_048226.1:69553318-69764881 GCF_002007445.2 Ailuropoda melanoleuca
ATTTCTGCTCTAATCTTGGTCAACTCCTTCCTTGTCAGTGGGTTAGGCCTGTCCCTCTGTTGCTGTTCCAGTTTCTTGAGGTGAGAATATAGAAACTGCATTTTAGATTTTTCTATTCTTTTGAGTGAGGCTTGGATGGCTATGTATTTCCCCCTTAGGACTGCCTTTGCAGTATCCCATAGGTTTTGGACCGTTGTGTATTCATTCTCGTTGGTCTCCATAAATTGTTTAATTTGTTTTTTGATTTCCTGGTTTATCGAGTCATTCTTGAGCAGGATGGTTCTTAGCCTCCAAGTGTTTGAGTTTCTTCCAGGTTTTTCCTTGTGGTTGAGTTCCAATTTCAGAGCGTTGTGGTCTGAGAATATGCAGGGGATAATTTCAATCTTTTGGTATTGGCTGAGACCTGTTTTGTGTCCCAGAGCATGATCTATTCTTGAGAATGTTCCATGGGCATTAGAATAGAATGAGTATTCTTTGGTTCTGGGGTGTAGTGTTCTATATGTATCTAGGAGGTCCAACTCGTCAAGTATGGCATTCAAAGCCCTTATTTCTTTGTCGATTTCTTGCTTGGGTGTTCTGTCTATTTCTGATAGTGGAGTGTTGAGGTCCCCTACTATACTATTAACGTATTTTTATCTTTATGTTTCTTTATTCTGGTTAAGAGTTGGCTTGTGTATCTTGCTGCTCCCCTGTTGGGGGCATATATATTTATAATTGTCATATCCACTTCTTGGATACATCCTTTGAGAATAATACAGTGCCCTTCTGGGTCTCTAACTATAGTCTTTAGTTTAAAAGAGAGAATTGCTACCCCAGATTTCTTTTGAGGTCCATTGGTGTGAAAGATGGTATTCCATCCGTTTACTTTCAGTCTGAATGTATCTTTAGGTTCAAAATAAGTCTCTTGTAGACAGCAAATGGAAGGGTCATGTCTTTTTATCCAATCTGCAACCCTGTGGCGTTTTATGGGAGCATTTAGGACATTTACATTGAGACTGAATATTGAGAGATATGATTTTAATGATGCCATGTTGCCAGTAAAGTCTTTGTTTCTATCGATTGTGACTTTCTGTTCTGTATCACTCTTGGGGCCTTTTTACCTTTATAGAACATCCCCTTAATATCTCCTGTAGGGCTGGTTTCGTGGTTACGAAATTGGTCAATGACTGGCGATTCTGGAATGTCTTTATTTCTCCATCAATTCTGAATGACAGCCTTGCTGGATAAAGGATCCTTGGCTGCATGTTTTTCTCTGAAAGAGCTTTAAAAATGCCCCCCCAAGCCTTTCTCTCATTCCAGGTCTCTGTAGACAGGTCTGACGTAATCCTGATACCTTTGCCTTGGTACGTGAGAAATTTCTTTGCCCTGGCCGCTTTCAATACTGTATCCCTGGATCTAATATTTGCAAATTGGACATGAATGTTTGTTTCCCTTGCTAGATTAGGGAAGTTTTCAGCTACAATTTGTTCAAATATCTCTTCTAGACCTCTGTTTTTCTCCACCCCCTCAGGGATGCTGATGATTCTGACATTGGATCGTTTCATAGAGTCAGTAATCTNTGCTGATGATTCTGACATTGGGACGTTTCATTGAGTCAGTAATCTCCCGTAACCTACATTCCTGAGCGTGGATTTTTTTAAGTCCAGATTCTATTTTAGCTTTCTCTTCTACTAACCCATCCTCCAATTCACTGATACGTTCTTCTGCCTCATTCACCCTAGCTGTCAGAGCCTCTAGTTTTGACTGCATTTGGCTCATAGAATTTTTAATTTCTGCCAGACTCACTCTCATTTCCGCCCTTAGAGATTCTATATTCTCATTAAAATTTTCGTTAATACTTTTTTCAAGTCTACACATCATCTTGACCATTGTTACTCTGAATTACATTTCTGATAATTTTGGTTATATCCATATCCATTAGTTCTGTGGCAGAGGCCAGAGACTCATTGTCTTTTCTTTGATGGGGGGGATTTCTTCTTCTCATCATTCTGATGAGGAGAGGTTGTGGGGTTGTCCAGAGCCCAAATTATTGACCGGGACCCAGGCGGTGCGCCCTTGTTTTATAGGGATCTTAGGGATGTGGGCTTCTTGATTTTTCAGCCTGCCTTCTGGGAGAGGGGCCTGCCGCTCCGATACTCAGGCAACCCTGTTTGGGTAGAGTCTCCGTGTCCCCTGCGAGGGGGGATGGGGATGGGGAGAGGGGCCTGCGGTATTTCCAGGCTTTTGTTCTCTGGCGGCTTTCCCTGGCGGTTTGCTGTGCCTCTTCTGAGAGTCAGAGCAGCAGCAGCTGAATCTCAGCCTCTGTCACAGGATAGAGGGATCGCGGACCGTTCTCCACTGATGTTCTGGCCACTTTAACTGTTTCTGTTGGTGCTGCTCAACCCTGCAGTGTCCCGAGATGTGCGCCCTACACCTGGCGTCCCAGCCCTCACTTCCAGGGCTGGCATGTCTCTGTCCTTTGTGTTTCTAACACCGCCAGTCGCCAGCCACCAGCCACCCCCGTGCGCTCCTGGTCTCAGTCTGGTTCCAGTGAGTGCACCGGAGCTCTGTTTCAGTCTGGTGGTGCGTGTTCCCTGGCTCACGGTCTCAGTCTGCTCTCTCGCGGGTGCCGGTCCGTGAGTCTGCCTGCTCCCCCGCGCAGGTGGCTACCGCTTCCCGGCGCCCGAACGCGGTGGCTCCCTCCCCCTTCTGTTTATCTTCTGATATCTGTGCACGGTTTCACGGCTCCCCGCTTCGTACCTCAATACTCAGTGCTGGAGATGTTCATTTGTAGAGATCCAGATGTATCTTCCTGTGTCTCAGGCTGATTCCGTGGATGTTCAGGCTGGTATGGTACCTATCCAACTCGACTCAGGGGACCAGCTGAAAATGGGGTCCCCTACTCCTCTGCCATCTTAACTCCATTCTAAATTCATTTTACTTTTAAACTGGTTCTTTCAAATGATAAAAAAACATCCCAAGTGGAACATCTAGGTATTTGTAGATCGAGATTTTACATTCTATATATTAAGTTTTACTGTTCGCTAATTCATTGATTTACTAATTCTATAAACATTTAATGCATGCTTCAAGCTAGGTACCCTGCTCAGTTTTGGAAATACAAAACAAATAAGAAACCGTTACTGCCCTTCAGTAGCAGAAAATCTAAAAAAAAAAAAATTAAAGCTAAAATAATTCAAATAGTTTGCTATGGCATAGAATATGACAGATCAGTAAGACGGGAAAAAACAGTCCTGAAATAGACTTTAGTATACATAAAACTTTAACATATAACATTTACTTACAAACCAAATTACCAACTGACATAATAATTGCAATGTATCATCTGTTGGTACTGTCAGGTTGACTATATAAAATTGCTGATGTATGCTTTGACCTACAAGTGGCAATTTCCTGAGTCAACACAATCCAATAATGGGACAAACATCAGAGAAAAAAGAGATGTGTTAATCATACAAGCTTCCCTGCTTACCTGCTCAATTTCAACAGCATTAACAATGATCTCCCTGACTCTTTCTTCCGAAGGCTTATTTACTAAGTATTGAAACATCAGGCAAGCAAAGTCACAGTGAAGCCCCTAAAATAGAAGAAAAATACCACTGTCAAAGAATGTTTAATCACCTATTTTCACACTGTCATGTGTCAGGCATCATATAAAGTAGGTTCTAGGAATGCAACACAGAATTTCTGGAAGATAGGGGGGATTCATAGTACCAGGAACTACTTTCCTTCAAATCTCATTAAAATGCCAACTATAACAACCTATCATGAAAAATTTTCAGTGCCGGCAAATCTTAATTTGTCAACAGGAAAGATGAATTAACTAACAACAACAACAACAACAACAAATCTGCAACCAAAATCATTTTGGAAAGGAAAACAAAGCAAGGGCTGAAATGAAAATTCATTCATTTCTAATGGCTAAAAAAACAGAAATGATTGAAAACAAGTGTTTAAAGAAAAGGTGAAACTCAGATTTCAAAAAGACAACATTTATATTAAATAAGAATGGCTCAAGATAAAAATAAATTCAGTGCAATGAAAATGGAAAGAATTAAGAATGCCATTTGAAGCTGTACAAAGCAGAAATGACACTGCAGATAACCAAAGAAGAAAATAAATTTGTGAAATACCTTGAGAACAGAATGGTTATGCAAATGCAAGAAATGGGATAGAGCTTTAAATAATTACAGAACAGAGCAAGGAGATCCAACCTATAACAAACAGGATTCCAAAACACAGAACAGATGGTATAAAGTTGAAAACAACAGAAGTAATTGCAGAAAGTCAAAACAAAAAAAGAAAGAGGCCAGAGACAGAGAAAGATGATGTAGTGCAAAACAAAATTAAGCTAGACACTGTAAAATTAAGCAAGGCAGAGTCAATGAACATTTCTAAACTACAAAGAAAAAGAAGTAATTTTGTAAGCCACCAAGGGGCGAGGAGGACGAAGGAATGTGCACCTTAAAGGATTACAAATCAGAGTATGCTTGGGTTTTTCTAAAAAAATCAACAAAAACCAAAGACAAATGAAAGATAAGACTCAAATCAAAGGTTGTATTCCAAGGATTATTTTCCTAGTTATCATTCCCAGAAGAAACCATCAGAAAAAAAACCTCTTTGAATGGCTAATCTTAGAAGATTTGTTAGGCAAACATTTTTCCCAGACTGGACTCAAGAGGGTACTTCAAATTACCAAAGGCTGAATTTCAAATAAACCATGAAAGCTGTTAAAGAAGTGTTGATTAGAACTGACAGCTAGCTACCTATTACGGAGATGAGTAAATCAAAGGTAGGCACTCATATTGTTAAATCAATAAGTAAATAAAATTAATTTTGAGGTATAGCAATTCCAATCAAAATCTCAATAGGATTGTTTTTAGTTAAAAGAATTGGAGACTAGAACTTAATTATCTGAACAACTAAAAAAAAGGATAATTAAGTAACGTGATAGAGGTGCCAATTATTGCTACAATGGCAATCATATCACAATATATAAATGTATAAAATTAACATGTTATATATCTTAAATTCCCATCATATTATATGTCAAATGTGTTTCAATTAAAAAATTAATCTGGAACAATAATTGGGCAGAATCTTGTAAAAACAGTTTTAATAGGAAAGTTATGAGATTTATCCTACTAGTTATCAAAACATAAAAGTGTCTGGGGGCGCCTGGGGGGCTCAGTTGTTAAGCATCCCGCTATTGATTTTGGCTCAAGTCATGATCTCTGGGTTGTGAGATCGAGCCCCACGTCATGCTCTGCACTGGGCACAGAGCCTGCTTGAGATTCTCTTTCGCCCTCTCCCTCTGCCCCTCCCCCTCCTTAAAAAAAAAGTTTGGCATGAAATTTGACAGATAGGCTAATGAAAGGAAAAACAAGCCCCAAAACAGATTTTAGTACACTTAAAAACCTTAATATATAATAAAGAAGACATCGCAAGTCAGTGGAGAAGGATGGATTACTTAATAAGGAGAACTAGAAAAATTTCTTGAGTGTATGAAATAAAATTAAATTCTAACTTATCCTATACTACATTTATACTAAATTCTGTACTTATACTAAACAAAGTCCAATGGTATTACAGAGTTAGACGTTATGAAGTCAAGAGGAAAATATGTGTGATTACTTAACTAATCTCTAGAAGAAGATCACATCAATTTCAGGTTTTTGTATGTTACAAGAAAAAACAAAATTAAAAAGCAAAGGACGAACTGGGAAAATATTTGCAAAAATGTGACAAAAATAATATTTTATATTATATTCATACAATAAATACAACAAATTCATAAACAAACACTTATTGAAAGAGCCCCATCAGTCACTATGCACTGGGAAAATATAGCAACAGAAACAGAGGCAAGAGACAAGAATAGGTAAATACAGAAAAAAATACAAATGACTAAAGTCATTCTGGAAAAAAAAAGTTCACTCTAAGTAGTAATCAAATAAATGCAAATAAAACCAATAATGAGAAACCATTACCCCTATCAACTTTGTCAAATATTTAAAACATAAATGCAAATTCTGGTTAGGTTATGGTAAGAAAAGACATGTTCATGTGTTGCTGGGTGGGGCTTTCTATAAAATTTCTGGGAAGAAATTTGCAAAGTAGTATGGATAACCTCAAAATGTTCGTACCTTATAACGTAGTAATTCTGCTTCTAGGCAATCTACCTTAGGAAAATAATATGAAAATGGGATAAAGCTTATACACAAAAGATATTCATTTTGCATTATAGCCAAAGAAATAAAAAACCTAGAAACAACCTAAATTTCCAAAGAAATAAAAAACCTAGAAACAACCTAAATTTCCAAAGAAAAAAATTCTTGGAAATTTTCTTGTTTCACTAGATATTCACAAATATTCTTGTTTCACTAGAATATTATATATCTAGGTTGGAGGTTAAGATGGCGGAGGAGTAGGGGACCCCTTTTTCAGCCGGTCCCCCGAGTTGAGCTGGATAGGTACCAGATCAGCAGGAATATCCACGGAATCAGCCTGAGACGCAGGAAGATACATCTGGATCTCTACAAATGAACATCTCCAGCGCTGAGTATCGAGGTACGAAGCGGGGAGCCGTGAAACCGCGCACAGATATCGGAAGCTAAACAGAAGGGGGAGGGAGCCGCCGTGTCAGGGCGCCGGGAAGCGGTAGCCACCTGCAAGGGGGAGCGGACAGACCGCGGACCCGCACGCTTGAGACAGCAGGCTGAGAAGGGAGCTCCGGGAGCGCACGCGGGACGGCTGGCGGTTGGCGGGCCACCTGCACGGGGGAGCAGGCGGACTCGCGGACGGCACCCGCGAGACAACAGACTTAGAACGCGAGCTCCAGGAGCGCGCGCGCAGGGCGGCTGGCGGGCCACCTGCACCGGGGAGCGGGCGGACCGCGGACCCGCACTCTGGAAACGGCAGACTGAGTCCGTGAGCCGGGAGCGTGCACCACCAAGCATCTCACGGAGCTCCGGAGCTCCGGTGTGCTCACTGGATCGAGGCTGAGACCGGGAGCTCCGGGAGCGTCCGCGGGGCGGCTGGCGGCTGGAGGGCCACCTGCACGGGGGAGCAGGCGGACTCGCGGTCAGCACCCGTGAGACACCAGACTGAGACGGGGAGCTCCGGGAGCCCGCGCGGGGCGGCTGGCGGCTGGCGGGGTTGGAAACACAAAGGACAGAGACGTGCCGGCCCTGGAAGTGAGGGCTGGGACGCCGGGTGTGGGGCGCACAGCCCGGGATGCTGCAGGGTTGAGCAGCACCAACAGAAACAGAGTTAAAGTGGCCAGAACATCAGTGGAGAACGATCCGCGATCCCTCTGTTCTGAGACAGAGGCTGAATTTCAGCCGCTGCTGCTCTCTCAGAAGAGGCATAGCAAACCGCCAGGGAAAGCCGCCAGAGAACAAAAGCCCGGAAATACCGGCTCACAGGGTGCCCATCCCCATCCCCCCTCGCAAGGGACACAGAGACTCTACCCAAACAGGGTTTTCTGAGTACCGGCAGGCAGGCCCCTCCCCCAGAAGGCAGGCTGAAAAATCAAGAAGCCCACAACCCGGAGCGCCTGAGTGGCGCAGTCACCAAGCACCTGTCTTCGGATTAGGGTGTGATCACAACGCTCCGTAAGGAGTCCTTCATCGGGCTTCTCCACCGGGAACCTGCTTCTTCCTCTCCCACTCCTCTGCTTGGGTTCCCTTTCTTGCTGACTGTCTCTCTCTCTCTCAAATAAATAAATAAACTCTTTAAGGAAGAAGCCCACATCCCTAAGATCTCTATAAAACAAGGGCGCACGGCCTGGGTCCCAGTCAACACTTGGGCTCTGGACAACCCTGCAATCTCTCTTCATCAGAATGACGAGAAGGAGAAGTCCCCCCCAGCAAAGAAAAGATAATGAGTCTGTGGCCTCTGCCACAGAATTGGCCTCGGCCACAGAATTAATACATATGGATGTATCCCAATTATCAGAAATGGAATTCAGAGCAACAATGGTCAAGATGATGAGTAAACTTGAAAAAAGCATCAGAGAAAGCGTTGCTGAGAATATAGAATCCCTAAGGGCAGAAATGAGAGCGAATCTGACAGAAATTAAAAATTCTATGGGCCAAATACAGTCAAAACTAGAGGCTCTGACGGCCAGGGTCACCGAGGCAGAGGAACGCGTTAGCGAATTGGAGGATGGGTTAGTAGAAGAAAAAACGAAAATAGAAGCTGGTCTTAAAAAAATCCACGCCCACGAATGTAGATTACGGGAGATTACTGACTCTATGAAACGATCCAATGTCAGAATCATCGGCATCCCTGAAGGGGTGGAGAAAAACAGAGGTCTAGAAGAGATATTTGAACAAATTGTAGCTGAAAACTTCCCTAATCTAGCAAGGGAAACAAGCATTCGTGTCCAAGAGGCAGAGAGGACCCCATCCAAGCTCAACCAGGACAAACCTACGCCACGGCATGTCATAGTGCAATTCGCAAATATTAGATCCAAGGATACAGTATTGAAAGCGGCCAGGGCAAAGAAATTTCTCACGTACCAAGGCAAAGGTATCAGGATTACGTCAGACCTGTCTACAGAGACCTGGAATGAGAGAAAGGCTTGGGGGGGCATTTTTAAAGCTCTTTCAGAGAAAAACATGCAGCCAAGGATCCTTTATCCAGCAAAGCTGTCATTCAGAATTGATGGAGAAATAAAGACGTTCCAAAATCGCCAATCATTAACCAATTTCGTAACCACGAAACCAGCCCTACAGGAGATATTAAGGGGGGCTCTATAAAGGTAAAAAGGCCCCAAGAGTGATACAGAGCAGCAAGTCACAACCGATACAAAGACTTTAAAGAGAAATGGCATCATTAAAATCATATCTGTCAATAATCTCTATCAATCTAAATGGCTTAAACTCTCCCATAAAACGCCACAGGGTTGCAGATTGGATAAAAAGACATGACCCATCCATTTGCTGTCTACAAGAGACTCATTTTGAACCCAAAGATGCATTCAGACTTAGAGTAAGGGGATGGAGTACCATCTTCCACGCAAATGGACCTCAAAAGAAAGCTGGAGTAGCAATTCTCATATCAGATAGACTGGATTTTAAACTAGAGGCCATAGAGAGAGATACAGAAGGGCACTATATTATTCTTAAAGGAAGTATTCAACAAGTGGATATGACAATTATTAATATATATGCCCCCAACAGGGGAGCAGCAAGATACACAAGCCAACTCTTAACCAAAATAAAGAGACATATAGATAAGAACACAGTAATAGTAGGGGACCTCAACACCCCACTATCAGAAATAGACAGAACACCCTGGCAAAAACTAAGCAAAGAATCAAAGGCTTTGAATGCCATACTCGACGAGTTGGACCTCATAGATATATATAGAACACTACACCCCAGAACCAAAGAATACTCATTCTATTCAAATGCCCATGGAACATTCTCAAGAATAGATCATGCTCTGGGACACAAAACAGGTCTCAGCCAATACCAAAAGATTGAAATTATCCCCTGCATATTCTCAGACCACAACGCTCTGAAATTGGAACTCAACCACAAGGAAAAACCTGGAAGAAACTCAAACACTTGGAGGCTAAGAACCATCCTGCTCAAGAATGACTCGATAAACCAGGAAATCAAAAAACAAATTAAACAATTTATGGAGACCAACGAGAATGAATACACAACGGTCCAAAACCTATGGGATACTGCAAAGGCAGTCCTAAGGGGGAAATACATAGCCATCCAAGCCTCACTCAAAAGAATAGAAAAATCTAAAATGCAGTTTCTATATTCTCACCTCAAGAAACTGGAACAGCAACAGAGGGACAGGCCTAACCCACTGACAAGGAAGGAGTTGACCAAGATTAGAGCAGAAATCAATGAATTAGAGACCAGAACCACAGTAGAGCAGATCAACAGGACTAGAAGCTGGTTCTTTGAGAGAATCCATAAAATTGATAGACCACTGGCAAAACTTGTCCAAAAACAAAGAGAAAGGACTGAGATTATTAAAATTATGACTGAAAAGGGAGAGGTCACGACCAGCACCATTGAAATTGCAAGGATTATTAGAAACTTTTATCAACAGCTATATGCCAAAAAACTAAACAATCTGGAAGAGATGGAGGCCTTCCTGGAAACCTATAAACTACCAAGACTGAAACAGGAAGAAATAGATTTCTTAAATAGGCCAATTAACTATGAAGAAATTGAGTCAGTGATAAACAACCTTCCAAATAATAAAACTCCAGGCCCAGACGGTTTTCCTGGGGAATTCTACCAAACATTCAAAGAAGAAATAATACCTATTCTCCTAAAGCTATTTCAAAAAATAGAAACAGAAGGAAAGCTACCAAACTCATTCTATGAGGCTAATATTACCTTGATCCCCAAACCAGGCAAAGACCCCCTCAAAAAGGAGAATTACAGACCGATTTCTCTAATGAATATGGATGCCAAAATCCTCAACAAGATCCTTGCTAATAGAATCCAACAGTACATTAAAAGGATTATCCATCATGACCAAGTGGGATTCATACCTGGGATGCAAGCATGGTTCAACACTCGCAAATCAATCAATGTGATACATCATATCAACAAGAAAAGACTCAAGAACCATATGATCCTCTCAATTGATGCAGAAAAAGCATTTGACAAAATACAGCATCCTTTCCTGATTAAAACCCTTCAGAGTGTAGGAATAGAGGGTACATTTCTCAATCTCATAAAAGCCATCTATGAAAAGCCTACTGCAAGCATTATTCTCAATGGGGAAAAGCTGGAAGCCTTTCCCTTAAGATCAGGAACACGACAAGGATGCCCACTCTCGCCACTATTATTCAACATAGTACTAGAAGTCCTTGCAACAGCAATCAGAAGACAAAAAGGGATCAAAGGTATCCAAATCGGCAAAGAAGAAGTCAAACTGTCTCTCTTTGCAGATGACATGATACTCTATATGGAAAACCCAAAGGAATCCACTCCCAAACTATTAGAAGTTATAGAACAATTCAGTAAGGTGGCAGGATACAAAATCAATGCCCAGAAATCAGTTGCATTTCTATACACGAATAACGAGACTGAAGAAAGAGAAATTAGGGAATCCATCCCATTTACAATAACACCAAAAACCATGCGTTACCTTGGAATTAACTTAACCAGAGACGTAAAGGACCTATATGCTAGAAACTATAGATCACTTTTGAAAGATATTGAGGAAGACATAAAAAGATGGAAAAATATTCCATGCTCATGGATTGGAAGAATTAACATAGTTAAAATGTCCATACTACCCAGAGCAATCTACACTTTCAATGCTATCCCGATCAAAATACCGAGGACATTTTTCAAAGAACTGGAACAAATAGTCCTTAAATTTGTATGGAACCAGAAAAGGCCCCGAATCTCCAAGGAACTGTTGAAAAGGAAAAACAAAGCTGGGGGCATCACAATGCCGGATTTCGAGCTGTACTACAAAGCTGTGATCACAAAGACAGCATGGTACTGGCACAAAAACAGACACATCGACCAATGGAACAGAATAGAGAACCCAGAAATGGACCCTCGGCTCTTTGGGCAACTAATCTTTGATAAAGCAGGAAAAAACATCCGGTGGAAAAAAGACAGTCTCTTCAATAAATGGTGCTGGGAAAATTGGACAGCTACATGCAAAAGAATGAAACTTGACCACTCTCTCACACCATACACAAAAATAAACTCCAAATGGATGAAAGACCTCAATGTGAGACAGGAATCCATCAAAATTCTAGAGGAGAACATAGGCAACAACTTCTATGACATCGGCCAGAGCAACCTTTTTCACGACACATCTCCAAAGGCAAGAGAAATAAAAGATAAAATGAACTTATGGGACTTTATCAGGATAAAGAGCTTCTGCACAGCCAAGGAAACAGTCAAAAAAACTAAGAGACAGCCCACGGAATGGGAGAATATATTTGCAAAGGACACCACAGATAAAGGACTGGTATCCAAGATCTACAAAGAACTTCTCAAACTCAATACACGAGAAACAAATAAACAAATCATAAAATGGGCAGAAGATATGAACAGACACTTTTCCAATGAAGACATACAAATGGCTAACAGACACATGAAAAAATGTTCAAAATCATTAGCCATCAGGGAAATTCAAATCAAAACCACACTGAGATACCACCTTACGCCAGTTAGAATGGCAAAGATAGACAAGGCAAGAAACAACAATTGTTGGAGAGGATGTGGAGAAAGGGGATCCCTCCTACATTGTTGGTGGGAATGCAAGTTGGTACAGCCACTCTGGAAAACAGTGTGGAGGTCCCTTAAAAAGTTAAAAATTGAACTACCCTATGACCCAGCCATTGCACTACTGGGTGTTTACCCCAAAGATACAGACGTAGTAAAGAGAAGGGCCATATGCACCCCAATGTTCATAGCTGCATTGTCCACAATAGCCAAATCATGGAAGGAGCCGAGATGCCCTTCAACAGATGACTGGATTAAGAAGCTGTGGTCCATATATACAATGGAATATTACTCAGCTATCAGAAAGAACGAATTCTCAACATTTGCTGCAACATGGACGGCACTGGAGGAGATAATGCTAAGTGAAATAAGTCAAGCAGAGAAAGACAATTATCATATGATTTCTCTCATCTATGGAACATAAGAACTAGGAGGATCGGTAGGGGAAGAAAGGGATAAAGAAAAGGGGGGTAATCAGAGGGGGGAATGAAACATGAGAGACTATGGACTGTGAGAGGCAAACTGAGGACTTCAGAGGGGAGGGGGTGGGGGAAGGGGATAGCCTGGTGATGGGTAGTAGGGAGGGCACGTATTGCATGGTGCACTGGGTGTTATACGCAACTAATGAAGCATCAAGCTTTACATCGGAATCTGGGGATGTACTGTATGGTGATTAACACAATATAATAAAATAAAATTTAAAAAATAAATAAATAAATAAATAAAAAAAAAGAATATTATATATCTAACAAAACTACTCTTTTTTTTAAAACTACTTTTTCCAAAAAACGCTTAATTTCACAGAAAAATTCTTACACTGTTCGCTAAAAATATCTCAGCTCATAAAAATATGAAAAAAGAATATTTCAAATTATAAAATTATGTTCATATATATCTACATAGGTTTAAATGTAGAAAACTGTCTAAAAAGAAATACAATGAAATACTAAAAGTGATTATCTCTCTCTGCTAAGACTAAGTGATTTTATTCTCTTAATTCTCAATAATCACCACAGACATTTATGATAAAAATTATTAGGAACTGAAAGACATGAAACTACAAAAATTATACAAAGCATTTTATGGCACTTATAAAGTATTTTTACACATACTGGTTCATTTTATTTTAACAAAGCCCTGTCAAGATTTATAGTCGAAGAAAAAGAGGCTCAGAGAAGTTAATAACAAGGTCACTTAGGAATAAACTGAGGGGCCAGGATTAGTGTAGTCAATACATATGAACTGAAGGCTGTGATGGGCTAACCCCCGAGAACAGGGAGAAAAGTAAGACAAGGTGTCTGCACACAGGGAACCTAGAGTCCAGCAGAGGAGAGGGGTAAGAAGTACAGCACATGTTAGGGACAGATTCCATTTCAAAGGGATACATAAAGGAAAGAGTGGTCAATTCCACCTAACTGAGTCGGAGAAGTTTTGAGTTGCCACTTGTAAGAAGGTAATCAACAGATGAAAAAAAAAATGGCAGGAAGGTGGAAAGGGTTATTGCAGGCAAAGGGAGACAAGATCTAATTACTAGCTGGATGTGGCTGAGAAAGAAAAAAAGCAATCTAAAATGACTCCCAGATTTCAAATTTGGATGGTTGGATAGAAGGTAGCACCACTCGAAGAGACAGGGAAAACAGAACAAATTTAGGGAGAAAGATAATGAGTTTGATTTCTGAAATATTAGGTTTGAGGTATCTGTGGAGCCTTCCAGGAGAAACTAACATGCACTTGAACACCTGGGTTTGGAGCTCAGGAAAGAATGTCTGTGCCCAAGTTTTGGGTTGTTTATGAGCATCTAAATGGCAGCTGATCCCATGGAAATAGATAAGATCAGCCAGGAGGTCATGTACAGTGAAGAAGAGAGGCCAAGGTGGGGACCCAGGATTTGATGATATTTAAGGATGGGGGAGTCTGAGGAGCAACAGTAAGAGGCAGGAGAAAAATATGATTCTTAAAAACCAAGGAAGAAATTACTTCCTATTTTCTTCTAATGACCAGGATATCTGTGTTATCATCAGCATTTTCCAGGGGAAGGAAAAATAAATGAGCACCAAATATGAATACAAATACAGCTAGAAGAATAGTTCATTCCTTACTTCATCTCTGCTGATGAGTTCATTGGAAAACGTGAGTCCAGGCATAAGACCTCTTTTCTTTAGCCAGAATATAGCAGCAAAAGATCCCGAGAAGAAAATCCCTTCTACAGCAGCAAAAGCCACCACTCTTTCCCCTAGGAGACATAAAATAGTTTTATTTTCTAAAATATCACATCCTGTAGACATTTTCAAGCTCATGTCTATAAAATATACATATTTTTAACATATATATTTATACCAATATCACAACTATTTTGCCAAGAAACAAAATCAACAAATTAGTGCCATGGCCAAGGGCCTTCAGAGGAGGAAATAATGCCACCTCTACCTACTACAGCAGAAGGGTATGTAGGTATGTCGACTTGAAATCTTGTATCAGACATTGGACTCCTATCACTCTTGGTATCTGGACAAAGGAGATCTTTCCCTACTCAAAAAAAAAAAAATAAGTGATTTATCTGCACACCACACATGTCTATGAGTGTAGTATGTGCATGTAAGTGTGTGTGTGTATTGGAATAGAGAGTAGAAGATAAGATTTTATGACAAATGTCTCCCTCTTTATGGTTGAGGGAGGGAAGGTTGCTGAGGTTTTTATTTTTAGAAACCTAAGATATCTTAGAGATTAGCAGTAAACATTTCGAAAAACATTGCCATGCACCTGCAATTAAAAAAAATATATGAATCCAGCTAAAGAGAGAAAGTGTATCTGTTGGATAAAATATCCTATCACATAAGCAAAAATACTATCTTCTGGTAAATACGTAAAGCCCAGTTTCAAAGGTTACTCACTGTTAGGCAAGGACATTGCAGAAGCCCATCTCCTTTGGAACCATATCTGTAACACTGTCTCTAGGGGTTGACTGTAAGTCTAACCCAAACAAATGCCACCACATTGCATATGCTCAAGAGAAGTATTTATAGACATGTCTGTCTAGGGAGAAAGGTTTGGTCTATAAGACTACGGGATAAAGGCAGCTGAGCGCTTGAACCAACTACAGGCCTGTTTCATCAATAACATCACAGCTTGTATCCTAGTACTGTCACAGGATGAAAAACAGAGCGGGTGCTTAATAAATGTGTTCTGAACTGAATCAATAAAAATATTTAAGCACTAGATGATAAAAGACATTACTATTCATTCTATGAAAACTGCTAAAATCTGATTCAGAATACTTAATAACTTCCAGAACAAAGGTAATTGTAATACTTAAATTTCAAAAAGAAAGATGACTTAAATTTGAATATTTCTTAAATATTTCTGGCAGTCTCTAAATAGCGCTTTGGTTTGTTCTCGCTCTTTCCCCTGATTATCTTAAATAAATCAAATCAGATCAATTATATCAAATACTTGTCTATTAGTAGCCCAAAACATCAGAAAAACTTTTATAACATTTTATTTCTACAATTTTAAAAATCACCTAGAAAAAAATAACAGAAGAAATGTAAATTATATAAGTTCTTATTGAGTATATACTGTGTAGAAGGAATTATTAAGAGAAGAGTCTTTAGTGTACTATATACTAAATACAAAATATAATAATTATTACTATGGTCTTTAAAACAAAACTGGCTCTTTAGGCTAGCTATATTTTGAAATGAAGATTTGTCCTTATTTTAACGTACAGATTACTATATTTTCATCTTGCTGTTAGTAAGATAATGGATAGTTACAAACTGATGCCTTCTTCATTGTCCTTAAGGTAATGTCATGTGCACATTTAAATATAAAAGAACTAGATTATAATACAAACATTGTGTTGTAATTTATAGGAGGAAATTTTTATTTTAACTATTCTACGCGTTCACGTGAATGCTAAAGAATGAAAGTCATGACAGAAATTGTTATAGAAGGCTATTCTTTTTGGAAAGGATTGAGAGAGGTAAACTTTACAAATTTCAAGAGTAGATGTATATTAAAAAGAGACTTCCAAAATATTTCTTCTAAAAGCTATAATGAATGTGAAGGCCTCATGAATTGTTTTAGAGATGGGAAAGTAGAGTATAGGTTTTTTCCTTTAGGCAGTAACTTTATTCCTGCCGTATTTCCTCTAACTTTGCCTTTCAATAATTTCACTCAGAGTGTATAGTTCTTTATTATGTAGGTCCTACATAATGAAGGATTCTTTTGATGTATAAATTTATGTCTTCCTCCATTTCAGGAAGTTGTTTTTTTTATTATATTTTTTCAGTTGGTACAAAGCCTATTCTTCTTCTTTTTTTTTTTAAGATTTATTTATTTATTTTAGAGAGTGAGAGAGAGAACACACAGTGGGGGGCAGAGGGAGAGAGAATCTCCAACAGACTCCCCGCTGTGTGTGGAGCCTGAGGTAGGGCTCAATCTCATGACCCTGAGATCATGACCTGAGTCAAAACCAACAGTCTGATGCTTAAGTGACTGAGCCACTCAGGCGCCCCCAAAGCTTATTGTTTAAAATTATACTTCCAATTATTTGTTCTCAGGATCTTCTACAAAACACGTGGAATTCTTGATTTTTTTTTTTTTGCATGTACAGTTGACCCTTGAACAACATGGAGGTTAGGGGTGCTAAGCCCCTATGCGGTTGAAAATCCATGTACAATTTTTGCCTCCCCAAAAACTTAGCTACTAATAACCTACTATTGACTAGAAGCCTGACAGAAAAGTCAACACAAGTCTCGGGGTTAAGATGGCGGAGGAGTAGGGGACCCCTTTTTCAGCCGGTCCCCTGAGTTGAGCTGGATAGGTCAGACCAGCAGGAACATCCACGGAATCAGCCTGAGACGCAGGAAGATACATCTGGATCTCTACAAATGAACATCTCCAGCGCTGAGTATCGAGGTACGAAGCGGGGAGCCGTGAAACCGCGCACAGATATCGGAAGCTAAACAGAAGGGGGAGGGAGCCGCCGTGTCAGGGCGCCGGGAAGCGGTAGCCACCTGCAAGGGGGAGCGGACAGACCGCGGACCCGCACGCTTGAGACAGCAGGCTGAGAAGGGAGCTCCGGGAGCGCACGCGGGACGGCTGGCGGTTGGCGGGCCACCTGCACGGGGGAGCAGGCGGACTCGCGGACGGCACCCGCGAGACAACAGACTTAGAACGCGAGCTCCAGGAGCGCGCGCGCAGGGCGGCTGGCGGGCCACCTGCACCGGGGAGCGGGCGGACCGCGGACCCGCACTCTGGAAACGGCAGACTGAGTCCGTGAGCCGGGAGCGTGCACCACCAAGCATCTCACGGAGCTCCGGAGCTCCGGTGTGCTCACTGGATCGAGGCTGAGACCGGGAGCTCCGGGAGCGTCCGCGGGGCGGCTGGCGGCTGGAGGGCCACCTGCACGGGGGAGCAGGCGGACTCGCGGTCAGCACCCGTGAGACACCAGACTGAGACGGGGAGCTCCGGGAGCCCGCGCGGGGCGGCTGGCGGCTGGCGGGGTTGGAAACACAAAGGACAGAGACGTGCCGGCCCTGGAAGTGAGGGCTGGGACGCCGGGTGTGGGGCGCACAGCCCGGGATGCTGCAGGGTTGAGCAGCACCAACAGAAACAGAGTTAAAGTGGCCAGAACATCAGTGGAGAACGATCCGCGATCCCTCTGTTCTGAGACAGAGGCTGAATTTCAGCCGCTGCTGCTCTCTCAGAAGAGGCATAGCAAACCGCCAGGGAAAGCCGCCAGAGAACAAAAGCCCGGAAATACCGGCTCACAGGGTGCCCATCCCCATCCCCCCTCGCAAGGGACACAGAGACTCTACCCAAACAGGGTTTTCTGAGTACCGGCAGGCAGGCCCCTCCCCCAGAAGGCAGGCTGAAAAATCAAGAAGCCCACAACCCGGAGCGCCTGAGTGGCGCAGTCACCAAGCACCTGTCTTCGGATTAGGGTGTGATCACAACGCTCCGTAAGGAGTCCCTCATCGGGCTTCTCCACCGGGAACCTGCTTCTTCCTCTCCCACTCCTCTGCTTGGGTTCCCTTTCTTGCTGACTGTCTCTCTCTCTCTCAAATAAATAAATAAACTCTTTAAGGAAGAAGCCCACATCCCTAAGATCTCTATAAAACAAGGGCGCACGGCCTGGGTCCCAGTCAACACTTGGGCTCTGGACAACCCTGCAATCTCTCTTCATCAGAATGACGAGAAGGAGAAGTCCCCCCCAGCAAAGAAAAGATAATGAGTCTGTGGCCTCTGCCACAGAATTGGCCTCGGCCACAGAATTAATACATATGGATGTATCCCAATTATCAGAAATGGAATTCAGAGCAACAATGGTCAAGATGATGAGTAAACTTGAAAAAAGCATCAGAGAAAGCGTTGCTGAGAATATAGAATCCCTAAGGGCAGAAATGAGAGCGAATCTGACAGAAATTAAAAATTCTATGGGCCAAATACAGTCAAAACTAGAGGCTCTGACGGCCAGGGTCACCGAGGCAGAGGAACGCGTTAGCGAATTGGAGGATGGGTTAGTAGAAGAAAAAACGAAAATAGAAGCTGGTCTTAAAAAAATCCACGCCCACGAATGTAGATTACGGGAGATTACTGACTCTATGAAACGATCCAATGTCAGAATCATCGGCATCCCTGAAGGGGTGGAGAAAAACAGAGGTCTAGAAGAGATATTTGAACAAATTGTAGCTGAAAACTTCCCTAATCTAGCAAGGGAAACAAGCATTCGTGTCCAAGAGGCAGAGAGGACCCCATCCAAGCTCAACCAGGACAAACCTACGCCACGGCATGTCATAGTGCAATTCGCAAATATTAGATCCAAGGATACAGTATTGAAAGCGGCCAGGGCAAAGAAATTTCTCACGTACCAAGGCAAAGGTATCAGGATTACGTCAGACCTGTCTACAGAGACCTGGAATGAGAGAAAGGCTTGGGGGGGCATTTTTAAAGCTCTTTCAGAGAAAAACATGCAGCCAAGGATCCTTTATCCAGCAAAGCTGTCATTCAGAATTGATGGAGAAATAAAGACGTTCCAAAATCGCCAATCATTAACCAATTTCGTAACCACGAAACCAGCCCTACAGGAGATATTAAGGGGGGCTCTATAAAGGTAAAAAGGCCCCAAGAGTGATACAGAGCAGCAAGTCACAACCGATACAAAGACTTTAAAGAGAAATGGCATCATTAAAATCATATCTGTCAATAATCTCTATCAATCTAAATGGCTTAAACTCTCCCATAAAACGCCACAGGGTTGCAGATTGGATAAAAAGACATGACCCATCCATTTGCTGTCTACAAGAGACTCATTTTGAACCCAAAGATGCATTCAGACTTAGAGTAAGGGGATGGAGTACCATCTTCCACGCAAATGGACCTCAAAAGAAAGCTGGAGTAGCAATTCTCATATCAGATAGACTGGATTTTAAACTAGAGGCCATAGAGAGAGATACAGAAGGGCACTATATTATTCTTAAAGGAAGTATTCAACAAGTGGATATGACAATTATTAATATATATGCCCCCAACAGGGGAGCAGCAAGATACACAAGCCAACTCTTAACCAAAATAAAGAGACATATAGATAAGAACACAGTAATAGTAGGGGACCTCAACACCCCACTATCAGAAATAGACAGAACACCCTGGCAAAAACTAAGCAAAGAATCAAAGGCTTTGAATGCCATACTCGACGAGTTGGACCTCATAGATATATATAGAACACTACACCCCAGAACCAAAGAATACTCATTCTATTCAAATGCCCATGGAACATTCTCAAGAATAGATCATGCTCTGGGACACAAAACAGGTCTCAGCCAATACCAAAAGATTGAAATTATCCCCTGCATATTCTCAGACCACAACGCTCTGAAATTGGAACTCAACCACAAGGAAAAACCTGGAAGAAACTCAAACACTTGGAGGCTAAGAACCATCCTGCTCAAGAATGACTCGATAAACCAGGAAATCAAAAAACAAATTAAACAATTTATGGAGACCAACGAGAATGAATACACAACGGTCCAAAACCTATGGGATACTGCAAAGGCAGTCCTAAGGGGGAAATACATAGCCATCCAAGCCTCACTCAAAAGAATAGAAAAATCTAAAATGCAGTTTCTATATTCTCACCTCAAGAAACTGGAACAGCAACAGAGGGACAGGCCTAACCCACTGACAAGGAAGGAGTTGACCAAGATTAGAGCAGAAATCAATGAATTAGAGACCAGAACCACAGTAGAGCAGATCAACAGGACTAGAAGCTGGTTCTTTGAGAGAATCCATAAAATTGATAGACCACTGGCAAAACTTGTCCAAAAACAAAGAGAAAGGACTGAGATTATTAAAATTATGACTGAAAAGGGAGAGGTCACGACCAGCACCATTGAAATTGCAAGGATTATTAGAAACTTTTATCAACAGCTATATGCCAAAAAACTAAACAATCTGGAAGAGATGGAGGCCTTCCTGGAAACCTATAAACTACCAAGACTGAAACAGGAAGAAATAGATTTCTTAAATAGGCCAATTAACTATGAAGAAATTGAGTCAGTGATAAACAACCTTCCAAATAATAAAACTCCAGGCCCAGACGGTTTTCCTGGGGAATTCTACCAAACATTCAAAGAAGAAATAATACCTATTCTCCTAAAGCTATTTCAAAAAATAGAAACAGAAGGAAAGCTACCAAACTCATTCTATGAGGCTAATATTACCTTGATCCCCAAACCAGGCAAAGACCCCCTCAAAAAGGAGAATTACAGACCGATTTCTCTAATGAATATGGATGCCAAAATCCTCAACAAGATCCTTGCTAATAGAATCCAACAGTACATTAAAAGGATTATCCATCATGACCAAGTGGGATTCATACCTGGGATGCAAGCATGGTTCAACACTCGCAAATCAATCAATGTGATACATCATATCAACAAGAAAAGACTCAAGAACCATATGATCCTCTCAATTGATGCAGAAAAAGCATTTGACAAAATACAGCATCCTTTCCTGATTAAAACCCTTCAGAGTGTAGGAATAGAGGGTACATTTCTCAATCTCATAAAAGCCATCTATGAAAAGCCTACTGCAAGCATTATTCTCAATGGGGAAAAGCTGGAAGCCTTTCCCTTAAGATCAGGAACACGACAAGGATGCCCACTCTCGCCACTATTATTCAACATAGTACTAGAAGTCCTTGCAACAGCAATCAGAAGACAAAAAGGGATCAAAGGTATCCAAATCGGCAAAGAAGAAGTCAAACTGTCTCTCTTTGCAGATGACATGATACTCTATATGGAAAACCCAAAGGAATCCACTCCCAAACTATTAGAAGTTATAGAACAATTCAGTAAGGTGGCAGGATACAAAATCAATGCCCAGAAATCAGTTGCATTTCTATACACGAATAACGAGACTGAAGAAAGAGAAATTAGGGAATCCATCCCATTTACAATAACACCAAAAACCATGCGTTACCTTGGAATTAACTTAACCAGAGACGTAAAGGACCTATATGCTAGAAACTATAGATCACTTTTGAAAGATATTGAGGAAGACATAAAAAGATGGAAAAATATTCCATGCTCATGGATTGGAAGAATTAACATAGTTAAAATGTCCATACTACCCAGAGCAATCTACACTTTCAATGCTATCCCGATCAAAATACCGAGGACATTTTTCAAAGAACTGGAACAAATAGTCCTTAAATTTGTATGGAACCAGAAAAGGCCCCGAATCTCCAAGGAACTGTTGAAAAGGAAAAACAAAGCTGGGGGCATCACAATGCCGGATTTCGAGCTGTACTACAAAGCTGTGATCACAAAGACAGCATGGTACTGGCACAAAAACAGACACATCGACCAATGGAACAGAATAGAGAACCCAGAAATGGACCCTCGGCTCTTTGGGCAACTAATCTTTGATAAAGCAGGAAAAAACATCCGGTGGAAAAAAGACAGTCTCTTCAATAAATGGTGCTGGGAAAATTGGACAGCTACATGCAAAAGAATGAAACTTGACCACTCTCTCACACCATACACAAAAATAAACTCCAAATGGATGAAAGACCTCAATGTGAGACAGGAATCCATCAAAATTCTAGAGGAGAACATAGGCAACAACTTCTATGACATCGGCCAGAGCAACCTTTTTCACGACACATCTCCAAAGGCAAGAGAAATAAAAGATAAAATGAACTTATGGGACTTTATCAGGATAAAGAGCTTCTGCACAGCCAAGGAAACAGTCAAAAAAACTAAGAGACAGCCCACGGAATGGGAGAATATATTTGCAAAGGACACCACAGATAAAGGACTGGTATCCAAGATCTACAAAGAACTTCTCAAACTCAATACACGAGAAACAAATAAACAAATCATAAAATGGGCAGAAGATATGAACAGACACTTTTCCAATGAAGACATACAAATGGCTAACAGACACATGAAAAAATGTTCAAAATCATTAGCCATCAGGGAAATTCAAATCAAAACCACACTGAGATACCACCTTACGCCAGTTAGAATGGCAAAGATAGACAAGGCAAGAAACAACAATTGTTGGAGAGGATGTGGAGAAAGGGGATCCCTCCTACATTGTTGGTGGGAATGCAAGTTGGTACAGCCACTCTGGAAAACAGTGTGGAGGTCCCTTAAAAAGTTAAAAATTGAACTACCCTATGACCCAGCCATTGCACTACTGGGTGTTTACCCCAAAGATACAGACGTAGTAAAGAGAAGGGCCATATGCACCCCAATGTTCATAGCTGCATTGTCCACAATAGCCAAATCATGGAAGGAGCCGAGATGCCCTTCAACAGATGACTGGATTAAGAAGCTGTGGTCCATATATACAATGGAATATTACTCAGCTATCAGAAAGAACGAATTCTCAACATTTGCTGCAACATGGACGGCACTGGAGGAGATAATGCTAAGTGAAATAAGTCAAGCAGAGAAAGACAATTATCATATGATTTCTCTCATCTATGGAACATAAGAACTAGGATGATCGGTAGGGGAAGAAAGGGATAAAGAAAAGGGGGGTAATCAGAAGGGGGAATGAAACATGAGAGACTATGGACTATGAGAAACAAACTGAAGACTTCAGAGGGGAGGGGGTGGGGGAATGGGATAGACTGGTGATGGGTAGTAAGGAGGGCACGTATTGCATGGTGCACTGGGTGTTATACGCAACTAATGAAGCATCAAACTTTACATCGGAATCTGGGGATGTACTGTATGGTGATTAACATAATAAAATAAAATAAAATAAAATAAAATAAAATAAAATAAAATAAAAAATAAAAAAATTAAAAAAAAGTCAACACATATTTTGTGTGTTATATGTATTATATACTGTATTCTCACAATAAAGCTAAAGAAAACTTTATTAAGTCATAAGAAAAAGAAAATACATTTATAGTACTGTACTATATTTATCAAAAAAATCTGTGTATAAGTGGACCCACATAGGTCAAACCCATGTTGTTCAAGAGTCGACTGTAATGGGAAATATTTATTCTTTTTTTTCCAAAAGTTATTTGAACATCATTAATCATCAAGGATATGATCAAAACCATAATGATATTACCTCACACCTGTTAGAATACCTATTATCAAAAGATAACAAGTGTTGATGAGGATGTTTTGCTGATCACTGACATTTGTCCAAGTAAGCCACATAGCCCCTCTTTTCTTTAAACCTGTTGACCCCACTCATTCATTTCTCCTGACCCCTACCCCTCACCTCTTACAACCACCAATCTATTGTTATCTATGAGCTCAGATTTTAGATTTTAGGTTTTTTTGTTCTTAGTTTCCACATATAAGAGAGATCATATAGTATTTGTCTTTGTCTGATTTACTACACTTAGCATTATGCCCTCAAGGTCCATTCATGTTGTTGCAAATGGTCAGATGGCTAATTAATATGCCATTATTACACACACATACACACACACACACACACACACACACACACACACACACACAATTTTCTCTATCCATTCATCCATTGATGGGCACTTAGGTTGTTTCCATATCTTAGCTATTATAAATAACGCTGCAATGAACATGGGGGTGCATATATCTTTTTGAATTCATGTTTTCATTTTCTTCAGATAAATGCCCAGGAGAGGAATTGCTGGATCGTATGGTAGCTCTATTTCCAATTTTTTGAAGAACCTCCACCCTGGTTTCCCCAGTGGCTGTACCAATGTACATTCCCACCAATAGTGTAAGGGTTTCCTTTTGTCCACATCCTCATCAACACTTGTTATCCTTTGATAATAGGCATTCTAACAGGTGTGAGGTAATATCATTATGGTTTTGATCATATCCTTGATGATTAATGATGTTCAGCATCTTTTCATGTGTCTGTTGGCCATCTATATGTACTTTTTGGGAAAATGTCTAGTCAGATCTTCTCCTTTTAATCTCATTTTAAAATCTTTTTTTTTTTTTTTTTTTTGCTATTGAGTTATATAAGTTCTTTATGTATTTTGGATATTAGCCCCTTATAAGATACCAGTAGGTTGCTTTTTCATTTTGTTGATGGTTTCCTTTGCTGTGCAGAAGGTTTTTAGTTTGATACAGTCCCACGTGTTTATTTTTGCTTCTGTTGCTTTTGCTTTTGGTGTCAGATTCAAAATATAATCGCCAAGACCTATGTCAAGAAGTTTACCACCTATGTTTTCTTCTGGAATTTTAAAGGTTTTGGGTCATACATTCAAATATTTAATCTGTTTTGAATTAATTTTGTGTATGGTGTGAGACAGCAATTCATAGTTTCATTCTTTTGCTTGTAGTTGTCCACTTTTCTCTATACTATTTATCAAGGGGACTGTCTTTTTGCCACTGTATATTCTTGGCTCCTTTGTCATAAACAAATTGACCATATATGCATGGGTTTTATTTCTGGGCTCTCTATTCTGTTCCATTGATCTATGTATCTGTTTTTTATACCAATACAATACTGGTTTGATTATTATAGCTTTGTAAAATAGTTTGAAATCAGGGAGGATGATGCCTCCAGCTTTGTTCTTTCTCAAGATTGCTTGCCTATTTGAGATTTTTTTTGTGGTTCCACATAAATTTTAGAATTATTTGTTCTATTTCTTTGAAAAATGCTATTAGAATTTTGATAGTGATTGCATTTAATCTGTAGATTGTTTGGGTATTATGGACATTTTAACAACATTGATTCTTTCAATCTATGAGCATGGAATATCTTTCCATTTATTTGCATCTTCAATTTCTTTCATTAATGTCTTAGAGTTTTCAACATACAGGTCTTTCAACTCCTTGGTTAAATTTATTCCTAGGTATTTTATTCTTGTTGATGCAACTGTAAATAGGATTGTTTAATTTCTCTTTCTGATAGTTATTATTGTATAGAAACACAACAGATTTCTGTATACTAATTTTGTATCCTGCAACTTCACTGAATCTATTTACTAGTTCTAATAGTTTTTGTTTTTGTTTTTTATGGAATCTTTAGGGTTTTCTATATATATCATGTCACCTGCAAATAGTGAGTTTTACTTCTTCCTTTCCAATTTGGATGGCTTTTTTTTTCTTGCCTAATTGCTCCAGCTAGGACTTCCAATACTATGTTGAATAAAAGTGGTGAGAGTGGGCATCCTTGTCTTGCTTCTAATCTTGAGGAAAGGCTTTCAGCTTTTCACAATTGAGTATAATGTTAGCTGTGAGTTTGTCATATATGGCTTTTATCATGTTGAGGCATGTTTCCTCTATACCTGCTTTTTTGAGAGTTTTTATCATAAATGGATACCGAATTTTGTCTAATCCTTTTTCTGCATCTGCAGCATGGCTCTGCCTTGAGAGCAAGTAATATGCAGAATTTAGCTGGAACCCTGCTGTTGTCACACAGTGACTGCCACCCTCCTTTATTTTCTCTCTAGGTTACTTTCTTTGGTAGTTATGAAATACATGCTAGCTGCAAGCCTGTTCATCATTTTCCATCGGTATCCAGCCATACTATTTTCAATGCATATTGAACACCTGGATATTTCTGTCCTTTTTTCTTTAAAGCCAGTGTATCTCAAACCACTTGTGAGAAAATCAGCTGGGTATAAAATGCAGATTCCTCAGTCCTACCTGAGGTTTTTCTGCAAAACTCTCAGATAATTTTTATGCACCCCGAAAACCATCACTTTTCTCATTCTTGAAATGAACTGAAAGCAATGCAAACATATCTGGTTTTTCCCTGATATATAACAGGCTTGTCTCATACCTTACTCTACATTACTGGTTCTCAACGTGTGGTCCAGGGGGTCCCTGGAAATCCACAGACTGAGGAGGTCTGTGAGGTCAAAACTATCTTCATAATAATGCTAAGACACTATTTTTTTTCTTTTACTATCTTTCTCACATGGGTGTACAGTGGTGATTTCCAGAGGCTACATGACATATCCACAATAATCTGAGAAGCCTGGTAAAATAGTCTTCCCTTTTCTAACTACACATCTGAATAAGACTGGATTTTCTTCATAACTATACAAGAAACTACAGCAATATTATGCAACAAATTGAATGTGGAAGCAAATACAATCCAGTTGTCTTCTATTAAGTCAGACATTTAAAAGGTTTGCAAAATTTAGAGGAGGGGGGAAGTAGTGTTTTTTCATAAATATGTGTTATTTATAATAAAATATAATGGGTTATTACAATTACTTTTAAATTCATTAATAAATTTTTTTTAAGTTTCTTGGTTTTAATTTCTAATATGGAAATATCAATAACCCACACCAATAGGAGAGTCCTCGATAATTTTTAAGAATACAAAGAAGTCCTGAGACCAAAAATTTTGAGATTTGCTTCCCCCATAATGAATAAAACCAGAAAGTAAAGACCACTAATTATGAAATAGGTAAGTATGAGACATGTACTTAGAGTTATTCAAATGAAGTATCTGAATATTTTAATTAAATTAAATATTTATTGAGCAACTACTATGTATAATTTTTCAGAAGCTACACATTTGTTCCCTGAAAAAAATGTGACTTTGACTTGCTTTAACTCCCTTAAATAAACATTCATGAAAGCAGAGACAAACTGATTGCTACAATATTCTTGTCAGATTCTATATGACTTTTATTTACCTGTAATTATGTACTGACATCTTAAGCTTTTATCTTTCAACTTATTAAACGAAACAGATAACAGCTTTAGATTTTCTTATCACTGGTTCCTAATCATTAGGAATAATGATTCTACTAAAGGTGGACGTGGAGACATTTGTACTTCTTTTCCATTCTGGGACTTTGATTAGTACCTGATAGTCACACCACAAAAAAAGTGTTATGTCAACGGAGGTAAATCTGGTCATTTTTAAATTAAAGCTACTTACCAAAAGTAGATTTTCTATCTTCTATCCATCGTAAGGCCCAGTCTGCTTTTTTCTTAACATATGGCATTGTTTCAATTGCATTAAATAAAAATTCCCTGTAAAAACAAAAGAATGGCAAAGTTATTCATTTGTTTTTCTTAATCAAGAATAAATTTTCATTAATCATCAATAATAATTGCAATCCTATGATATGCTATCAGATCTGTCATTTTTCTGTATTTTTCATGTCCACAAAGTATAGAAATGAAACTAAAATTCAAATTAGTGACTTGGATCTGGTTTGATACAAAACGGACTAAAGTTAGTATTCAATTTCTAAACACAATGTGCTACACAATTTTTAAAGATATACTACCCAAAGATGAACTGGTTCTATACACGTTTTTTTAACCCAACACATTATTAAACAATAGAAAACATTTGAATAATTTTTCCCTAACATTTGATTTTGGAGTAAATTCTGCTCTTAACATAAGCAATAGCAATAAACCTTTGTAAGTAAAATCCCAATGGTAATACCTTTTCTTGGGATCTCTGATGTAAGTGTCTATTAGCAAACTGTACATCTCTGAGTGAACATTCTCGATGAGAATTTGAAAGCCATAGAAACAGCGAGCCTCTGGAACCTGTACCTCCTGACTAAAGCGCTCCACCTACAAAAATAAGGGAAACATATCCAATTCTGTGGATTTTCATTAAACACTGAAAATCAGAACCTGGACACCAGAATTATCACTTAAAAATTACCTATCATGCCACAAACAGGTTAGACAGAATTTATGTATTTTAAGCAGTATTATCTATCAATCCTCCACAATAAATTAGTTGCATAATGTATTCTTAAGCAATTAAATGAATTGACCTAATAGGTGGAGATACTTCCTATAAAGCCAAGTATATTTCAGAACGGCTATCAAAAATAATTCCTTTGCTTTGTAAAATTGACCTTAAGTCTTTTTATTTTCCCCAACAGCAGAAGATCGATTGAAGCCCCTTCTAATTCATGATGAAAGTTTGCATCTTTCTAATTCTCTCTAACAAGAAAGCATGCCTCCTGGCCAACCATAATACAAATTTAAAAATGGGAAGCCAGAATGCCATGCTCTATTACAGAGCTCCAGAAGGGTTATTAAGGTGCAGGCTCTCTATTAAGATTACTATCTAAGGGTAAAAATTGAACTCATATCTATGCATTATAAGTAGTTTTGATTGGCATAATATGTTTGATTTCATGATATTTTGCTGGTCAAATGGGAGAAATGTATCCTTTTCTCTGACACTTCATCAGAAAAACATCTTTGAGAGTTAAGTTATATCTAGTTCATTTTCTAGAAGTCATTTTTCAGGCTTAGCGTAACTATCTTACTGCCATTATCATCATTCAGCTAAATGGGAACAGAAAAACAACAAAAATCTTACCAAATTTTCATTCACAATTCCATCACTGGCTGCAAAAAAGGCTAATATGTGAGAGATAAAATATTTCTCATCTGATTTAAGCTTGTTCCAGTGAGGGAGATCCTTTGATAAGTCAACCTGAAATAAAAAGATTTTCAAAAATTTTAACTTGGTGTTTAACTACTATAGACTGAATGTTCCCCCCCCACACACACAAATACATGTGTTTGAAACTAATCCCCAATGGGATGGTTTTGGAGGTTGATGGAGTCTTTAGAAGGTGGTTAGGTCTCGAGGGTGGAGCCCTTATGAATGGGATTAGTGCCCCTATAAAAGAGTCCTCAGAGAGCTTCCTCACCCCTTCTGCGATATGAAAAACAGAAGGACCCGGGACCTCACCAGATACCAAATCTGCCTCTAGAACTATGAGAAATAAAATTCTGTTGTTTGTAAGCCATCCCATCTAAGATATTATTATAGCTACCCATAAGTGTCTAAGACTATTACAAAGGAACACAATAAAATAAAAGCATTTTGAAGGACTCTATATTCTGGCTAACTAAGGCAGAATAAACTAATGACTTTCAACAGCCATTGCTTTAACATGATATATAATACTTACTGTAGTGTTAGATTAGCTACCTGTTAAGCAATAGTAGCTGCTACTTTACCACCAGCCAATCTACTTTTATAACCAAAAATAATATCAGGCAGGTAACAACCTCGGTTTTAAAGCAATTTAAAGGTATGGCTTCTTCTGGGAATAGAGACATTTTTTAAAATGGGGGACCTCTAGGTGACTCAGTCAGTTGGGCATCTGACTTCCGCTCAGGTCATGATCTCAGGGTCCTGGGATGGCATCCTGCATGGGCTCCACACTCAGTGGGGAACCTATTCTCCCCCTTCCTTTGCCCCTCCCCCTGCTTGCGCTCTCTCTCTCTTATATAAATAAAACCTTAAAAAAAAAAAAAAAAGAGGGGCACCTGGGTGGCTCAGTCAGTTAAGCGTCTGCCTTTGGCCCAGGTCATGGTCTCAGAGTCCTGGGATCGAGCCCCACGTCAGGCTCTCTGCTCAGTGGGGAGTCTGCTTCTCCCTCTCCCTCTGCCCCTCCCCCTGATTGTGCTCTCTCTCTCTCTCTCAAATAAATAAATAAATAAAATATGTTTATTAGAACTAGTCCTTGGAATTAATAGAGTAAGGCACTCTAGAGTTTGATAGAATCTACAATTTAAACTAGTATTTAAATACACCTTATAGATATTATTTTGTCTTAGGAAGATCTCTGAAGTATTTTTCACAAAAACTTCATAAACATTTGAAATATATAGTTGTCCTTTGTCCTTTTATTTAATCTAACAAAGCCCTAATCTCTTTGACCATTCCAAAAAGGATTAATATTTCCTTATTTGTGTTCTTTTTTGAAATTCTTTTTCCTGTTACTTTATTCTTTAAATGTTTACTGAGCACCTACTACATGTCAGACTCTGTAATAAGTGTTGGAGGGGCACCTGGGTAGCTCAACCATTTAAGCATCTGACTCTTGATTTTAGCTCAGGTCATGATCTCAGGGTGGTGAGATGGAGCCCCACATTGGGCTCCACACTCAGTGGGGAGTCTCTTTGAGATTCTCCCTCTCCCTCTGTCCCTCCCCCACTCTGCTCTCCTCTCTCAAATAAATAAATAAATCTTTAAAAAAAAATAAGTGTTGGAGATACAGTGGGGTTGAGGGGGTATACCTGTACGTATCTTTTAAAACACAGAAGCTAAATATCAGGTCCTATTCTCTTAAGAGCTCAACTCAGGATTAACTGAAGGACACCTTCCTAATTTTTATGTGTTATACTCCTGATATTAAATTTTATATTATAATATGCTCACTCTTAAATATAAAACTCTTCAAACACTCAACTTCAAAAAGTCTTATACATTTATACTACAATAGTCATCTCCCATTCTTAAAACGTAAACCTTCCTACCCAGCTATATCTTCTTCGAACAAATTCTCAATTTCACTTTCAAATATTGATTCCAAACTGCTGGTTATTAGAATTGCCTGGTAGCTTTAAAAAAAAAATCCAAAACCCTAGACCTTTTTCTTCTGAATCAAGGTTTCTGATGATTGCCATATTTAGGAATAAAGATAAACCACAGATAAAACAATGAAGTCTAAAGTTGTCATAATTTGTTTAAAGGAAAAATATGTGGAACTATATGTTTGACTTCCTTTTAAAATGTGTATTTAAACAAAATACGTACCAACCTGTGTATTTTAATTTTTTTAATTAGTGTTTCTTAGTCATAATACAACATGTATTACATTTGCTAAAAGATGCAAGTAATTTCCAAATAAATGTTAAGAAACCCAAGTATCACAGTAGCTTTTTAACATGATGAATGAAAAAGTCACCTGTGTACTCCATTTGTTCTGTTAACCATATCTAAAAAAGACATCCTAGAAAACCACAGTTAGGAACAGTCAGGTGTGCCAAGCAGTATGACCCAATTTGAAAATACTGGGTTTTATTTTGTTTTGGGTTTTTTTGCTCTGTATGTTAACTGAGTATAACTAAGATTTTTAACAATATAACACAGGTGGATAAATGGGTAAAATTAGTGTCATCGAAGCTCCAACAATTGGTGCCTTCTGATTTCTAATGTAAATCTCCCTCATTCTGTATAAAATAGCTTACATTTATTTAGTGCTTACTAAGCACCATGTGGCATTCTAAACATCTCACTTATCTCATTCATGAGACTCATCTCATTAATCCTTACAATAACCCAATGAACCGGGTACCGTTAGCTCACTTTTCCAATGAGGACACACACAGAGGTTAAGCAATTTTCCCAGTTCCACGGCTAGTACGTGGTAGAGTCAGAATATGTACCTAGGCCATCTGGCTCCAGAGCATACATTCTTAACAGTGTGTGTTTACGTGTATAGAAACAATCTTCTGAAAAATAGATATAAATCTCTATCTATTTATATAGATAAATACACACACACACACACAGAGCAAGTATGCAACGCAGGTATCATCCATCATATTCAAAGATGAAGACAATGACTATTTGCGTGTTCACTCAAGACTACAGAGCAACCACTTACATGACCAACTGTCTTTGCCAAACCATTCAGTATTTTCTAATTTATTGTGTTCAACTCATTTTCTAGGTGGAAAATCCCACCCTAACATCCAGCATTCTACCGCTGTCCTGGCTGCTGGGGTAGCAGTGCCAGGTTTGATGTGACTGAGAGCAGGGCTGGACCGGGAGGTGTACCGGCTGGCCGCTCAGAAGTGAGTGCAGTCAGATTCTCTGCTGTGGCCCTTTCTGCCCAATCAGCTAAGTTTCTCAATGGAAAGCAGGGTGCCTAAGGCGTTCACTCTCGTTTTTTGGCCATAACGTAATTTTATTGATTCTGCTGCTGGCCATAAATAAAGACTAGTCTAGGTCACAGCAAACCAAAAGCCTATTTAAAAATAGCAAATGTTCTAAAATATATTGGAAGTAAAAACCTGGCAGACCGAGAGGCCATTTTTGCAGCAGGAAGCATGTTTACAGACTGCAATCTAAACATAAAACACTGGAGTACACTGCATTTAGTTTCTGTAATTTCAAGCATTATCTTCCACAACTGTCTTATTCAATGTATCTTACAATCTAAGTTAACATTTTTCCATGTCCCAGGACAGCAGATGTGACACTGCACTACAGAATGTGCCTGCCGGCAAAGGTAATGCCACTTACCTCTTCTGCTGTCCAGAAGGATGCCTGTGCCTGTTTATACATTTTCCAAATATCAGGGTATTGGATTGGAAAGATGACAAATCGGCGAGAACTCTTTCGTAGGAGTGGCTCTTCATCTGACTTTGCTTCATTTTCATTGGTATCTGAAGATAATCTCTGTGGAAAATAAAGCACAAACACCCGTTTTGTGTAGACATTCCCTCTTTATTCATATTTAAACACACACTGGGGGAAGCTAAAGAGAAGCATAGGTTGAGGAGCCCCTCTGCCTGGGTTGAATCCTTTACTGTTATCTGTTCCTGGTTAATAGTGTTTGCTTAGTTGTGTGACCATAGAAAAGTTGCTTAACTTCTCTGAGCCTTGGTTTTTCCTTACCAGTAAAATAACACTTACCTCGTAGGTTAATCTTGATGATTAAAAGTGCTTTAAACAGAGCCTGGTACATAATAAGCATGCAACAAAATTGTCATTATTGCTACTTTAAGGATAAGCACAAAACTAGATCCATAAATGTCATGTTGTGCAAATTTCTAAGTTTGTGCACAGAACGCCCTTTCAGTGCCTTTCTCAGAGATAGGATGCTGGTATGAACAGAATACTATTATAAACTACTTTCCTATTTTCTTTTTAAAGATTTTTTTATTTATTCATTTAAGAGAGAGAGCACGTGAGAGCACAAGTAGGGGAAAGGTTCAGAGGGAGAGGGAGAAGCAGACTCCCCACAGAGCAGGGTGCTTGACCCCAGGACCCTGGGATTGTGACCTAAGCCGAAAGCAGACGTTTAACTGACTGAACCACCCAGGCACCCCTACTTTCTTTTTTTTTCTACTTTCTTATTTTAATGTTTTCTTTTCTAATCTGAACTATCATAATACTTACCTGAAAACTCCTTACCAACAATTTATCAACCTTTGTTCATTTGAACCCTCCCTTATACCAATTTGTTATTATTATTTACTTGTTAACATTACTACAGATGGTCTCACCCTGGGCTGGCTCAAAGCTTTGTGGAATCAAGTGAGAAGCACATACACCTGTATACATACAACTTGTAAATGATGGCATTCCAAAAAGGGACGGTGCCAGGTATATAGATATTTTAAGTACTTAAAATATATGTGTATATTTTAATAGTCAGCAAGAGTATCAGAAGAGTCGTACTTTGCATGTGAATGAATATATACAAAGTATATACAATTAGGCTTAAAATGTATAAATCAAGATTATTGGGATACATTTAAATTCTGGACTCCTAACTCAAACTGTCTCTCTCTCCCCAGTGCCAGGTCAATCATGTTCTTTTGTCCTTATCATTGCTTCCGCCAATCACACGTCTCTGAAGCAAATGTGCTAAGGCAAGGCAAGATGAGAAAAAGACAAAAAATCAAAGCCTGAGGCTATACAAATGCAGGTAAGGCTTGCAAACTGCATACATACGGTCATTAGAGTAGAGACTGTCTTAGTTTGTAACTACTTATTTGAAGGTGTGGGCCTCCCAAGATAAAGCACTTGAGCCCTGGAGAGCAGAAACCACTTTTTATTTATTATGGTGCTTCCAGAGTACTGTGTCAAGCATAAGGGGCGCCTGGGTGGCTCAGTCGTTAAGCGTCTGCCTTTGGCTCAGGGAGTGACTCCGGAGTTCTGGGATCGAGCCCCATGTCAGGCTCTTCCGCTGGGATCCTGCTTCTTCCTCTCCCACTCCCCCTGCTTGTGTTCCCTCTCTCGCTGGCTGTCTCTCTCTCTCTCTCAAATAAAATAAATAAAATCTTTAAGAAACCAAACAAAAAAATCCATTAGCTAAGTAAGTGAATGGGCTGCTAATTTCTTTTTATCTTGTGATTGGGTTACTGGATACCTTTTGAATTTAATTTAACATAAGACCACAATACATCACTGAGATAACCTGATAACCACACAAATCAAGCCTTTTCTGAGTACTCCCACATTTCCCTTTCCCCCATCGCCCTAAAGGCCTGGATTAGGTCCCTAACATAGCATACAGCTCACTGCAATTTAATTCCTAATTATTCATCTATAGCCTCCTCTCGACTATGCTTCTTGAGAGTAAAAACCAACTTTATTCTTGTGGAATCCCTAGAACCCAGCATTTAGTTGATATTCATTCCCCCAAATATTTAAGCAAATTTTTTAAATGGAGGCTGTCAAGTTTTTTGTGTTGCCTTTATACATTTTGTCCCTGGGGTACGGGTATGTATTCAGAGCTGGCATTCCTTACCTTCACTGTATTTGCTATGTGAACCACCATAAGCAGTAACTCTTTGGTACCAAGCACCCTGGCCCTGAGGGAGTTTTTAAATACTGATTGAATAATTGATCAATGTTAGGATCTATGAAAACTGCTGAAGACTAGCACCTTTCAATTAGAATGAAATTCAGGATGCCTGGGTGGCTCAGTTGGTTAAGTGTCTGCCTTCAGCTCAGGTCATGATCCCAGGATCATGCTCCACTGGGAGCCTGCTTCTCCCTCTGCCTCTCTCTCTCTCCCTGCCTCTCATGAATAAATAAATAAAATATTTAGAAAAAGAATGAAACTCACGTTTGTACCTATATTCTTCCTGTTCCATTCTGATAACATGTGCATTGTTAAGAGAAGAAGTTGGATTAGGAGAGCATTATGAAAGAGTTTCCAATGGTGAAGAGAGGAGGGCTTAAGTAACATAAACCTCTGGATTGAGCTAAAGATGATATATTGCTTATTTTCATGATGCTTTAAAAAATCCACACACATTTTAATACAATGTCAGGAGGACCATACATTCCAAAGTTCTAGGATCTCTGGAATATCCTCTATGGACCTGGACTAAGAACCTATATTTTAGAACAGAAAGCAATGGGGGAAAAGGCATGATGGCATGTGACTTTTTAAAAATTTTTTATTTATTTATTTGAGAGAGAGAAAGTGAGCAAGAGAGCACAAGCAGGTGGAGCTGCAGAGGGAGAGGGAGAAGCAGACTCACCACTGAGCAGGGATCCGGATGTGGGGCCTGATTTCAGGACCTTGAGATCATGACCCCAGCTGAAGGCAGCTGCTTAACGAACTGAGTCACCCAGGCACCCAGGAATGTGACATTTTTAAAAAACTGGAAGTAACTTTCTAAGTCTGGACTTAACCATATGTAGGGACAATGGAAAGAGAAGAAACCAGAAAGCAAGCAGAGACTTTCCAAATGTGTTCTGAAGAACTCTGCAGCCCCTCTAATGTCACTAAATGATAGATTAAGATTTCACCATGAAATGTGTTTTTAACCTGCTAAAATAGTAGTAAAAAACAACAGAAATGTTCTAACCTATACAGAAAGAAAGCCACCAATGCATAAACTTGTGTTTCCAGGTTGTCATTTTTCTTTCCTTTTTTTTTTTTTTGTTTTTTTGGATGACCCCAGATGAAAGTTTCTCTAGCCATCTCTGCTTAACTGAAGAATACATGAGATGAAGAGAAAGGCAGTCAAGAACAACAACAACAAAGCCAACAACAAAAACAAAACTCCTGTAACCATTTGTATTTGCTTTTCAGAAGTGAACTAAAGGACGCCTGGGTGACTCAGTTGGTTAAGCATCTGACTCTTGGTTTCAGCTTGGGTTGTGATATCAGGGTCATGATCTCAGGGTCATGGGATCAAGCCCCACCTCGGGGCTCTGTGCTCAGCAGGGCGCCTGCTTGAGATTCTCTCCCTCCTCCTCACCCCCTAAAATAAATAAATAAGTCTTAAAAAAAAAAAAAAAAAAGAAGTGAACCAAGATTTTGTTCAAAACCAAACAAAAAGGAGGGGTGCCTGGGTGGCTCAGTTGGTTGAGCAGCTGCCTTCAGCTCACGTCATGATCCTGGGGTCCTGGGATTAAGCCCCTCACCGAGCCCCACATCTGGCTCCCTGATCAGTGGGGAGTCTGCTTCTCCCTTTCCCTCTGCCTGCTGCTCCCCCTGCTTGTTCTCTCTCTCTGTCAAATAAATAAATAAATAAAATCTTTAAAAAAACAAGAAGGAAAAAACAATAATACAATAGTAATAATAATACAGTAGAAGCCCTCCTGGTGGTTAGAAATTTTCTAAAGGAATGAATCATAAGAAAATGATATACGGGGGTGCCTGGATGCCTCAGTCATTAAGCGTCTGCCTTCTGCTCAGGGCGTGATCTCGGCGTTCTAGGATCGAGCCCCACATCAGGCTCCTCTGCTGGAAGCCTGCTTCTTCCTCTCCCACTCCCCCTGCTTGTGTTCCCTCTCTCACTGGCTGTCTCTATCTCTGTCAAATGAATAAATAAAATCTTTAAAAAATTTAAAAAAATAAAATACACATAACATAAAATGTGCCATCTTAAAAAAAAGAGAAAAGAAAATGATATATGCCTTAAACTATTTAACTTAAACATGTAATTTACATTTATTACTCATTTTCTGCTATAAAGTCAAAGCTTTTTGTTGTTGTTAATTTGGCTCACTGGACTCTCAAGTCTTCCTGATAAACACGACTTAAAAATGCATCACTTACACTTCCTAGTTTTAACATACTTAAGGTAGAATAGTCTGAGTGCAGAGTTCTTATCTCTTGTAGGATTCCCTCCCAATCTTATTATACTTGTCTTGCTTACACCTAATTCTACAGAATTTGTGGGTTTTTTTTTAAGATTTTATTTATTTATTTATTTATTTATTTATGAGAGAGAACACAGGCAGGGGGAGGGGCAGAGGGAGAAGCAGGCTCCCTGCTGAGCAGGGAGCCTGATGTGGGGCTCCATCCCAGGACCCCAAGATCATGACCTGAGCTGAAGCAGATGCTTAACTGACTGAGCCACCCATGCACCCCAGAATTTGTTTTTAACAAGTCATCTTTACTGAGTTTTCCAAAGCTTTCAATTTACGTTTTTATAGAAGCAACTTTCTTCTCATTCTCATATATTAGTTTACACACTTAATTAAATTACAGTAATTACAATACAATAACTCAATCAGGGGGAACAGAAATATGTGGGTGCATCAGAGAAGAACCTGCTACTTATGCATTCTAAAGCCAATGGGTATCCACATATTTTACAGGCTTGATAAATCCACAGACCTGGCTAGTAGTAAATTGATTAAGAAAACTTCTGATGAATATGCAAAGAAATTGCTTGCTAAGTTTGATAGAAATCTTCACTAATCATCCATACCCCAATTCAAAATGATGGTTTCATCAAAATAGCCTCCCTATTCCATTAATTGATTTTATAAGTAATGTTACATATATTAACTTAAGTAAAATTATACTAATTATACTAATTAAAATTATAATTTTAATTAACTTAAGTAAAATTATACTAATTATACTAATTAAAATTATACTAATAAAATAAAGATGGGTTTTATCAATAGCATTACACTTATAAGTTTGTTCGAAAACTAGGCTCATGTGTTAAAGCCATGGGAGGAGGGCCTTCAATGTAAATATATATGAATTTTGCCACAGCTTTTTTCCTGTAGCCATTCCAATACAACTGTTTTGACACTTTTTTACCTCAATGTCATCATTCTGATGAAATGAAACAAGCAAAGATTTTTAACTTTTAGCTTTTAAAATACATACTCCATTTCTAAGCTTTATCTGAGGTTAAGGTGGGTATATATTTTGAATATTAAATAGATATTAAGATGTTGATATTTAAAAAATTTCAGAAATCAAAGTGGTCTGTTTTGTTTTTTTTTTAAGATTTTATTTATATATTTGACAGAGATAGACACAGCCAGCGAGAGAGGGAACACAAGCAGGGGGAGTGGGAGAGGAAGAAGCAGGCTCATAACGGAGGAGCCCAACGTGGGGCTCGATCCCATAACTCCAGGATCACGCCATGAGCCGAAGGCAGAAGCTTAACCGCTGTGCCACCCAGGCGCCCCCAAAGTGGTCTGTTTTGATATAGAACACTTTAGCATCTGGCCTCTATCACATAGACTATTGGGAGACTTTGAATTAGGCAAGAAACATAGCCAGATCTGTTTGAAGATCCCTTTTCGAGGGGTGCCTGGGTGGCTCAGTTCGTTGAGCATCAGACTCTTGGTTTCAGCTCAGGTCAATGATCTCATGGGTCGTGGGATGGAGCCCCACATGGGGCTTTGTGCTGAGCGGGGAGTCTGCTTGAAGATTCTCTCCCTCTGCCTAACCCCCCAATAAATAAATAGATCTTTTTAAAAATCACTTATCCAGAAATATGGTCAGATTAGAAGAGAAACTGCAGGTGGAGAGAACAATTAAAAAATCATTACCCTACCCAAATCTTGCCTGAACTAGGGTACCACCAGTAGAAACACAAAAGAAGACTGCTATAAGAGATATTTAGAAGTAGAATTAATCATTCTTGCTAAAAATTTGGATTTTGAAGAACAGGATAAGGAACAGTTGAAGAGGCCCTTGAGATGTCCAGCAACTGAATGATCATATCAAGAAATAAGAGACACAGAGAAAGTGCTCAGCATCTGGAGAATAATTGAATAAATGAGCCAAATCTCTTGCTTCTCACATTAGATGTTTAAAAAAAGCTTAATTTGAATGAACTCCCCCACCAACCCAAGCCACAACAACAATAGTTACAAACACAAAAGTTTTTAAAAAGTCAAGTTGGTCAATAAAAAACATATTTTGTTCAGTTTGAAGATATCCAGTAGGCAGCTAAAAATATAATACAATGGCAGAGGAGTGGTGGCTATCCGTCCCATTAGTAGTCACCAAAGGGATTACCCAGGGAGAAAAACATAGAGAAGCAGCACACCTGGGGATGCAGGCAAGAAAATGCTGACATTGGAAGGGCAGATGGAAGAAGAGGAGCCAGTTGGGATTAAAAGTGGCTGAAATAGGAGCGCCTGAGTGGCTCAATTGGTTAACCATCTGCCTTTGGCTCAGGTCTTGAGCCCCACGTCTGGCTCCTTGCTCAATGGGGAGCCTGCTTCTCCCTCTCCCCTGCCTGCCACTCCTCCTGCTTGTGCTCTCTCTCTCTCTCCAATAAATAAATAAAATCTTAAAAAAAAAAAAAAAGAAAAAGAGTGGCTAAAATGGATGTAGGACAATCAAAAGCAATGGCAGAAGTGATCTGATTTGGCTAAAGCCATCTCTGTCAACAGATGGAACAGAGAAGAATTCTGTAAAGGATCCACACTCTGGATATCAATCAGGGTAAGAGGTTAGGAATTAATTCTGTGGAACAAAGATTTTTAAAGATCTGGGGGATTGAGAGGATCATACTCCAACTCTCACCATTTGACCCCAACCCCCAGGTACTGGCATTCACTGTAGGGTAGTTTGCAAATCATTCCTGTGGACAGTCATGGAGAGTTTCTGAATATGAATTAGCAGGAATAGGGGTGGCATCAGGAAGATTCATTGGATATCTATCCAGGATGAACTGGAAAAAGAAAAATCCCTAGATTTTGGTAGCAACCATGGTATTGATCTCAGAGGTACACATGGCAGCCTGAATTTTCATTCAGTTTTTTTTCAAGCTTTTATTTAAATTCTAGTTAGTTAACATACAGTGTAATATTGGTTTCAGAAGTAGAATTTAGTGATTCATCACTTACATACAGCACCCAGTGCTCATCACAGCAAGTACACTCCTTAATACCCATTATCCATTTAGTCCATTCCCTGACCACCTCCCCTCCATCAACCCTCAGTTTGTTCTCTATAGTTAAGAGTCTCTTATGGTTTGCCTCCCCGTCTTGTTTCCCCTTCCCCTATGTTCATCCATTTTATTTCTTAAATGCCACATAAGTGAAATCATATGGTATTTGTCTTTCTCTGAATGACTTACTTCCCTTAGCATAATACACTCTAGCTCCATCCATGTCATTGCAAACGGCAAGACTTCATTCTTTTGGATGGCTGAGTAGTATTCCACTGTGTGTGTGTGTGTGTGTGTGTGTGTGTGTGTGTATGCACATCTTCTTTATCCATTCATAAGTTGATGGACCTTTGGGCTCTTTCCATAATTTGGCTAAGATTGATATTGCTGCTATAAACATCAGGGTGCATGTGTCTCTTTGAATCAGTATTTTTGTATCTTTTGGGTAAATAACAAGTAGTGCAATTGCTGGGTCATTGGGTAGTTCTATTTTTAACTTTTTGAGGAATCTCCATACTGTTTGCATCTCACCAATAGTGTAAGAGGGTTCCCCTTTCTCCGCACCCTTGCCAACATCTGTTGTTTCCTGTGCTGTTAATTTTAAACATTCTGACAGGTGTGAGGTGATATCTCACTGTAGTTTTGATTTGTATTTCCCTGATGAATGATGTTGAGCATCTTTTCATGTGTCTGTTGGCCATCTGTATGTCTTCTTCGGGAAAATGTCAGGGCAGCCTGAATTAAGATGTGGTGGTCAGCGTGAAAAAGCTGCTTCAACAGCGCTTTGCCAGCCTACAGAATTGGGTGTTTTTGGTGGGAACTGAGACCATCTCAAGAGTTTCTACTTGGGAGGAGTGACATAAAGGCACTGGTTTAGTGAAGGATGAATTTAGGAATGGTAAAAAGGATTAAACAGTGGGTAAGACTGGAGGTAGACAGACAAGTTGTTGTAGCTGCACCGGTGTAAAGTGATGAAACCCTGAAATAAAGTTCAGAACACACAACCGTTCTTTGGCAACATTCCACTGTGTCTTCCAGACTAGGGCCTCTAGTTCCTGCCTGCCTTAGTTTCTGGTCACCTCATCCCAAGAGGATATGCCCGAGCAGATTCCCCAGCTAGCACTCACCATTTCCTCGTGTAGGCTGTCATGCTACAAGGCCCCTCCCTCTCAATCCAGCCCCAGTTCCACCACTTTCATTTGTTTGCCTTCGCCTCTCTTCTCAGGTGAAGAAGGCTATTTGGATGCTGCTATAGTCATACGCTATTTGTATTTGCCCAGGTGTCACTTTCATTTTCATTTTTCTATTCCTACCAAATCTGACAAAACAGAATACTGGCCCACAAGCAAGAACTTGGTTTTAAGCCCAGCTCTGCTATTGAATGATGTGGTCCTCGGCACATCATTTTATCTTTTCCGGCCTAAACTTTCTTACCTTGAAAATAGGGACTATCGATTTGATTAATGAAAGTTAACTTCAAGAAACTGGTGAAAGCTAAGGACCTCTTTGTCAGGAGATTCACGTGGGCACACACAAAATCTATAAACTTCAGGAGATTCATAAACACCCTTCAAGCCCAAGGCAGTGTTTCTTAAAATATGTGAATCAGAATCACCTTAAGTCCTTGTTAAAAATGCAATCCCAGACCCTCCCAAGAGATTTTGATTTACCATGTCTAGAATCTATGCCCAGTAATTTACATTTTTTACAACTCCAGGTGATTCTAATGCAGGTGGCCCATGCTGCACCATCATATCTAGAGAAACAACATGCTTGAAGCATCCTTGCAACTCAAGTTAAAAACTTTTGGACCAGATGCTCACTAGAATTCATTCTACAGCTAATATTCTGCCTCTGTCTTTGTGAGCCTATGTCATTGAGAAAGGGATAATAAAAGTTAACTTCCAGGTCTTAAGTCTGAATGACTGTAGCACAAGAAGAAAAATCCGAATTGTCCTTTTGGAGTAAGGAAATTGGTATTCAATGTATTTTTTAAAAGAGGAAGAAAAAGTTTGAAGGATATTTACAACTTGTTAATTAGTTACTAAATGTTTACAAAATCAAAATCAAATAATATAAAACCCCAAATCTGGACTCTACAAGTTTCTAAAGAAATGTAGGGCTAAGTATGAGTCTCTGTAAGCTGAAACTGTTAAAACAAAGAGATTCACACACAGCCAACAGATTCAAAATAAATACAAAAAGTACTTCTCTTGTACACAAATGGTTTAGAAGTATTTGTGAAATAACAGGGTATGAACATTATAGAGCAACAATTTGAACTACCATACAACAGTCTAATAAACTGATTTACTGTTATTATGTACTTCTATTATAGAAGCGGAAGATAAACATGTTAACTTGGGTTTTGGGAGGCACCCACAACTTCCGTGGTACTTTGCATAAAGCCTTTGACTTAATCTTCTGTGAGGGAAGTATCACGTCCACTGTATAAATGAAGAAAGTCACACCCGAGAGAGTCACAGCTAGTTAAGTGGCCCAGTGTGAGCAAATCTGGCCTCCTAACCTGATGTTTTTCATTGTTGTGAGGACTTCCCGTCGCCCTTCTACCTATCGTCACCACCCCATCCACCTGAGTCAATTTCCACACCCGGTCTCCAACTCCTTTTAACCATCTCACAGATTCGGGATGCATTTCTCCAGTAAATCCACCTGTCCTCATTCCTTGCCTGGGTTTCCCCAGCCAGGGCTCCAGAGGCTCAAAGATGGGAGGAGAGTACGGAGCAGACTACGGGGGCGGGGTGCTCCTGGGCCGGCCCGAAACCTCAGAGCGTCGCCCTTGTCTGGCCCCGGGGCAGAGCAACCGAGCAGAAACCCGGCTCCCTCGTCACCCCTCCCCGGGGACGGCCTCCCGAGCACTCACAACCGCGAAACCAGGCTGCGGCGAGGGCTCGCGGCTGGGCCTGCACTGGGTTGCCGACCACAACGGGTAAAATTTCCTACAACAGTCCTGCACCTCGCAGGTCCTGGCTGCAACCTGCAACCTAAAGGCCAGGCGTGACTATGGGGCGGGACAGGGAAAGGCAGCAACATTTACCTCATCCAGCTCGGGCCTGGCCGCTTCCGGCCTTTCCGGGTCACCCATCGCGCAGATTCCGCCAGAGCTACCGCAGCTGAAGGAACTGAGAGCCTCGGGCCACCTCCAACTATGGCAGGACCCAGGTGGCCCGCGGGTCCAAGGAGTCAGCCCCGCCTGCGGCTGTACAGACCCCTCCTACTCCCGCCGTACCCACTTTCTAGCCAGCCGATGGAGCAACTCCCCCTGCGCCGGCCTGGCCCCGCCTCCCCCGCCTCAGGGACCCGCCTACTCCGGCCGGCCCCGCCTCCCGCCTGCGGCCTGAGGACAGCTCTCGGTGTCGGCCAACCCCGCAGCATCCGTCGTGCGGACCCCGCCTCCCCGGTCTCAGAACCCCGCCCACTCCAGGAGGCCCCGCCCCACTCCGCTACCGCTACCCGGACTCCGACCCCGCCTCCCGCCGACCCCCAGAAGAACTCGCCCGGAACCTGCGGGCCTCGCCTCCTCGCTCCGGGTGTGAGAGATTCGGTCTACGGCTTTTGGCCCCGCCTGCGTGGCGGGCTCCGGGCTCTACTCACTCGTACGGGAGGTGCCCGGACGCGCCTGGTCGCCCCTCCGAGCCGAGATTCCCCAGCTAGCTCTAGCCGCGCCTCAGAAACACGGTAAGTCGCGCTAACTCGGCGTGTCCTGAGAGACTGCCCCGGGGGGGAGGAGACGCGGGAGGAGATGAGGAGAAAGCGCTCTTCGCGTGTGAAGCGGTGGTGGGAAAAGCCACACTATTGGTGAAAAAAGAAAACCGCACTGTTAAAAAATTAATGAGGAGAAAAGGCTGCCTTGTTTTGTATTTCAGCAGCCGGAAAGAAATTGTTGAGGGGAAAGTGTGTGTGTGAATGGGGTCGGTGGGGCTCCCAGAGTGAGGACGAGAGGCAGAAAGGACCCAAATTAGGGAAATGTTGTGGAAGCTCTGGGAAATTGTTTCAACAAACTAAGCTTTTGAAGTAGCTACTGAGCGCCTCTGTGAGCTAGGCATTTCGGCTTCGAGACTGCCGTGTGAGGGGGGTGCTGCCGTGCCCCTCCTCACAGGTGAAGACACGCCGCCGCCGGCGGATAAATCACGAAGATTAGTTAACTAAGAAGCAACAGAGAGATTCCCCTCCCCCCTCACCCCGTGTCTGGGCAGGAGTCGGTGCCGAGAGTCACAATAATGGGATTGAATTGACTGCTATCCATGGGGGGGGGCTGATCTAAAGATAACTACAACAGAAAGAAAAAAATAGTTTAGCAAATAAAAATGAGGTGAAAGAGGTTCAATAGCTTGAAGCTGAAATATTGGGAGAACCTTGTCATGCCTTGAACAACATGCACCTGTTCTGTGGATAGCCGTGTGAAGTATGGTAAAACAGGATAGAAAACTAAGCTTTGAAAATGCCCGACAGCTCTTTCTAAAAACCTGCCCCAGAGTGGGGGATGAGAGTTATCTTTCTTAAGGCAATTACTACGGGTAAGGGCTGAGGAAAATGTTTTACATATATCGACTTCAAATAATAGCTAAATTCTGTGAGGAAACTGAGTCTTAAGTCGGATAATTTATTGGCCACATGGCAAATAAACTAAGAGCAAGGATTATATCATTTAAAGTTATCAAACAATATGTCTACTATATGTCAGGCATCGTATTTGGTATTGAAGAAACAAAAATGAACGAACCTAGTGAAAAAGAACATGGGTCCTGGAGCCATATCCTCGTGGGCATGAATTCTAGCTCCCCCATTTATTAGCTGCGCTACCTTGGACAAGTTACTTAGCCTCTGCAAGATCCAGTTTCCTCACCTGTAGGATAAGAATGATAATACCTTCCTTAAAAGATTGTTGTGGAGATTTAATAATATATTACTTGTAAAGCACTTACTGGGGTGGGGAATTAAAATGGTAGCTTCCAAGTACACTTGTGCTACTAATCATGGAGGTCATGGAACAGAAGGGTTCAGATCAAATTAAGTTGCTGGAATTAACACAGTTTACTACATTAATTTAAAACCTACATCAAGGGGAAAGAGTTGTGGCAGCTAATATATTTAAGATAGGGTGTGGGGAGGGGAGGGACTGGAAGGACCCTACTATCCAAATCTCAATGTTACTCAGTGTTCATGTATCCTGCCCTTGCTGCATCAGCTTTCCTGACTAGTGGTATAGCTATTAAGAACAGAGTTAAGGGCTGCCTGAATGGTTCAGTCGGTTAAGTGTCTGATTTTGGCTCCCGTCATGATCTCAGGGTACTGGGATCGATTCCCTCATAGGACTCTGCACTCAGCGGGGAGTCTGCTTCTCCCTCCCCCCCCGCCCCCCACTTGTGCTCTCTCTTTCTCTCTCAAAATCTTAAGAAAAAAAAAAACAGCTAAGGATTAGCAAGGGGTCTCAACAGACAGACGGTGAAGCCAGCATACACTTGCTCTTTTGGAGATGCAGGATCAAGTAGACCTGCTCACAGGTGTAACTTACTGTAAATTAACCTGCTGAGCAGCTATGAGTTTTATCTGTGTTTCTTGGGAAGAGCAGATATGGGGCCAAAATGGATGTCACCAACTGGTGGCTGATTTAGGGATAACATAGTTGTCAATATGGAAGTGACGTGGTCTTTACTTTATGAATATTTAAAGATCTACTTATTCCTTCCAACCATTTCTCTCTGTGACGTTTGTTTATTCCATTGTTTTTTTTAATCTATGTTCAACGTAATTATGTTCCATTTATTTGTCTTTAACATGCCTCGTAGGTTAATAACTTACTTACTATTTATACTTAACATATCTTACGAATCTCCATAGGTCTTACAATCCAGTTGCTCCCACACTTAGTTTCTTTCAATTTTTACAGCAGAATTGAATAATCTTAGTATAGCAAAAACACATTACAGTGCTTTTAACAGTGCCTGGTGCATAGTAGGCAGTAGGTATAAGTTTCCCTCCAAGATGTTTAAAGTTAATAGGGCAGATATAAAATGTGCAATTGAAAGATCTCTAGGAGTAAGATGATTCTACATCTTCATATAGCCCTTGCAGCATATTTTCCAAGAATACCCTCAACATTTTTGATCCCACATGCTGTTTCAGAAACTTGATATCCCTCCCATCAAAGGGTGGAGTCTTGGGGCACCTGGGTGGCTCAGTCAGTTAAGCATCTGCCTTCGGCTCTGGTCATGATCTCTGAGTCCTGGGTGAGCCCCTTGTCTGGATCCCTGCTCAGTGGTGAGCCTGCTTCTCCCTCTCCCTCCCCTCTGCCCACCCAGTTCATGCTTGCTCATGCTCTGTCTGTCTCAAGTAAATAAATAAAATCTTAAAAAAAAAAAAAAAAAGGTGGAGTCTAATTCCTCCTCGGTGGTCTACAAGTTTGTGTCTCCTGAAATCCCTATGTTGAAAACCTAATGCCTAAGGTAATGGTTTCAGGAGGTAGGGCCTTTGGGAGGTGATTAATTAGGTCATGAGAGTTGAGCCTTCATGAATGGCATTAGTGCCCTTAGATTGTTATGGGTTTTTTTGTTTGTGTGTTTTTGTTTTTTTGATATTGGGTTATAGGAGTTCTTTGTATATTTTGGATATTAACCTATTAAAAAGGTTATGACTGCAAATATTTTCTCTCATCCAGTAGTTTGCTTTTTCATTTGGTTTTTGGATTCTTTTGCTGTGCAGAAGCTTTTCAGCTTGTTTATGTTGGGATTTCTTGCCTTTGTTTTTGGTATTAGATCCAGTAAAAAATCATCACTAAGACTGATGTTTAGGAGCTTACCGCTTATGTTTTCTTCTAGAGTTTTATGGTTTCGGTCTTTAATCTTTAATTTGATGTTCAAATCTTTAATCCATTTTGAACTAATTTTTGTGTGTGGTGTAAGATAGTGGGCCAGTGTCATTCATTTGCATTTGGCTGTCCAGGTATCCCAACACCATTTATTGGATAACTGTCCTTTCCCCATTATATATTCTTGGATCTTTTGTTGTAAATTAATTGACTATATATGCATGGTTTTATTTCTGGGCTCTCTATTCTTTTTTTTTTTTTTTTAAGATTTTATTTATTTATTTGACAGAGAGAGAGACAGCCAGTGAGAGAGGGAACACAGGGGGAGTGGGAGAGGAAGAAGCAGGCTCTTAGTGGAGGAGCCTGATGTGGGGCTCGATCCCATAACGCCGGGATCACGCCCTGAGCCGAAGGCAGCCGCTTAACTGCTGTGCCACCCAGGCGCCCCTGGGCTCTCTATTCTTTCCATTGATTTGTGTGTCTGTTTTTATGTGACTACTCTTTTGATTATTACATCTATGTAATTTAGTTTAAAGTCAGGGAGTGTGATGCCTCTAGTTTTCTTTCTCAAGATTGCTTTGGCTGTTCAAGGTCTTTTGTAGTTCTATACAGATTTTAGGATTGTTTGTTCTATTTCTGTGAAATGTGCCATTGGAATTTTGATACAGGAGGCATTGAATCTATAGACTGCTCTGAGTAGTATGGACATTTTTTTGAGTAGGATGGACATTTTAACAATATTCTTCTAATCCATGAAGGCAGACTATCTTTCCATTTATTTGTGTTTTCAGTTTCTTTTATTAATGTCTTATAGTTTTCAGTGTACAGGTCTTTCACCTCCTTGGTTAAATTTATTCCTAGGTTTTTATTCTTTTTTATGCAATTGCAAATGGGAGTATTTTCTAATTTCTCTTTCTGGTAGTTCATTATTGTATAGAAATCAATAGATTTCTGTAAATTTTGTGTCCTGCAACTTCACTGAATGTTTATTTTAATACTTTTTTGGTGGAGATTTTAGTGTTTTCTATGTATAATATGTCATCTGCAAATAGTGACAATTTTATTTCTTCTTTTCCAACGTGGATGCCATTTTTTTTCCTTGACTAATTGTTCCAGATGGGATTTCCAATACTATGTTTAATAAGTGTCAAGAAGAGCCAGCATCCTTGTTTTGTTCCTGATCTTAGAAGGAAAGCTTTCAGCTTCTCAGTGTTGAATATGATGTTAGCTGTGGGCTTGTTATATATTGCCTTTATTATATTGAGGTGTGTGTCCTTTATACTTTGAGAGTTTTTTTTTTTTAAGATTTTATTTATTTATTTGACAGAGATAGAGACAGCCAGCGAGAGAGGGAACACAAGCAGGGGGAGTGGGAGAGGAAGAAGCAGGCTCATAGCAGAAGAGCCTGATGTGGGGCTCGATCCCATAACGCCGGGATCACGCCCTGAGCCGAAGGCAGACGCTTAACCGCTGTGCCACCCAGGCGCCCCTATACTTTGAGAGTTTTATCATAAGTGGATGTTGTTTTTTGTCAAATGCTTTTTCTCCATCTGCATTATCTGAGATTATCATGATTTTTTATATTTCATTTTGTTAATTTGTTGTATCACATTGATTTGCAGATGTTGAGCCACCCTTGCATCCCTGGAATAGATCCCACTTGATCTTAGTGTATGCTCTTTTTAATGTATCGTTGAATTTGGTTTGCTAATATTTAGTTGAGGATTTTTCCATTTATGTTCAGCAGGGATATCGGCCTATAAATTTGTTGTGGTGTCCCTATCTGGTTTTATTGTCCAGTAATGCTAGTCTCATAAAATGAGTTTGGAAGAGTTCCCTCACCTTTTTTGGTAGAGTCTGAGAAGGATTGGTGTAATTTTTTTTTTTTTTTGAATGTTGGTAGAATTCTCCAGTGAAACTGTGGTACGGGACACTTGTTTGTTGGGAGGTTTTTAATTACTGAGCCAACCTCCCTACTAGTGATTGGTCTGTTCAGATTTTATATCTTCTCATGATTCAGGCTTGGTAGGTTGTATGTTTCTAACAATCTATCCATTTCTTTTAGATGGTCAAATTTGTTGGCATATAATTGTTCATAGTAGTCTCTTATGATCTTTTGTATTTCTGTGATACCAGTTGAAACATCTCTTTCATTTCTGATTTTGAGTCCTCTTTTGTGCTTGGGAAGTCTACCTAAAGTCAATTTTAACTTTTCAAAGACTCAGTTCTTAGTTTCATTGATTTTCTCTATTGTCTCTTTAGTCTCTGTTTTATTTCTGCTCTAATTTTTCTTATTTCCTTCCTTCTGCCAACTTTGTTCTTTTTTTTTTTTTTTAGGTCCTCGAGGTTTATTTAAGATAATTCATTTTTTGATGTAGGCCTTTATCACTATGAACTTACGCCTTAGAAGTGCTTTTGCTAGGGTGCCTGGGTGGCTCAGTCGGTTAAGTGTCCTATTCTTGATTTTGGCTCTTGATTTTCTTTGGCTCGGGTCATGATTTCAGGGTCGTGAGATTGAGTCCCGTGTCAGGCTGTGCTCAGTGCAGAGTCTGCTTGTCTCTCTCCCTTCCTCTGCTTGCATACTTTCCTGTCTCTCTCTCTCTCTCTCTCTCTCTCTCTCTCTCTCATGTAAATAAATAAATAAAATCTTTTTCAAGAAAGTGCTTTTGCTACATCCCATAAATTTTCATGTTGTATTTTCATTTGTCTCAGGATATTTTTAAATTAACTTATTTTTAATTGAAATATAGTTGACATACAATATTAGTTTCAGGTGTACAACATAGTGATTCAACATTTATATAACATGAAATGCTTAGAACAATAAATATAGTTACCATCTGTTACCATACAAAGTTATTACATTATTATTGACTATATTCCCTATGCTGTATTTTATCCCTGTGACTTATAATTGGAAGTTTGTACCTCTTAATCCCCTTTGCCTATTTCACCCATCCCTTTATCCCCCAGCAACCACCGGTTTATTCTCTGTATTTGAATCTGTTTGGGTTTTTTTTTTTTTTGATTCCACATATAAGTGAAATCATATGATATTTGTCTTTCTCAGTCTGACTCATTTCACTTAGCATAATACCCTCTGGGTCCACCCATATTGTCACAAATGGCAAGATTTCATTCTTTTTTATGGCCAAGTAATATTCCGTCATATGTATATAGTGATGGATACTTGGGCTGCTTCCATATCTTGGCTATTATAAATAATGCTGTAGTGAACATAGGGGTGCATGTAACTTTTCAAATTAGTGTTTTTGTTTTCTTTAGGTAAATACCCAGAAGTGGAACTGCTGTATTGTATGGTATTTTTATTTTTAATTTTTTGAGGAACATCCATATTGTTTTACATAATGGCTATACCAATTTACATTCCACCAACAGGGCACAAGGGTTCCCTTTTTCCCTTTCCGCCGCATCTTTACACTTGTTATTGTCTTTTGACACGAGCCATTCAGACAGGTGTGAGGTGCTAGCTCATTGTGGTTTTGATTTGCATCTCCCTGTTGATTAGTGATGTTGAGCATCTTTTCATGTTGACCATCTGTATGTCTTCTTTGGAAAAATGTCTATTTAGGTCCTCTGCCCATTTTTAAATCATGTTTTGTTTGTTTTGGTGTTGGATGCAGGAGTATATTTTGAATTAGCATTTTTTTGGGGTATATCATTTGCAGATCTCTTCTCCCATTCAGCAGGTTGCTTTTTCATTTTGTTGATGGTTTCCTTCACTGTACAATCAAGGTATTCTTTATTTCTTTTGATTTTTTCCTTTGATCCATTGATTATTCAGTAGCATGTTGTTTAACCTCCACATATTTATGAATTTTTCCATTTTCTACTTGTAATTGATTTCTAGTTTTATACCACTGTCATCAGAAAAGATGCTTGATATACTTCAGTCTTTTTATTTTTATTTATTTTTTTTTAATTTTTTTATTTTTTTATTCAACAGAGACAGAAACAGCCAGCGAGAGAGGGAACACAAGCAGGGGGAGTGGGAGAGGAAGAAGCAGGCTCATAGTGGAGGAGCCTGATGTGGGGCTTGATCCCGTAATGCCGGGATCACGCCCTGAGCCGAAGGCAGACGTTTAACCGCTGTGCCACCCAGGCGCCCCTACTTCAGTCTTTTTAAATTTAAGATGTGTTTTGTGGCCTAACATATGATCTGTCCTGATGAGTGTTCCACGTGCACTTGAGAAGAACATGTATTCTTTTGCTTTTGGATGTTGTATTCTGTATATATCTGTTAAGTCTATCTGGTCTAACATGTCATTTAAGGCCAATGTTACCTTCTTGATTTTTCTGTCTGGATGATATATCCATTGATATAAACAGGATATTAAAGTCCCCTACTATTACTGTATTGCTGTGTCTTCCTTTAGATATGTTAATATTTGCTTTATATATTTAGGTGCTGCGATATAGGGTGCATAAATATTTACAAATATATCCTCCTGTTGGATTAACCCCTGCTTTCATTATGTAATGCCCTTCTTTGTCTCCTATTAGTCTTTAATAAAGTCTATTTTGTCTATTAAAAGTATATGTAGGGACACTTGGGCGGCTCAGTCGGTTAAGCATCTGCCTTCAGCTCAGGTCATGATCCCAGGGTCCTGGGATCGAGTCCTGCATCAGGCTCCTTGCTCAGCGGGGAGCCTGCTTCTCCCTCTGCCTTCCTGTCCCCCTGCTTGTGCTGTCTCTCTGATAAATAAATGAATACAATCTTAAAAAAATAAAATTTACCAAAAAAGTGTATCTACCCCAGCTTTCTTTTGGTTTCCATTTGCTTGGAATATCTTTTTCCATCTTTTCACTTTCAATCTGTATGTCCTTACAGCTGACTTGTTGTGAGCAGTATATAAATGGGTCTTTTTTTTTTTTTTAATCCATTCAGCCATTCTGTGTCTTTTGGTTGGAGAATTTAGTGTTTTAGTGCCCTTATGAAAGAGGATCCAGAGAGCTCCCTGGCCCTTTCAGCCATGTGAGGGTATGGTGAGAAGTCTGTGAGAAGAGGGCACACTCACTCCATCACGCTGGCACCCTGCTCTGATTTCCAGCCTGTAGAACAGTGAGAAATAAATATTTGTTGTTTATTATTTGTTGTTTATAAACCACCCAATCTGTGGTATTTTGTTATAGCAACCATAACAGACTAAGATACTTCCCTTTGAATGTAAGCTGTCCTTAGACTTGTTTTTTCCTCCTGGTTTTATTAAGATATAACAGACATACAACATTGTATAAGTTTAAGGTATATAGCATAATAATTTGGCTTATTTAAGTTGTGAAATTATTCGTTTAGTCAGCATCATCTATTGATACAAAAAAAGTATTTTTCCTTCAGATGAGAACTCTTAGGATTTATACTCTTTTATATATACCATACAGCAGGATTGATGATGGTCATCATGTTGTATGTTACACCTCTAGTACTTATTTATCTTATAATTGAAAGTTTGTACCTTTTGACCACATTTATTCAATTCTTCCTCCTCCTTCCCTTCACCTCTGGTAACCAGAAATCTGATCTCTTTTTCCATGAGTTTGTTTTAAGTTTTCACGTATAAGTGAGATCATTTTGTATTTCTCTGACTTCTTTCATCTAGCATAAGGGCCTCAGGGTCCATTCATGTTGTCATAAATGTCAAGATTTCCTCCTTTTTATGGTTGAATAATATTCCATTATATATGTATATAAAATATATAACACACTTTATCCATTCATCTGGTAACAGACACAAGTTTCCATGCCTTCCCTGGCTGTTATAAATAATGCTGCTATGAACATGGAGATGGAGATATCTCTTCGACATAGTGTTTTCATTTTCTTCACATATATTCCCAGAAGTGGAATTGGTGGATCATATGGTAGTTCTATTTTTAATTTTTTGAGGAACCTCCATATTATTTTTCATTATGACTACCAATTTACAGTTGCAGCAAGAGGGCAAAAGGATTCCCTTTTTTCCCTACATCCTTTCCAGTGTTATCTCTTATCTTTTTGATGCTAGCTGTTTTAACTGGTGTGACATAATGTCTTATTGTGGTTTTGATTTGCATTTCCCTGATGATGAGTGATGTTGAGCAACTTTTCATGTACCTATTGGCCATTCCTATATCTTCATTGGAAAAATGTCTATTCAGGTCCTTTGACCATTTTTAAATTGAATTATTTGCTTTCTTATTGAGTTGTATGTGTTCTTTATATATTTGGGATATTAACCTCTCATCAGATTTTTGGTTTGCAAGTATTTTTCCCCATTCTGTAGGTTGTCTCTTCATTTTGTTGTTTTTTCCTTTTGCTGTGCAGAAGCTTTTTTGTTTGGTATAGTCCCACTTGGTTTGTTTGTTTTTTTTTTTTTTTTAATTTTGTTGCTTGTATTTAGGTGTCCTATCAAAAAAAATCATTGCCAAGACCCATGTCAAAGAACACTTTTCCTATATTTTCTTTAGGAGTTTTATGTTTTCAGGTCTTATAATTAAGTCTTTAATCTGTTCCAAGGTAATTTTTGTGAGTGGTGTAAGATAGAAGTCTAGTTTAGTTTTTTTACATGTGAATATCCAATTTTCCCAGCAGCATTTATTCAAGAGCATATTTTTTTTTCCATTCAGTATTCTTGGATCCCTTGTCAAATATTAGTTGACTGTATATGCGTAAGTTTATTTCTTGGCTTTTCATTCTGTTCCATTGGAGTCGAGTGGCTTTTAACAAATACATGACTTCCAAGTCTAGCTCATAAAGTATACAATACAGTGTTTGACTGGTTCTTTCTCTCTCTCTTGCCCTTGGAACTTAGGTAACATTCTAAGGAAGCAAAAAACTAGCCCACAAAGAGAGATGACTTGGAGATGTCTATGTGGGAAGGAACTGAGGCACTCAACCAACAGGTAGCATCAACTTCTAGATGTGTGAGTGAAGGAACTGTCAGAGGATTCTGACCCCTAGTCATCAAGTCTTCTACTTGAAACCCCAGACATCTTGGAGCAGAGACAAGATGTCATGACTGTGTTGTGTCTAAATCCCTACCCCTCAGAATTTATGAGCATAATAAAGGGTTGTTTTATGCTGCTAAATTTGGGGATAATTTGTTTTGCAACCCTAGTAACTGAAACAGCCTCCATTCCACTCACAAAGATTTGTGTGGTAATGGCCTAAGAAGGTAATTTAGCCTATGGTACAGAAAATGTGTAATTTCAAGCTATTCTTATTGTGTATCCTTCAATGAGTAGATCCTCATATCTCAGACTTTATATCCCAAACTCTTTTAAAGAAAAAAGTTCTCACAGCCATTCAGTATTGACCTAAGCTGTATTTGTTGTCTTAAGCTTATAAATACTTAAATACCAGTTATAAACTACCAATTCTTACAGCTTTATACAACTAAAAAATAAAAATAAATGCAAACAAAAGTATAGGAATGGTAGACCTCAAATTTATGACATTAAGCAGTGGATGATGATTTGCAGAAACTATATTGCATCAGTGTGAATTTTGTAGTAACCGTTAATGAAGTATGGTCTTTTGCATTCCAGTCATGGGATAGAGGACTCCGTTTTCCCACAACAGCAGCTCTGTAGATCACTTGCCTTTCATCAGAAACAAATGCATCATTTATTTATTTATTTTTAAGATTTATTTGTTTTTGAGAGAGAGTGGAGGGGAAGGGCAGAGAGAGTCTCAAGCAGACTCCGTGCCTAGCATGGAGCCCATCGCAGGGCTCAATCCCATGACCCCAAGACCACAACTGGGCAGAAACCGAGTCCGATGCCCAACCAACTGAGCCACCCAGGTGCCCCCGCCCCTGATTTTTTAATTATATTGTTGGATTTGGTTTGCTAATATTTTGTTAAGGACTTTTGCATCTATTCATGAGAGATATTGGCCTGTAGTTCTTCTTTTTTGTGGTGTCTTTATCAGGTTTTGGTTTCGGGGTGATACTGGCCTCATACAATGAATTTGGAAGTTTTCCTTTCTCTTATATTTTTTGGAGTAGTTTGAGAAGAATGGGTATAAACTCTTTTTTAAATGTTTGGTAGAATTTGCCTGTGAAGCCATCTGGTCCTGGACTTTTGTTTTTTTGGGAGTTTTTTGATTACTGATCCAATTTCATTGCTGGTGATTGGTCTGTTCAAATTTTCTATTCCTGCTTTAGTTTTGGTAGGTTGTATGTTTCTAGGAATTTATTCATTTCTTCTAAGTTGTCCAATTTGTTGGCATATAGGTTTTCATAATATTCTCCTATAATTGTACTTCTGTGGTGTTGATATTTCTCCTCTTTTATTAGTAATTTTGTTTCTTTAGAGGTTTATCAACCAGCACCTGGTTTCATTGATCATTATTCTATTGTTTTGTAATTTTTGCTCCAATCTTTAGTATTTCCTTCCTTTTGCTCAATTTGGGTTTTGTTTGTTCTTGTAGCTCCTTTAGGTGCATGGTTAGGGTGTTTATTTGAGATTTTTTTTACTTCTTGAGGTAGGCCTGTATTGCTATAAACTTCCCTTTTAGAACACTTTCACTGTGCCCCAAAGGTTTTGAACCATTGTTTTCATTTTCATTCATTTCCATGTATTTTTTTCTTTTATTTTCCAGTTGACCCATTCGTTGTTTAGTAGCATGTTGTTTAACCTCCATGTATTTGTGGTCTTTCCGATTTTTTTTCTTGTGGTTGACTTCTAGTTTCATAATGTTATGTTCAGAAAAGATGCATGGTATGACTTTGATATTCTTGAATGTTTTGCGGCTTCTTTTGTGGCCTAATATGTAATCTGTTCTGAAGACTGTTTCATGTGCCCTTGAAAAGAATGAATATTCTGCTCTTGTAGGATGGGATGTTCTAAATATATCTGTTAAATACATCTGGTTCAGTGTCTCACTCAAAACCATTGTTTCTTTGTTGATTTTCTGCTTAGATGATTTGTCTATTGATACAAGTGAGGTGTTAAGTCCCCTACTACTAATGTATTATCAATTAATTCTTTTGTTTGCTATTAACTGTTTGTATGTATTTGGTTGCTCCCATGTGGCGTGCATAAATATTTACAGTTGTTATATCTTTTTGTTGGTTGTCCACTTTATTATATAGTGTCCTTCTTTGTGTCTTGTTACAGTCTTTGGGTTTTGTTTTATTGTTTTGTTTTTTTGTTTTTAGAGAAAACAGGAGAGGGAGAGAGAGTCTCAAGCAGGTTTTATGCCCAGCACAGAGCCCGATGCAGGGCTCGATCCCACAACCCTGAGATCACGACCTGAGCTGAAATCAAGAGTTAGTTGTTTAACTGACTGAGCCACCCTGATGCCGTAATTTACAGTCTTTGTTTTAGTGTATTTTGTCTGATATAAGTATTGCTACTCTGGCTTTCTTTTGACATCCATTTCCATAATAAATGTTTCTTCATCCCTTCACTTTCAACCTACAGGTGTCTTTTGGTCTAAAACGAGTCTCTTATAGGCAACATATAGATAGGGTGATAGAATGAATAAAAAAAAAACAAGACCTATGTATTTTGAGTGGAGTATTTAGTATATTTACGTTCAAACTAATTATTGACAGATATGTATTTATTGCTATTTCATTGCTTGTTTTGTTGTTGTTTCTGAAGACTTCCCCTGATCCTTTATTGTCTTTTGCTCTTTCATGGTTTGTTGGTTTTCTTTAGTGATATATTTGGATTTCTTTCTATTTATTCCTTGAATATTTATTAGTGGTTTTTGATTTGTGGTTCCCATTAGGTTTGTGTATAACATCTTCTGCATGCAGCAGTCTACATTAAGTTGATGGTATTTAAGTTTAAACCCATTCTTTACTCCTCCCCATGTTTTAGGTGAATGGTGTCATATTTCATATCCTTTTATGAGTTTCTTGACTGATTTTTTTTACAGAAATATTCATTTTTACTGCTTCTGTTTTTCCTACCTTCATACTATTTTTTTTTTTTTTATCTTTCTGTTCCACTCAAAGAGTCCCCTTTAATATTTCTTGTAAGGCTGGTTTAGTGGTCATGAACTCCTTTAGTTTTTGTTTGTCTGAAAAATTCTTTATCTCTTCTTTTATTCTGAATGAAAGCCTTGTTGGATAGAGTATTCTTGGCTGCAGGTTTTTCCCTTTCAGCATTTTGAATATATCATGCCACTCCTTTCTGTCTTGGAAAGTTTCTGCCGAAAAATCTGTTGATAGCCTTATGGTATTTCCTTTGTATGTAATTGATTTCTTTTGTGTTGCTACTTTTTGTTTTTGTTTCAGGTTTTTATTTAAATTCTAGTTAGTTAACATATAGTATAATATTAGTTACAGGACTGGAATTTAGTGATTCATCACTAAATAATACCCAGTGCTCATCACTAGTGCCCTCCTTGATACCCATCACCCATTTAGTCCATTCCCTCCTCCCACCTTCCCTCCAGCAACCCTCAATTTGTTCTCTATAGTTAAGAGTCTGTCTTGATGCTTTTAATATTTTTTCTTTATCACTATATTTTGCCATTTTAATTATAATATGTCTTGGTGTGATCTGCTTTTGTTGATTTTGTTGGGGGTTCTCTCTGCCTCCTGTATCTGGATATCTAGATATCTGTTTCCTTTCCCAGATTAGGGAAGTTTTCGGCTATTATTTCTTCAAATAAATTCTCTGCCTCCTTTTCTCTCTCTTCTTCTGGGACTTCTATAATACAAATGTTATGTTTGATGGAGTCACTGAACTCCCTAAGTTTATTCTTGTTGTGCATAATTCTTTTTCTCTTCTTTGTTCAGCTTGTTTTCCATTACTTTTTCTTGTAGGTCATTAATTCATTTCTCTTGTTCTTCCAGACTGCTGTTCATTTCATCAAGCGTGTTTCTCATCTTGTTTATTGAGCTCTTTATCTCTGCTATGTTATTCCTTATCTCCATGTAATGGTCTCACTAATGTCTTTCACTCTTTTCTCAAGTCCATTGAGTATCCTTACGCTCATTGCTTTAAATTCTCCATTAGAAGGGGTACCTGGGTGGCTTAGTGAGTTGAGCATCCAACTCTTATTTTCAGCTTAGGTCATGGTCTTGGGGTCATGAGAGTGAGCCTCATGTCAGGCTCCTTGTTCAGTGGGGAGTCTCAAGATTCTCTGCCTTTACCTTTCCTTCTGCCCCTCCCCCACATGCATGCTTGCACACTCATGTGCACGCTGTCTCTAAAATCTTTAAAAAAATAAGTGAAAAAAAATTCTCCATCAGACATGTTACTTATATCTGTTTCACTTAGATCTCTGGCTGTGTCCTTGTCTTGTTCTTTCATTTGGGACAAATTCCTCTGTCTTCTCATTTTGTCTAAGTCTCTGTGCCTGTTTCTCTGTGTTAGAAAAGCTATATCTCCAGTTTTTGAGGATAATGGCTTTATGAGGAAGAAGTCCTATAGTGCCCTGCAGTATAGGCCCTTTTCCCCAGGGCCTGGCACTTCCTGGAGTGTCTCCAGTATGTGTTGTGTGTGCTCTGTTGTTGTGTCCTGGCTGCTTTATCCTTCAGGCCAGTCATCTGCAAAGGCTCTCTTTGCCCGTTATGAGCATTTGGTTTCTGACCTGAATATGGTACATTTTAACTAAATGGGCTCTGGTTTGCTTGTGAAATGGGACCTGTCACTGCTGCCAGAACCAAGGCCTCACAAAATTCCCAAGTTGGAAGACCCAGGATTGGTAGGGGTTTGGGTTGGTCTTCTGGGGTAGGGGGCCTGCCAAACTGGGACTAAGGCAAGCATGACTAGGAAGGGCAGCTCCACTATAGCATGGGGTTTAGGGGAGGGGCTTGGTGCAAGCAAGTTAGGTGACAAGTGTCCACACTGTGCTGGTTTCCACAGGTGGCTCTGTGCTTATGCTGAGGGGTGGAGGAGGGAAATGGTACCTGCCAGTTCCTTTGTTCCAGGAGGGGTCTCTCCGTGAATGCTGCTTCTTTGGGGCACCCTCTGAGATGAGTAGATAACCTGCTCACTGTGTGCCCCAGGCGCTCTTCTGATTGCTGTTCCCATGCTATATGTCTGCAGGCTCTTTGCCCTGCCTCTTCTCCAAGAGCAGCCCCAGTGTCCTCCAAGCTCTTCCAGACCTTTAAACCACGTTGAACTTTAAAACCCCAGGCTTTAAGCCTTGCTGGGTACAAGAACTCACAAAATTCAGGCCCTCTCATTTTCCAAGCCAGTTGCTGTGGGGATTCATTTTCCCCATGTGCTCCCCTGTGTGTGAGTCTGTCTCTCGCCCTTCTCTGTGACTGTGGTTCTCTCCCCACTGCAGCAGCCACAATCTGTTTCTCTCCCAGACCACATCTCCACACTTCTACCTTCTTCAATGTGGCCTCTTCTCTACCTTTAGTTGTGAAGTTTGTTCTGCCAGTCTTCAGATTGATTTCTGGGGTATTTAGGATGATTTTAGAGTTATCCAGTTGTATTCATGGGATGAGGTGAGCCTAGGGTCCCCCGTGCAGCTGTCGTCTTCATTCCTTGTCCCCTTTATTATTATATAAAGTCCTTTTTTGTCTCTTGTTACAGTCTTTGTTTTAAAGTCTGTTTTGTCCAATATAAGTATTGCTACCTTGACTTTGTTTTGGCATCCATTGCATGATAAATGTTTCTTCATTCCCTCACTTTGCATCTGCAGCTGTCTTTCAGTCTAAAATGAGCACCTAGGTTGGTGAGGTGGTTAAGCGTTCGACTCTTGATTTGGGCTCAGCTCGTGATCTCAAGGTTGTGAGATCAAGCCCTGCATCGGGCTCACTCTGGGTGTGGAGCCTGCTTAAGATTCTCTCTCCCCCCCTTCCCTCCCCCATCTTCTTAAAATAAAATAAAAAGAGTCTCTTGCAAACAGCATGTAGATGGGTCTTGTTTTTTGGGTTTTTTTTTTTTAAAGATTTTATTTATTTATTTGACAGAGATAGAAACAGCCAGCGAGAGAGGGAACACAAGCAGGGGGAGTGGGAGAGGAAGAAGCAGGCTCATAGCAGAGGAGCCCGATGTGGGGCTCGATTCCCATAACGCCGGGACCACGCCCTGAGCCGAAGGCAGACGCTTAACCGCTGTGCCACCCAGGCGCCCCTGGGTTTTTTTTTTTTAATCCATGTTGTCATCCTATGTCTTTTGGTTGGAGCATTGAAAGTATTTATCGATTGATTTATATTTATCGCCATTTTGTTACTTGTTTTGTGGTAGTTTCTATAGATTTTTTTCCTGATCCTTTCTTGCTCGCTTTCATGGTTTGTTGGCTTTCTTTAGTGATATACGTGGATCCCCTTCTCTTTATTCTTTGTGTATCTATTACTAGTTTTTGATTTGGGGTTACCATTAGATTTGTATATAACATCTGCATATAGCAGTCTATATTAACTTCATAGTTGCTTAAGTTTAAACCCATTCTTTACTCTTCTCCCTCCCATGTTTTAGATATATGGTGTCATATTTTACATCCTTTTATGAGTTCCTTTACTGATTTTTTTTTTACATATTTATTTTTACTGCTTTTCTGTTTTTTACATTTCATATATTCACTATGGTCTTTCCATTCCACTCAGAGTCCCCTTTAATATTTCTTGCAGGGCTGATTTAGTGGTCATGAACTCCTTTAGTTTTTGTTTGCCTGAGAAACTCATCTCTCTTTCCATTCTGAATGCAACTATTCTTGGCTGCAGGTTTTTCCCTTTTAGCACTTTCAATATATCATGCCACTCCCTTCTGGCCCACAGTTTTTGCTGAAAAATCCACTGATGGCCTTATGGAGTTTCTCTGGTGTGTAACTGTCTTCTCTTTTCTTGGTGCTTTAAAATTTTTTTGTTGCTACTTTTTGCTATTTTAATCACTCTTTGTCTTGGTTTGGAGCTCCTTTTGGGGGGGAATATCTGTGCCTTCTGGATCTGGATCTGTTTCCTTCCCCAGTTTAGGGAAGTTATTGGCTATTATTTCTTCAAATAAATTTTCTGCCCCTTTATCCCTGTCTTCTTCTGTTTAGATCCCTGCAGTGCAGATGTTACTATGCTTGATGGAGTCTGAGTTCCCTAAGACTACTCTCAATTTACATAATTCTCTTTCCTCTCCTTTTCTCTGCTTGGTTACTTTCCATTACTCTGTCTTCCAGATCATTAATTCATTTCCCTTCTTCTTCTATCCTGCTGTTCATTCCATCAAGTGTATTTTTAATTTCATTTATTGTGTTCTTGATCTCTGATTGGTTCTTTTTTACCTCTGTGTTAGAGGTCTCACGGATGTCCTCCACTCTTTTCTACAGTCCAGCGAGTATCTTTATGATCATTACTTTAAATTCTCTATCAGGCATATTACTTACATCTGTTTCACTTTGGTCTTTTATTGTGATTTGGTCCTATTCTTTCATTTGGGAGATGTTTCTCTGTCTCATTTTGCCTGGCTTTCTCCATCTGTTTCTCTGTGTTAGGAAAGTCAGCTACTTCTCTTGCTCTTAACAATAATAGCTTTATAACGAAGAGCTCCTGTAGTGCCCTGCAGTCCAGTGGCCCCTGTTCCCTGGGGCCTGGCACTTCAGTGGGTGTCTCCAGTGTGTTGTATGTGCTCTGCTGTTGAGTCTTGGCCTCTTTTTTTCTTTAGTTGTCTACAGAGGTTTTCTTTGCCTATTGTGGGCAGCAAGGTGTGTGGTGGTCTGCTTGCAAAATGAGACCTGTCCCCATTGCCGGAAGTGAGGTCCCTCAAATCTGTCAGGTCAGGAGATGTGGTGCTGGCAGCGTTTGCACTGGTCTTCTGGAGGAGGAGCCCACAGTGCTGGGACTCAGGCAAGTGTAACTGGGAAGGGTGATTCCAAGGAAGCACAGGAAGGCAGAGCTTGGTGCAAGCAAGTTAGGTAACCAGTGTTGGTGCTGCATTGGTTTCCACAGGTGGATGTTTATGCTGGGTGATGGGGAAGGGAAATGGCACCTGCCAACTTCTTTCTTCCTGGAGGGGGCGGGGGGTCTCCGTGATCTCTGTCTCTCTGGGCACACTCTGAGATGAGCAAATCATTTTCCCTCCCGTCTGCCCCTAGCGTTTTTCAAACTGCTGGTTCTAGTTGTATCTGCATGGGCTATTTGTCTTAAGGGTAGGGACTTGGCTTTCTAATGCCTTCCAGGCTCTCCCAGAGCTGAGCCTGCTGATTTTTAAAATTCCAGGCTTTAAGTCTGACTTGTTTTTGAAAACTCATGAAATTCAGCACCTCTCACTTTCAAAGGTAAGTATTATGGAGAGTCATCCTCCCCCTCTGTGGGCTCCCTGGTATGGAAGTCTGTTTTCTGCCCTTCTCCATGCCACCAACTCCCTCCCTACTGTAGATGGCCATGGTCCACTTCGTTCCCAGACTGCATCTTCACCCTACCTATCTTCAATATGGCCTCTTCCCTGCCTTTTAGTTGTGGAGTTTGTTCTGCCAGTTTTTGCATTGTTTCCTGGGTTATTTATGCTGATATGGGAGTTATCTAGTTGTATCTGTGGGAGGAGGTGAGCTTAGGGTCCTATTCTGTCATCTTCCCAGCCATCCTGGTAGTTCCTTTCTAATTTGACAGTGTGAATTCAGGGGAGTTGACCAATGAGATGTAACAGGGGCATAATTGAATAACCTAAGAGGCATTGCCCTGTTATGCAGTAGCCATCTAGGCATTCATAGACCCAAGGAGAATGATAACCACTACAAAGATAAATCCTGTTGGGCAAACCACTTCCACTAAGGTGGCACTGTTAATGGATTCATTCACAAGGATTGTTGTATTTGCCCATTCAAACCAGGGGTCAGTTAGGTTTTCTCCTAACTTGAAAAAAAAAGTTGTTCTAGGGATGCCTGGGGGGCTCAGTTTGTGATCCAGGGTCCTGGGATCGAGTTCTGAATCAGGCTCCCTCTGCCTGCAGCTCCCCCTGCTTGTGCTCTCTCTCTCTCAAATAAAATCTTTAAAAGAAACAAGAAAACAAAAAACATTGGTTGTCTAAAATGGGGGAATAAAGGGCTGAAGGGCTGGCTTTTATGCCTTTATGAGTATGTATTGACACTCAACATTAACCTGAGTGGGGGTAAAGAAGTGTCCCTACTAGATAGGTTTCTGTTATTTTTTAGTTAAATCGGGGGAAGAGAAGCTGGGGGAAGGTATGAATATTCTTTCTTCCCCACATCGCTTTCATTTTTTTTCCCCTCCTACTTGATACATTGGCCGTAGATGGGCTACTGCAACTACAGGGCTGGAAGCAGGGGTGATTCTTAAGCAAGAAACTGTTTTAAACCTTTATGTCACAATTTCTAAGGGCCTGATGAGGCAGGATTAATCTTTACCCCATCTGCCATATTCGGACTAACTGAATTCAGCTATATTGCCTGATAGTAAAAATAGTCCATTAGTTTCACACCTGTGTAACCTTACTTTATCTGAACAGAAGTGGACTGGAGGGGGAGGGACTTGCTAGACTAGCACTGGTGCCTGCAATCTAGACAAGCACAGTGGCCTTTGGAAGTGTCCCTTCCGAAGGTGGAAGTGTCCCTTCCAAAGGTGGAAAAGTTTGTGTATAAATGGAGAAAAGGAAAAACAGTAGCAATGGGTGAAAGAATGAATAAATGGACTATGTAATGAGGGAAATCCAGTATTACCTTAACACCTAGAAAGAGGCTCAGAGCAAGAGACTGTATTGTCTCTTAGCTTGATGACACCAGCTGCCTCAAATGATGAAGGCATATATTTGACACCACTCCTGCTTTTGGAACCTGACAAGAAACAATGGAAGCTTGCAAACCTGAATGGTCTTGCCCTGGGAGACATTTTTCATGTGATAGGATGATGGACTAAGATAGTTATTAATGACATTGGATTCTGACCTTTGATTGTTTGCTATAAAAGTACCCATGTTTGAAGACTCAGGAGTGGATTTATAGTAAAAAATATGTATTTGGTCTTCATCCTCCTGTCAGAGCTCCTAAAACCGTTGGAATTTAAGTGATGACAGTGGTGAAGTTGTCTTTTGTTATATTAATGAGGTAACTTCTGGACCACACCTAAACATGGAACCTGGTTGCCAGGGGGAGTCCCCTGTAATTTCAGGGTTTGAACTTTTAGTCCCACGTGCACCGTCCATGCACACACATACACTTCGGGAGAGAGAAAGGTGGTGGGAGTTGAATCAGTATCAGTGACCAATGATTTAATCTTTGTAATGAAGCCTCCATAAACACAAAGGACAGGGTTCAGAGAGCTTCCAGGTTAGTGAACATGTAGAGATGCAGGAAAAGTCACATGCTTAGAGAGGGCATGGAAGCTCCACACCCTTTAATCATGTTTGGTCCTATACTTATCTTCGATCTGGTTGTCCCTGAGTTATATCCTTTTATAATAAACCAATGATCTAGTAAGCAAAATGTTCCTCTGAATTTGGTGGTTCACTCCAGCAAATCATTCAAACCCAAGGAGGGGTTCACAGGAACCTCTGATTTACAGCTATTCAGTCAGAAGTACCGGTAACAACCTGGGCTTGCAATTGACATCTGAAGTGAAGGGCAGTTTTGTGGCACTGAGCCCTTGACCTGGAGAATCAGATGCTATTTCCAGGTAGGTAGTGTCAGAATGAGTTAAATTGTGCTAGTATTGGTGCATTGCTTGGTGGTATGGAGGACATCCCCTACACACACACACACACACTCTAGGTATGCTTGGTGGTATGGAAGAAATCCCCCCCCCGCCCCCACAGTATTAGAATCCTTAATGACCAACTCACTTACTTATAAGCACATCTTCCACAAAATTGCCCAGTGTTTGGTGGTATGGATGGAATCCCGTGAACACACACAAATTGGGTTATAGAACCCTTATCGACCAACTCACTTGCTTATAATCATACTTTCCACAAAATAGCATAGCCCAATGTTTAGGAATGCAAGCTCCAGAATGCCTAGTGTCATCTCACTTTAGTACTTATTAACTGTATAAGCTTGAGCAAATTGTTTAACCTGTGTCTAGTTTCCTGTGAGGATGGCAACAGCCCCCATCTCATAGGATAAAAGAAGATACTATATGTAAAGCACTTGACAAAGTGCCTGGCACATAGTACTGAATAGAAGTTAGTAATTAAGAGAAACTTCATGTTGCACAGTCATAGCAATGCAGTAATTTTTAATTTGAAGAGAAGTAACAAGATAATTTCTTATAAAGTATCTTGAGATGAATAAACAAATCACATTTTAAATACATCTCTACAATAATCAAATGATGTTTAGGGAAGAATTAATCTCTGTCCATGCCTACCTGCTTAGGTTAATGTAAACATTGAAAATATTTTCAATCAGCCTATTGACACTTCCAGCCAAATCCTTTATTAGGAGAAATAACCTAATCCAGGACTAGATGACTGACAGAAGTATTTTTCCATAGGCTGTAAGTAGGAGAAGTTTGGCTCTAAGGACAACAGGGGGATTTACATTCGTGAAAAAGAATGTTCTTGCAGTGTTTCAGAATCACCTGGGATGCTGTTTTAAGAACAAAGATTTCTGTACTCCACTGAAGACTTATTGAATCAGAATGTGATTGAAAGAATGGGCAAAGATTAGGGAAATCTGCACTGACAACTACTACCTCAAGGGAAGATCTGTTTTGAGTTCAGACCTAGAAATCACTGGCTACCTTTAAACAGAAATGATCATCTTTAGAAGAGAAATGTTGAGGGGCAAGTATTAAATAGTGACATCATACTATTAAAAACCTCAAGTCAGTCTCAGTAAGCTATTATTATACTGGATAGTCAAGATATTCAGATGGTTTATGTTGGCGGCTGGGGGGAAGGGTAAAAGTAGCAAAACTTTGAAAATCCCTCAGTAAAGTTCATTCTTGGTCTTCTCGTCCTAAATTTGTTTTCAATTCTATTAATCACTAAACAAGACCAAAAGAGAACTTTATTTTACATGACTTTATTTTCCATTTAGAACCATTTTATGCTTTATTTAAAAAAGAAAAAGAAAAAAGAAAAAAACTCACTCTGCTTTTAATAGTCCTAAAAGCATTTTAACCAAAATCTTGATTTAGGAAGACTTAAGACATTGTGCATTATTTTAAATATTTTCATTCTTTCAGTAACTATTAAAAATAAATTCACAATTAGGGTTTCAAATGTCCTAATCATATCTAGTTTGTTTTCATTTAATATTTTATCCCATCATGTGCATACAGAAGTTAAGGAGATATATAAATTTTATCTCTTTCAGACACATTGATGATAATTAGCTCTTAATCTAATTACTATTTCATTTACTCAGAAATAGCATTTAGACATAAAAACCAGTGTCTCACTTTGTAAAATAACCTTTGGTTAATTTACACAAATCTAATACAGCATGTTGTGTAACTTTTAAGTAATACAATGAGTTTCACTACTATCATTTTAGTTTTTAATATTTATTGTGTCAGCAGGGCTGAGAATATCACATGGTTCAGTCTTCTGCAGGAAGTTATATAACAAAAGCATAGTGCCTTTGAATATGAAAAACATCCCAAAGGCCAGGAGTCTTCTTAAAGGAATTGAAAGGTAGAGATTTCAGAGAATTTCTCTTTTTCAATATGCGAAGTGACTAGTTTAAGTCACTTTTTGAAGACTTAGTGAGAAAACAGTGTTCCTTATGCCTTTGAATAAAGCTACTAAAACCACAAGAATTTAGAGATATTGGTCCTAGGCTACATAATTAATGGATCATCAAAAAAAGAACTTGTCACTTAGTTACTAAGTATAAGTGAATTAACTTCCTATGCCAAGTAAGGGTCACACTTCACTTCCCTCATTTGTAAAAAGAAAAGATGGCCTGGCCAGTGCCATTCAGGATTCTCTGCTAACTGTAAAATGTGGACTGATTTTCTTCTCTTTCTTATAGTCCATGTGTATATAAACTTTCAGTTCTTTAAATCAAAAATTTTTATGCACATAACCATGTTGGTGTATTACCCTTAGTTTAAAAATGTACAACTACATAAATAAAAACTATTGTTTCTTCAATATTACTTGACATTTCTTCTGTAATTTCTTTATTTAAAAAAGTAAATGTAACAAGATACTTAAAAAAGGCTAGATACAAAAGTAGTTAAGCTGCTCACGAACATTTAAAATTTTCCAAAATGTATCTTCAATAATCATGATCTTATAAAACATTTTACAGTTATCAGAAAGTGCCCAGGCTGAGTTTACATAACTGAAATACCTTAGTACAAATGTCTAATTAGAACTGAAGTGCAGTAACCTCCTGACTGACTGCTCATTGAAATAGGGATACAAAGAAAAAAAAGTTGATTGTGATAAAGTACTGTGCATTGGCCCCATCATATGTACAAAAAAGTGCCCTTACTCAAATGAACAAATTACATGCAAAATATTAGTGATATCATTTAATATCCTAGAGCTCAATGCAGCTAAAATAAACCGCAATAAGTGGTTTTCATAGGTAAAAGTGATTTCATCTCTAAGATCTGAATGTCCAGAACTTTTTACAAGTTCCATATACATGATACACAATTGCAGCCAACCACAAATTAAACACCATAAAAAAAGTTAAAATGAAAACACAGAACATACTTAATTTTTTATTTTGAAATTCCCTATTCCCTCTATACAAGAACCTTTGCTGAAACACTTTCCACAAAGGCAGCAGTGAATTTTCAGAACATTTTACATTTTTCCCCTCAGCAAAAAGATAAATCACAGTGTAAATTATGTTGTTCTGCTGTCATCTTTGGCTGGGGTTAGACCCAGAAGTTGTAGACTAGCAAACCATTAAACAAATTTTTGCTAGTGCTCCTCAGGCCTTTAAGCTACAAACTCAGCAAGGAATGTTTGCATTTAATCTCTTTAAGGTACCACCAGGGGGTGTGACAGCATTAACTTCCATAAACTTTTATAGACAAATGGGAAAAAATCTACAAAATTAGCTAGTAATATTACACAGCAATACACACTTTTTATACTCTACACAAAACCAAAATTCTTGGTCTTAATGGCGAGTAGCAACTTCTGTTTGAGAATCTGTTTAGAGGAATAGAGTGGGACGTAAAGTCGAGAAATACAAGTGTTTGCAGTAGGAAGATGTTGGTCATCTGGTGGTCTTATTGTGATTGAGGGCATAGGCTGGAATCCTTCTTCACTGGCTGGTAATGATGGGCTTGATGTCCAAAAGTAAACCTAAACAGGAATATAATAATTACAATTTTGGCTTTTAAAAGATTAACTCTGGCAATATATATAGAGAGAGCCCCATTCTTTAAAACCTACAGAGGGATATTATTTTGAACTGGGTTTTAAATTTATTTCTTGTACTGAAAAGGTTCGGGGTCAGAAAAGAAAGTGTCAGGTATGTAGAAAAGTGACTGTTTCTAGGGCCTCAGTTTCTCTATGGGCCTTTCCAGTGGCTTTTGAAGTATCTTTTAGTGGAAATAGGGCACAAGGTACCCAAAAAAGTTTTCAAATTCACAAAGGTTATCAAAAAAGTTGTTTTGCATTTTATGTACCAGCAAAATAATCTATGTGCTATATTGTGACACAGGAATAATTAAAGTGTTGGGGAGTATCTACTGTACATAAAATCCACGCAATAAGCCATATTCACATTGAGTTTTACTACACATCTATTTTGTGTGACATCGAGTAAATAAGATAAATGTTAACTTCTGTACTTTACATCATTCCTCACTGATCTATACATATATACACACATTACATTCTTACAGTGCCCAGTGCCTATTTCTTAAAGGTAAACCTTTTTAAATCTAATGCTTTCCAAAATGCACAACTAAAAAGACAAATATATCCAATCTCCCAGAGTGACTAGAAGACCTTAATGAACTACAGTTGACCCTTGAACAACATGGGTTTGAACTACATGAGTCCACTTACATGTGGATTTTTTTTTTTTTAAAGTAACCTCTACACCCAGTGTCTGGCTCGAATTCACAATCTCAAGAGTTGCATACTCCACCAACCTAAGACCGCCAGGTGCCCCACATGCAAATTTTTTTTTATAAATACACAACATACAGTACTATAAATATATTTTCTGTATGATTTTCTTAACATTTTCTTTAGCTTACTTTAAGAGTTCAGTTATATATTACATACAACATACAAAATATGTGTAATGGACTGTTTGTTATTGGTAGGCTTCTGGTCAATAGCAGGCTATTATAGTAAAGATTTGGGGAGAGTCAAAAGTCATACTCAGATTTTGAACTGCATAGTGGGCTGGTGCCCTTAACCTCCATATTATTCAAGGGTCAACTGTAACCTGCTATCCTGAAAAATGGTTTTATGAAAAATCTCCTCTAACTTCTGTAGAAGGGGGCAGAAAAGAATCCCTGCTAAGTGTCAGGGTCTACAAAATCTTCAAAGAACTTTATAAAAGATGCTCTAGAGATAAAGCTGGTCCAATCCACTCATTTTACAAGTAAAGAACAAACTTAAAGTGTTCCTCCAAAGATGGATATGGTTAGCCAGGGTAGATAACTACCATTGCTGTACATCCATACTACAAGATTTTTTCAGAACTTTTACTAGTAAACTGTGACTAAGAGGGGAATAAACTATGTGTTACCCATTAGCCCAAAATACCCTGTAACTTGCAGGACTAATAATTCAAGGGAGAACAGTTTACTCTGAATAATCTGTGATATTCTTATGTCCTTCAGCTCTTCTCCTCAGATACATCAGGATAAAACCAACAACCGCGAAGCATTCTTCCCAAAAGAGGACAGGGAAAAGACCCCTTGATATGCTGCTTAAGCCCTACAAATTGAGGAGTAACACTCACAAATCAAAGCTGTTTATAGGAAATTCTGAGGCGCTTTACAAAGGGAGATCTTCTTTCTTTCATTTCAAAAACTGAATAGTTAGCAAATTTATCTTCCAGTAGAAGGCAGAAACTGCAGTGCAATTTAACTTGACTGACAGAACTGAGGATTTACTAGTTTAAAAACAGAACATTAAAACTAGGGGATAAAAAAATAGTCCATTAAAACCTTAGAACTGTAACAGATAGCCAATCATTTCTGTTTTTGCTATGTCTTATAGAACTGATATGGCCCCTTGCTTTAAGCAACAAGGTACCGGAATCAAAAAACTGACTATAGGTGGTAGAACCCTGACAATGAAACCAAGAAGGACAGATATGGTATTAGCAGTAGGCAGAGACTTTAGAATCCACAAGATTGGGAAAGCTGAATTACATGGAACCCAAGTATATGGAATCTACCTAGAGGACAACCTAAGTGGAAATTACCAGAGTGGCTAAAACCAAGAACAGAACCAACAGACATGACAGCTAGGACTACCAAAAAAACCTGTCTCACTATAATGCAGAAATATTGGAAGGGACCATGTAAAAATTAAGGAGTCCTAAATGCAGAACCCCCTCCCAAAAATAAGTTACTGACTCAGTTGAAGATAAAGGGGAAACTGCAAGTTTCGTGCTTTCCTGCACAACTAACCATTTTCCCTCTCAAATAAAATTGGAAGATAGTTGTAGAAATTGGATCATTTTTATATATTCCACAAGTAGTCTGGTTTGAGTTACTGAGAACTAAGGCTGGTTCGACAGGGGATATGTTTCAGGGAACCATGAGGAATACGAGTAGAAAGGATTCCCTAGGATTTTCCAGGTAAGGAACGTCCCTCAAATTTCTAAAAGTCTGGTGAAGATTGCCTTTCAAGATTAATGGACAGGTTGATTTAGTTATATACTCAAGGTTGGACATAGATTCCACTGACTTGGTAGGCTTTTCACTATGACTAAAGTTTATATTATCTAGTTAATGATTCTAATAAGATTAAAATCATAGACTTAATATCCACATATCACAAGCTATTCTATTCCTAGTTACAGACTGCAAAATGTTTGAATAGTGTCTTGATTGCTAAGACTTGCCACTGGTCAAAAGGATTAAGGATATATAAAAGGAGCAGCCAGCATATATAAGCACTATAGGGAAAAAGAAACTTGTCTCAACAATTAACTGGTATTATCTTCTGGAACTAAGGATAACATAGCAAATAGCTAAATACATTTTACTCTGCACTTAAAGCCTGTAAGGCTTTATTACTACTTTAGGTTTTCAGTTCTAGAGTAGAAAAACTAAAACTGCCTTATATTTCTGACCTTTCTATAATTTCCTTAGCCAAAATTAAAATGACCAACCATCTGTTTACAAACTTAAAAGGCTATCATATACAGTATTTTAAAATTTCGTATTTTGCTACAAATTTTGTGAAATTTTTAACTTACAAGATCTTGTCGTTCTGTCATGCTCATCTTCTCTACTATTGACCAGAACCAACGCTTGAACTGCAAGAGCTTCTCCGCATTTTCTCCTAAGAGTGAAGAATATAAATCCAGTATACTCTGTCAGTTATATTTAAAAATTGCTTCTTATAAAAATAGATTAAAATTGAAATTTAGGATCAGAGGTCTAATTCCTAATACAGGAAATTAGGACCATTTGCATAATGTAAAACCTATAATAGTTCATTAGTCAATCCTGACTTAAGATGACCAAGAAAAATGGACCACCAGCCTAGCCTCAAAAATGATAATCACATGACTTTAATCCCATATGTAATTCATGATTCTTTTCATGAACTTTTAAACCAGTGTTCACAAATTTTAATGAGTTTACGAATAACTTGGGAGATCTTTTTTAAATGCAGATTCTCATTTACTAGGTCGGGGGTGGGGGGGGAGAGGAGGAAAGGAACGGATGTTCTGCATTCCTAAAAAACTTCTAGATGATGCTGATGCTGCTTATCTGAGGATCATATCTGGAGGGGCTTTTGTATTTATTTTCCCCTCTTAGGTTTTTGTTTTGTAAATGAGACAATTCTTATCTCACAGTACTGAAAACTATATTAAAAAGCAGCACAAAAACTACAATACAGTGAATCTATATGCTGCCAAGCACAGAGAAAAATACAAGAAAATTAATCCAAAAAGCTGTTTATAAAATGTAAAAAAAGGAGGAAAACTAGTACCTTCATGTACACAGTTAATTTTGAGCTACATCTTACAAGGAATTTCTTGGAGCTTCCAGTGTTTTATAGTACAGTCACAACTAAAATTCTATTCTTAGGCTTACTGGACTTTGAAAACAGTTGCAACAATCAGGCCCTGAAGGTCAATGTTATTCTAGGAGGATTATCACTACCTCTTAGTAATTCTTTCTAGATTCTCCGTGTGTTTGTGTGTTGTTACACCTTTGTAAGTGAACTTTGGGTCCAGTTCTACAAAGCAAACACCATATGGTCAAATTCTTTAATGAGAGAGTCTAAGAGAAGTGAATTGGGTAAGGCCAGTAGAATTGTCACATGGATTATTTTTTCTTCGTATATAAAAATCCTTTTATGTAGTTGCTCACCATAAAGAATTTTTACTTATATTTATACTAAACCATATATTCTTTAAAACCTAGAAAAATTAAATTAAGAATAACCTAATGCCAAGTCATCATAGTTCAATCTTATCTTAAAAATGTAAACCAAAAACGTTTTAAACACCTGAGTAACACAGCATTTCTAAGCCCTGCAAATATATCTATCGAGTTTGTTCCTTAAACATTCAAAAAATTTCATACCTGATTCATCATTGAAAGAGGTGAAACTGATCAACATCTGCACATTAACTTCACCACAGCCATTTACCAAAAGCCTAAAATCTTCTGCTGTTAAATCTTCTAATGAATTTTTTGGAAGCACATCCAGTAGACCTTTCCTCATTGCCTACAGAATATTTTAAAAATTACCTTTTTATTAATCTCAGTACTTTATTTTCCCTGTAGCATTATTGTTAAACCCCAGTATCTAATTTTAGCAGAACAAGAATACTAGTTCTCATTTTAAACCAGAAAGAAAGAAATTAAGTTCTGTATTTTGAATTTAATAGATTCAAAAGAGGCAGAGGGGAAAAAAGGCATCATGAATAGGCTACAGGTTCAAAAGTGAAATAGTATTGTTATACAGTAGGATTTAACTGAACATAATTTAATTATGTTAATAACAGGCTAGTCATTAAATAAAAATAGCTTCAATGTGTCAAACATGCTATCCTGTCACATCCTATGAAAGGTATCATAATGACAAAAAAACACAAATCTGTAATCTAGAAGCTTACCAAGAAATTATAGTGTGCCAAGAACTGTTCTAAGCAAGCCATGATTTGAATCCTGACAGTAGGACTTTAGAACTTGCACAGTTATTCCCAGCACACTTGACAAGGGATGCCTGGGTGGCTCAGTCAGTTAAGCATCTGCCTTTGGCTTAGGTCATGATCCTAGGGTGTGGAACCCCACAACGGGCTTGTTGCTCAGCAGGGAACCTGCTTCTCCCTCCTGCCTGTGTGCTGCTCTCTCTGACAAATAATAAAACATTTGACATACACAGCAGGCCTAATGTTACTCTTTAGAAGGCCCTTACTGTGGGGGGTGGGGGGGTCTTTGGCTGGCATCTGAAACTTGGCTTTACTGATATGGCTATTTTTAATGCCTAGAGCAATGAACCCTGCTGTATCAGCTTGCCTAGACCATATGTGCAAACAGTGTGATTTATGATGAATTTCCTCTAAGAGTCTGAATTTCAGTAATCATGGCTGGATGCATAGGCAGAAAATGCATACAGGACTAGCCTCCAAAAAAACAAGAACCTGGGCTGTGGCTCTTAAGCAGGCTTCTCTAAACATAAACACTGTACATGTGTTTCTGTAATTCACTGCTAAAGGAAAGAAGTAGGTTCTTTGTGATAGCCCATAGCCTGAGAGAGAGAACTTTGGAAGGCTGCACGTACATTTCCTCCAGACTTGGTCTACTGTACTTTTTCCCTTGTGAGTCCTTTTGCTATAATAAACCATGACTATAATTGCCTTAGAGTCCTTCTAGTCAGTCACCTAGACATGGGTGGTGGTAGGACCCCCAAACAGTAGTCATTTCAGTTCCACAAGAACCCTTTCCAAACTTTTACTCACCAAATAGACTTTCTGATGATTACATAGGTTTTCCAAATAGTTTTACTGAAAAGAGAGTGCTTGGTCTGGAGTCAGGTGTAATCTACACTGTACGTAAATTAATTTGGTTTAGAAGTTCTAACCTTTGATAGGCAAGCTGAATACACTCTTAACTAGTTTACCACACATGAAGACACAAAGAGCCTCATCAGGTCAAAGAGCACTTTCAAGAGAGTACTCACGTGTAATGGCTGTTCTGCAACTACCAACATTCTATGTTCTGCATATTTCCGCACATACTCATACACATTCTGGGGAGTCACTGGTATATTTACACCATTAGGAATAAGTTCAACCTGTAAAAAATTTAGCATTGCCATTTGAAAGCAATTTTGTCAAAGCAGTAGTAAGTCCACAGTTCATATTGCATGGTGCACTGGGTGTTATACGCAACCAAAGAATCATCGAACTTTACATCAAAAACCAGGGATGTACTGTATGGTGACTAACATAATAAAAAATAAAACAATTTCCTAAAATTCTAAAGACAATTCTGGGGGCCTCTGGGTGGCGCAGCTGGTTATGCGTCCAACTCTTGGTTTCACCTCAGGTCGTGATTTCAGGGTAGTGAGATCGAGTGCCGTGTGCACAGAGTCTACTTAGAGTTTCTCTCTGCCTCTCCCTCTGCCCACCCCTCACTGTCTCTGAAATTAAAAAAAAAAATAAAAATAAAAACGTAAGATAATTCTGCATCTGACAAATATCTAAGAAATGCAAAAAAATAAGTACAAAAAACTCTTCTACTTTTCAGTCTGTCTCACTAACTCTCCATCTCTCTCTCTCTGCCTGTCCAGATATCTCCTGTGTTTTTCCTCCATATGTTTGTGTCTCTTGTTCTGTCCCCATCTAAATTATTTCTATATAACATAAGCAAACAGACCAACCAAAATTCTCTTGCCAGAATCAGAAAATTACGCTTTACCTGTCCTCCACCCTCTTCTTTACACAAGTCAATTGCAAATGCCAAATCCATTGCAGAGAAAACAGCATCAGCATCTGAACTCTGAGAAGCGAGGATAAGTTGCCGTAAACTCTCATACATCACAGGGTCAAAAAAAGCAAAATCATGCCAATTGACCTAAGAAAGTAATCATATGAAACTCAATTATGAAACATCTTTACTGAATTTCATCTAATTTGAAGATATAAAGAATAATATTCCACTAAATATAACTGATTTGAAGAGGTAAAATGTTAATCTTTAGCTCTGATAATTATTTAACTTTCAAAATATAATAAGTATAATATATATTTTGAAAAAAATTTAAAGCCAATAGTGGAGGAGTTTAAGTTCCAAAATAATGTATTTGCAAAAACCTGCACTAATTATCAAACAGTGATCATGCTGAGCAGCTGCTCCTTAGTATACATCCTATTTAGTCTTGATTATAAAATATAGATTATTCTAGATGATGAATCTGATGCTCAAAGGAATTCAGTGACTTATTAAAGGTCATCTCATTGGGTTAAACTTGAGTCTACTTGATCCCATCTTTTCCATAAACCTTGTTAAAAAGGCTCAATGCATCAACATTTCTGAGCTATTGCTGAATTAAATCTAGTTCTTTGCACAAGAACATTTTAGCTGGAATACTTTTAAGAATTCAACAGGGTCAGAGTGTACACCATTTTATATGTACCTGCATACATATGTACACACACATATATAATGATATGCTGTATTAACAGAAAACTATTCATCAGTGGGTTTGATTCAAGAAAATTATTAGACGACAGCTTCAACAATGTTAATTCATATCACACGTGTGGTATACATTGCTGGAAAAGACTAAAATATTTCATTGTTTTGTATCAAGTAATTTCTTTATAATACCTTTAGGAACACTGGCAGTTGTGTTTTAAATCAAAAGCTGCATAATTAGTATTATACATTAATTTTAAAGGATGTGGTCCTCCCCCCCATATAAAAAGAATGTGCAGGCAGTCAGACTATCAAAGCACATAAAGAAATTAAGCTAATTCTATCACCCAGAGATAAATATCAAGCATGCTATGCTGTATTTTCTCACATTCTTTTGTCCCCTCTCCCTCCTGTACATTTTACATATATTTTTGAAGCCAACAACACTCTTTTCAATAAAATACAACTTCTACTTACACTACCACCTGTTTGAACAAATAGTAATAGTTATAATCTATTGAGCACTTACCAGGCACTACAGTTTTACCATTTTGCAAATGGAAAAATATGCCATAGGTGTGAAGGGATTTGTCTGCATCAAGATCCAGGTCTGTCAGACACCCCCAAACCCACCAGTGTCACCCGCTCTGCTATGCTATCTCCTCCATGTACTGAGATTTTTTCTCCCATGTCATTAAATGTTTGAAAATGATTTATAATGGCTATAAAAGGAAATTTTTGCAATTGTAAAAGCAGTTAGGTTCATTAAAATCACTTACTTTCCTACCAAGCAACACTTTAATTACATGTCTATTCAATGTAATAGGACATAGTTCATTCTGTAACAGACATAGTCCAAGAATCCTAAAAATAAAAACAGGGAAATACATTTAAATTTGAAAATAATTCTAAAACACATATAACCCCACATATACATACATAATATACACACAGTATTTTGAGAAATTTTCTACAGCCTCATAGTTCTAGTCAGTATGAAGAACATACACACATTTAAAAAACTAGTATGTTTTAGAAAAGTCTCAAACTGAAATTTTTAAAAAATTCAAATAGAAGATTAGCATTATTTTACCTGCCAATGTTTCTGAAACAATTCAACCTTGCTTCTGTGTTTTTGCCAGGCCTTGGAGTATAAAATCCTCTTTTTCCAGGTTGGTAAAACAAAGGGGCATTATCGTCACCATCGTCTGTATCATCTAAATCCATATCTACAACACTGCGACTAGAGCCATGACGCTTTCGGTTTTCCTAATAATAGAACATAATATTAAGTCCCAAGATTGACATTATTTTTTTAAAGCTTTTATTTATTTGAGAGAGAGTAAGTATGCATGCAAGGGGGGTAGGGAGGGACAGGGACAAGCAGACTCTACACTGAGCATGAAGCCCGATGCTGGGATCGATCTCGGGACTCTGAGATCATGACCTGAGCCGAGCCGAAATCAAGAGTTGGACACTTTGCCGACCAAGCCACCCAGGCATGCCCCAAGATTGATTTTAAAAACAAACCACATGAACTAGTTGTCTAAAATCACTCAAAGTGAAGTGAGGTAGGTAAAGCAACATTTATATTTAAATGTAAATAAACTTTTTAATTCATCCTTTCAGAACTCTGATATATAAAGCTCATGCCTATTAAATCTTTAATTTCTCTGTCCTTTTAAAATCACTAATGAAACTGGTAGCTTCTTTCACCCTAATTCCTTACAGATATTTTTGCTGGATATAAAAATAATGAACCATTGTCTTCTGGCCCGTGCCTTTCTGAAGAGAAATTCACTGTCTTTCAAATCACTGTTTTCCATATGTAAGGCCCTGTTTTTGGCTGCTTAGTTTTACAGCAATTCAATTTTAACATATATAGATAATAGTTTTCTTTCCCTTTGTCCTATTTAGGGTTCACTGACCACCTTGAATCTATAAATCTAGGTCTCGTACCAAATTTGGGAGGTTCTCAGCTGCTATTTCTTCAAATACTTTCCTGTAGTAGTCTCTCCTCTTCTGGGTACTTCAATGACATGGATGTTTGATCTTTCATTATGGTCCCGTAGATTCCTGAAATTCTTTTGTTCAAAATCTTCTGTTCTTCAGAGTTGATAATCTTCAAACTGACATTTTCCTATCATTTTCATTCTGCTATTGACCTATCTACTGAATTTTTTTCTTTTAGACATTGTACTTTTATAATTTTCTTTTTTTGAGAGAGAAGCAGAAAGAGCATGAGCGGGGTCGGGCGGGGGGGGGGGGGGGAAGCAGGCTCTCTGCCTGAGCAGGGAGCCCAGTGTGGCACTCAGTCCCAGGACTCTGGGATCATGACCTGAGCCAAAGGCAGACACTCGCTGGACTGAGCCACCCAGGCATCCCTAGACATTGTACTTTTTAATTCTAAACTTTTCCCTTGGTTCTCCTTTGAAGTTTCTATTCTCTGCTGTGATCTTCTTTCAGTTCACTAGTGCTTAACTTTATTTCATAGTCTATCAGATAAAGATACCCCATCTCATAGAATATGAGATGAAGTCTTTGATAATTTCAACAAGTAGGTCATCTTGAAGTTAGCATCTACAGGTTCTTTTCCCAGGAGAACTGGTGGGTCTTTTCTGGTTCTTTGTATGTTGAGTAATTTTGGAGCATACCCTGGCCTTTTGAATATTAAGTTGTGAAACTCTGGGTCTTGTTAAAATGATAGGGAGAATGTTGACATTTTGGGGTTTAGTAGGCAATCAACCTGGTTAGATTCAGATTGGAAGTGTCACCATCTGTGCAACAGTTCTGATAACAAATTTTCAAAGTCTTTTTTATTATACTTTTTGGGTCTGTCCTGCATATGCACCATGGATAGTCTGGGACCTGGGCAATGGTTTAATACTACAGTTTAGTTCTCAAAGCCTTTTTTCTTTCTTCCAACTAAGATGGGAGTAAAAGAGATCAGCTTTACTTTCCACCTGAAACAATGCCATACTAGCTGTTTTTCGGGGTTTTTTTGGTTTTTTTTTTTTTTAAAGATTTTATTTATTTGACAGAGATAGAGACAGCCAGCGAGAGAGGGAACACAAGTGGGGGAGTGGGAGAGGAAGAAGCAGGCTCACAGCGGATGAGCCTGATGTGGGGCTCGATCCCAGAATGCCGGGATCACGCCCTGAGCCAAAGGCAGACGCTTAACCGCTGCGCCACCCAGGCACCCCACCAGCTGTTTTTTCAGTTTGACTTTCCTCTATAACCTGTGTGCTACTGTCTACTTTTCGGAATCCTCAGGTAGTTCATTTTCATGTTTTGTTCAGTTTTTAGTTGTAATCAGTGGAAGAGATAAGATTATACTGGGTTTGCTAAACCATGGCTGGCACTGAAGTTCTGAGGGAACTAAAAAAGCCTTCCTTACTGCTCCTCCACATGTCTCATTTTCTCTGCATCCTTGGCACTCACTTCTTCCTTGAGGAACAAGTCCTAAGAAATTCATGACATCTCTAAATTAAAGTTTAATTCAGGCTGTGCTAAATTGGAGTTCCAAGTGCTTATTATTAGCGCATGTACAAAGTATCTCTTACCTGTACCTTTTCTGAGGAGTCTAATAATCCAAGATCCAGGATACTATCAGCTCCATTTTCCCTAAAAATAAACCAGAAACCTTTCACAGTCCAAATAATTGAGACTTCTAGAATTTAGTGTAGAGAAACATGCATTTGAAGTTATAAAGATTTATAAATACATTTATTAAAGGTTTCAAAGAATACCCAAGACACTTACTAGTCAATGCAATTATAGGAACAGAAAAGTCAGTATTATATACACAAAAATGTAGATGCTACATGTGTGATTCAAGATAATGAGCTAAGGGCTACCTGATTTAAGACAAAAATAATGCAGTCTTCATAGAGGTACTGAAGCTCAGGCTCACAGGGGGCATTGTAAAAGAACAGAAAATGTTCAGAATAGGAATCAAATTCTTTAGTGTGTTTAATTATTTTAGAATCTATTCACTGTTCACTTTATATAGCCAACCAAAAGGAATCAATATTATGCATTACTTGCATTCAACAGAAACTACTACTAAATTAGCAATCCTTACATATAAAAATCTTTTTATCAAAATGCACATTCCTCTTAACCTTTTCTATAATGGGCTGAGTTCTATCAGGGTGCTGATTACCTCCAGAGATAGAAAAGGAATGAAGAAACAGTACATAAAAGTCCAGAGAAGAAAAACAGTAATCACCAGCAAAGAAAATAAACTTCTAGCAATAGTCTTTTGGCTTGGACCATTCCAAAGCTATGAAATAGGTAAGTAAGTGGCTGTTACATTTCAGTGCTTAGCCTACCCACTTATCTATTTCTAGGACTATATCCAATCTAAGTTCCTTGTGCAAAATCATGACTAGGAAGAAAAGACAGAAATTTGTATCTAAAAGGCCTCAAACTGGCTATTAGAGTAGCCTCAGGATAGAAGGCACAGAGTAAGTTTGCTGTATCTTCCTGAGGTCACTTTTACTTGTCACCTTGGGAAAAGAATAGCAATTAGATATTTCTAAGTTTTGTATTAAAAATATATTACACAACAGAAAGCAAAAACTTGCACGGATTTTTAAGATAAATTAAGAGATCTAAAAGAAACTTCATGCTTATGGCAAGAACTCAGGGACTACAATACACCCCAATTCCTTAAAGTATCTGGCCTCTGCCATTAGGGGTATTCTGGTAGAGAATTTGGGATGTACTTTTTATAAGTAATTTCTAAACATCAGGTATTTTTTAGAACCTAAGTCACTGCTAAAATTCTAACTTTCTAATACATGGGAAACTCAACTGTCTCACTCATGGATTTTAAGCCATCTCTTATAAAACCATTTGATGTTGTGTATAGTATATATTTTAAGATACATCCTAAAAGTTAAAGTAGTTGACATTTAAACTGAAATGACTTCCCAATTATACACATTACCGTCCATGTGCTATAATGAGTTCCATGGCTTCATCCACTCTTGCTCTCAGAGAATCTTCACTTGCTAGAAGGAGAAGCAGCTGAGCTGGGGATAATTCCAACAGCATGCCAGTGATTTTACTTGCAAATGCCTGTAAACAATGAACAAAGTTAGCTGTCCCTACTCTCTGAATTGTCTTGTCTAAATCAACAATCTTTTATCCAAAAAAAAGAAGAAGAAAATGTAAGACATTTGAGGTAACAAAAAAATTTCTGAACCAGTAAGATATTTTATTAAACTGGAAGCTTAATTATAGACAACTTTGGTAGTCTTGTTAAAGCTAGTTTAAAATTTGTATGACAAGCCTTTTAAGATTTTTGCTATCCATGAGTAAACATACCAATACTCAGTTTCCATTTTTCCCCCTCAGAGAGCGAGAAACACTTCGTTCATGTAGAGTAGAAGAAAGGGAGGGAGGAAGTGAAAGAGGGAGAAGAAAGATGCCTGTGTTTATGGCTAACGATTTACTGAAAGAACTATAATTGGTTTTCTGTTTTATTTTCTCTTGCTATAACACATGTAAGTCATGTATAAAGGAAAACAAACACAACTAGTTTGTTTCCTATTATATGAAAGAAACCTTTGACAGAACATTCTACATAAAAATCTTCTGGCAATACTTAATAGCAATAACATATATTATTTGCAATATGTTTTAGCTACAACTTGTTAACAGATTAAAAAGTCTGCTTCAAAAAGTAACAATTTGTACAAATAAAGGTACAAATTAAATGCACAGATAATTAGCACAAAACAAACTTATTAGGTAGAATGCCAACTTAGCATAGGTAGAAAAAACAAACCTCCCTCAAGCTACCCTCCAGCAAATTTTGCTGCTTCCCCTCTTAAGCTTCCTTTTTTATTTCCTTAATCACATGGGTTGCCAGTAGCTAACACTTTTACAATGCCAACTTTAATTGAAAAACAAAAATGGCACAGTTAAGAGGAAGCTAAGTGCACCATACATACTGGCTGCATTGCTTGTACACGGGGATAAAGTCTCTCTCCGAGCGCCTGACGATGTGCTGGCAGAGGATCAGGATCATCACTAGGATTCCCTTCAGAGGCTGGTCTGAAGGGCCTAGTGTCAATAGAAAGCTGTCTTCTGAAGTCTCTGTAAGAAGAACAAAGCTATAATATTTCCCTTGTTGGCAAAATAACATCAGCACAATTGGTAATAAAGATGAAAAACCAGAGCATACAGGTAGCTCCAGTTATTGGATTAAAGTGGTGGAATGCCTAATAGATGATGGAAGGGAAATAAAGATTTTCTAGATGTTGTTACTTCAAAATCTATAAATTTGCAATGCGAAGTTCAATTTGACTCTAAGGGAACAGGACCATAAAATACCAGAAATCAAAAATCCATCTACATTTCCTGGAAATTTTAGTCCAAAGTAAAATGCCACCCACCCTAACAGGAGAAATATTAAGAGGTTTAAATATAACACAATTTCCACAATTAAAATTTTAAGACAAATTTAGGAAAGAGTGATATTAAGTTATGTAATTTCAGCTGCCCCACGGTTTTAAAAGCAGAGCATTATACTAACAGTATAGTTACTACTCATTTACCCAAATATTAAAAGTTTTTCTAAAAAACAGTCCATAATTGAGACCCTCTAACTATAGGCCTACCTCCAATTTCATTCAAAAAGTGATACTCAGTAAAAGATACAAAATGATCTCACCTATCTCGATCTCTCCGAGAACCTGCTCGCAAGCCACTGCTCCTTCTCATTTCCCTTTCTCTCTCCCTTTCCCGATCCCTCTCTCCTCTGTTCCTTAATCTCTGCATTAAACCTGGAAGAAAATATGAAACACGCTTTGTTTAGATACATATAAATGCAACTACTTTAACTTTCAAAGTCTATGTGAGGACATGAGACAAATAACATGACAGGTGAAGATTATCTCTCTTAGCATTTGTGTTAGTACCTTTCTCTGATTCTCCCTCTAGTTTTGAAGGCTGGGGGTAATTGTATAGAATGTACCTGGCATGTAATAGATGTTCACTCAGTATTTAATGAATTATGTCACAATTGTGAAATAATATGTAGGCTGTTAGTTTCACCATAAATAATGCTGAGATTTCTTGTGTGTTTAGAGTCCAGATAGGACTCTAAACAAAACAGATAGTTTTCTTTATTCTTAGTTTTGGGCATAAAGCATTATAGGACACCTAAAACATCAGCTATTATTATTTTCAAAACCTTGAGCAAAATAAGCCAAAGTACAGTTCCCTAAAGAGAGTGCAGAAAAGTTACTTCTGAAATGTTATGATATCCCAGGTTCTCTCATTCACGTTTGCCAGTTTCTTTTTATTATAAGACTATAGAAAGTCAAATGGTAAAACTAATGATGAAAGACTGGAGTACTATACACATCTTTCATCCTCAATCCTTCTTGGAGCTCATTCAGCCTCTATAGTAGCTGCTTACAGAACTCCCAATACAGTGTCACTACAGTCTAGGTGAAATACAGGATTTTCTTAGTAATTCCCTCCCGCTGAATTATCCACCTACAAGATGACAATTTCTGCCACCACTTTACATGAATCCCTAATTATAACCTACTTAAGGCATCTGTAATTTTCAGATTTTTTTTTTAATTTGAAAATTAGGTAAGAATCCTAATCCCTAACTGCTGGTCCTTATGGAGGTAGAACTTGAGCCAGGATGTTAAACAGAAAATCTTATTACCAAAAAAAAAAAACACACAAAGTCTCGCTAAATTATACAGTGAGGTTAGTAATACAGTCAGCCAATCTATATTTGGTTGCAAGCTCCTTATCTCACTGGGGACTGGTAGCGACTCTGCAAATTGTAGTCTGAACAGCACTGCTCTAGAGAACAGTATTTTTGTAAGTGTATGTACTAATTAAATACACGGGGTGGTGGAAATACTGTAATGTGCTCAATGAATTTTTCTATTACCACAGAGTTTACAATGTCCCACTCCCCAAACATGTAACAATTGAGATGAGAAACTCACCACTACCATCACATTTATGAAAATAAATGTGGCAGTAAAAGAGCAAAGTGCTAAACTGTTGATTAGAGTCGTTTAAACAAGATTAAATCATTAATCTAGAATAAAATTGTATAAAACTGTGAATGTACACTAACGTTCTCCCACTATACTTTTAACTGTGATTATAATTGTTTTGATGAAACAAGAATTTATTTTCTCCTCTTAATCCCCTTTACTAAGTCCATCCATCCAAATAATTTTTATGATGCTTGTTATCTGTAGAGTACTTACTTGTATGAGTGCCTTTGTTGGCATTTTGGATACAGTCTAAATTTGGCAGTTTTTCATTTGACAAAAATGCTTGTGCAATGGCTGTATAAAAACTTCGTGCTACACCACTGCCCTCTCCTGGCTCATCCTTAAATGTGACTTTTACTCTGTGTACAGCCATTGGTGTAGTAGCACATCTTCTACCAAAGTGATTGTTAAGCTGCCTCATAGTCTGCTGAATAAGAAGATCCCGATCCCGATCAACCTATTAAAATGCACCAAAAAGTAGTGAAGTTCAATGTTAGAAACCACCTTGAAATTTTTCTATATAAAATATGAGAGTTTAACTACAAAGTAATCTGGGTTCTCAGAAGCTTATAGTTGCAAATTAAAAATTTTTTTTTCTTGAGAGAGAGAGAAAGTGAGCATGGGGGTGCGGGCGGGCAGAGAGGGAGAGAGAAAATCTTAAGCAGACTCTGCACTGGGCTCAGTATCACACAGATATCACGATCCTGAGATCATGACCTGAGCTGAAATCAAGATTCAGACGCTTAATCAACTGAGCCACCTAGTTGCCACCCCCGGCCCCAAATAAAAAAACACTCTAAAGCATATAAAAATGTCTTGCATTATTAGATCAGGATAATGGAATTTAACTCAATCTAACATTTTCTTAATAAGCCTGTTGGAAAACACCAATTTGTTTAATTTTGGAATATACCAGGATAATTCCAACTAAATCAAAAGTGTGTTTTAAAACCAAACACAAACCAAAAAAAAAAAAAAAACAAAAAACACAGCAAATACTAGAAAACACAGGATATTCCTTTGGTGACAGAAAACCACAAGCAAAGTAAAAGAAAAATGACAAGCTGGGAAAATGATTGGTGAGTGTGTTCTGTTACAGACAAAGATATACATTCATGAATAGTATACATAGCATTCTAAAATAACGTATTTATAAAAATTTAAAAAATTGAGGGAAAAAAACAATAGAAAAAAATGGGCAAGATATACCAAACAGTTCATAGATAAAGTAATATATTTAAATATATGAAACAATGTTTAACTTTGCTCATAAGGGAAACGCAAATTAAAACTACACGAGATGCCATTTCTTACCTATCAGATTAGCAAAAATCTAAACATTTGACAAACTGCTGGCAGGACAATAGAGAGGCATCTCATATTAATATGTGTTGCAAGTGCAAAAATATATTACCATCACGCAGAAGTTATCTTCCAGTATTTGCCAAAATTATATATGCATATATATACCCTTTGACCCATGTCTAGGTTCTACATCTAAGCATCTATCTCAAAGACACACACACTAGCCAAAAAGTAAAACACAAACCACTATTTGTAACAGAAGATTAGAAATAAACCCAAATGTCTATCAATAAGAGATTGGCAGGGTGCCTGGGTGGCTCAGTCTATTAAGCGCCTGCCTTCGGTTCAGGTCATGATACCAGGGTCCTAGGATCAAGCACCGCGTCCCGTGCCCTGCTTAGCAGGGAGTCTGCTTCTCCCTCTCCTCCCCACTCATGCTCTCTGTCAGTATCTCTGTCTCTCTCAAATAAATAAATAAAATCTTATAAAAACTGATAAAACCATAAAATGCAGTACTGTGACAAAGCAGCTGTAAAAGGAAGGCAGAACACTGCTCTATACAGTGATGGCTTCACCTCTGGGATGTACTGTTATCTGGGAAAAGCAAGATGGAGTAAAATGTATAGCACAATCAGGGTCAGGAGCAGGAAGAGAGATGGGTGATGAATACATACACACACATGCACAATTACATTTTTTTTTTTAAAGGGAAGACAAAAAAAAGAACAAAACACAAAAACAACCCTGAAGGGGAGAAGTGGGGGCATGGTAAAAGAGACAGAAATAGAAACTGGATTTCCCTAAATATAACTTCTTCTGTAGAGTTGGCCTTGCACTATTGTAGATATTTACATTAATGACAAAACCAAACCAAGAAAAGGGGAGAAAGCAATCCCTAAAAACTGAAAGCAAAAAGAAAAAGGCCCTGATTGTATGCATATTAGTAGCAAAACCATGCAAAGAAAAATTATTTCAAGTGACTTGAAGTAATCTGACTATATCTCTAAGGACAAAAAACTGCAAATAAATCTTAAGCTATTTTCAATAATCATTTTGGGGTGGTAGTGTTGATGTCATGATTCTAAGACTGCTGGGTATATGCTGTTAAGATAAAAGCAAATGAGTAAATTTTTTTAGTGTAGCTGGAAAGTTGGATTTTTGGTTTGGAAGAAAGATAAAGACTAAGAGGTGGCAATAAAACAATTATGTGATCCTAAATCTTGAATTTGAATTGGAAATATCAAGTATGCACTTATGATGTAATTTCTCTTTTTTTATAAAAGGAAAATTTCCTAGCTCTATCCACTGAAAAGACCTAGAAACCATGACCAACCTAGTATAGTAGCCCAGATTATAATCTCGAAATACTTTTCCTACTAAAAGGAACCAAGGCTTCTTGAAGAAATGGTTGATTTAAGGTCTGTGACAGGAAATACAAAAGATGAAACATAACAAAACGTAAATAAGTTATTGAAGATTGTTGAAGTCCTGTCAAAAGGACAGAGGAGCCAAAAAGGACTCAGGACTCCCACTAGCCAAAGAGACAATCTGAACATCAATGGAATATAATAACCTTAATGGAATAAAAGACATCAAAAATGTTTAAAAAAAAACTGAAAATATTCACTGATCATGAGAAGATGTTAGGAAACCAACTGCCAGAGATAACCACTACTCTAAATATGGTGATTACCATTTATTAAAATTTCAATTACACAAAACATATCCCTAATATAAGATCATTATTTGTTTTTAAACTTCATATAAATGGCACACTATATGTATAGTATAAGAAAATCTGAATACCTTTACCTCTAGTGATAAATCTCTTGACTGCTGGTTCCTCAGTTTTTCCATTTCTCTACGGAATTTTGATTCTTTTACCTCAAAACCACCCAATTCAGTTAAGATCTTAAAAAAAAAAAAAAGAAGTGCACGACAGAATTATTCTCTGACATAAGTTCTTACCAGGCAGAACAGAATTAAAAGTGCTCAAAATACATACTGATCCAGGTTCTGCTCCAACATCTTCCATGAACACCCTGCCAAATAGTTCCAAGGAAAGGCGCCAACGTCCTAACAGCATATCGTGGGAAATAACCATTCCCATGAAGCTACACTGTGGCCTGCAAAAGGTTTAAGGGGAGAGTGGGAAGTAATTTAGCCAACTACAAAAATTCCCTGATTTTTGGTCAATGACAATAATTTTCTTAGTCTTTTCATATTCTGAAGTCTTAAGTACTTCAAATCACATCCTAACAGAATTTTTCTGTAACTACTCATTCATCACAGTACTTCTCATTTTTATTCCATCATTCCTTCTGTCCTTTATATAAGCATACATCTCCCAGCAGCCTACCTTCATCTTCAATTTTACCTCTTCTTAAAGTCCATCATCCCTCTTCATTTGGGTGACTCCTAGATCCCTCTCCAGTTCAAATTTTCATAACAGACCAGAATTTCCACTGCATTAAATATATCTATGTCGGTGACACACAAGTCCAACTCAACAAAGGAAAACTGAATAACCTCTTCAACTTCAAAGACACTGCCTCTTGCTTTCTTTCAGTAGTGGCATCTACTTCCCTATTGCACAAACTTGAAACAAATTTTAAATGTCTCTTTCCCCTGCTCTTCCACGGTGATTAAGGCCTTCATGTGTTTCTCTCTTTCTGTAATTTCCTATCCATCCCCAAAGGCAATATTCTACTTCAGCCCCTTTTTACCACTAGCCTGAACTAGTAACAGCTTTCTACCTCATCTCCCTAACCTAATTCTCCTCTCCTTCAATGTTTGCTTCTACACGTTCTAACCATCTCAGCTCAAGCCATATCGTCTCTAAAAAGCTTGGGCCCCCCCAGTCCACAATTCTTCCTTGCCTTTTATGGGTGTTGGACTGTGTATATAAAATGTATACAGTTTCCTAAGCAAAAATAATTTTCTGACATTCTGTAAGCCATTTGTACTCAACAAATCATTTGATGATCAGCCATACTGAGCCACAGTGTGCACTAGCAAATTTTTATTTGGAAAGCAAAGAACCTACCTCTTTCTTACAAGATAATAACCAACTGTGAACCTGGGCAAAGGAGCCCAAGCAAGTGTGAGAGTCACAAATCTAGAAAGCTCTTTTCTAGGCATTCACATGTTTTCCTTTGTTAAACTGCTGGTAACACGTCTATAATTGACAATTTGACATGGACATACTTTAACTCAGTACTGAACATTAAAAGACAGAGTCTTAGAATTTCCTCAGTGAAGTGAGGAGAAAATCAGAATGCCAATCAATGACTACATAGTCACCCCCAAAATCCAGAAAACTCACATATTTAAATATCTGATTATAAATCAGGAAAACAATTCTATTATTTACATACAAATGAAATAAAATCATACAATTACTAAATAAAAATTCTCACAATGCAAGAGAAAAACTATCTCCACTTAGCAAATACCTGAAAGATGTAAGAGGTGGCCCTTCACTTTCAGTCAGTCCTATTTCTGCTAGTAAACTGCTTTTCAATTGTGCTGCGAGATCATGAGCAGATGGTCCTGGTTTTGAACTTTCAGCTTCTTCTGGCACCACATTCTGTTCTTCCCCTTCCTTTTTTTGCCGATTTTGCATGTTCATTACATTTTTCAAATTGGCAGCATAAGACATTTTAGTTGGGAGAACCTATGAATTTTTACATATAAAAGTTACGCATTAAAAGAAAATGACTAGATTTCCTTTTCAACTTACTAGTACTCCACAGAAATCACATGGGAGCTAAGTAATTCCTTTCTAGCGCTTCAACTACAAAGATGCAGCCTGTTTCTTTTCTCTGATTCCCTTTGCTGACCACTAATGAAAACTGCACTAATATGCATTTACCATACCAGCCTCAGAGAACTTTTAAAGGATTCTTTATAGTATCTGTGGTTACTATAATATCCTATGTATTTTCAATATTTGCAGGATTGCATTCTCTTTTATCACTTAAATAATAAAGAAAATTCTGCTCTTAAATGTGTTTATTACGTTTTCACTGGAAAAACAGTACGGACTGTGTAATTTTAGGCTCTCAAATCAGACTTTTATCTGAAAACTAGATCTGTTACTTACCTAGTTGTATAACAACAGACATTCCCACAAGAAATTTATGTAATCTCTGCAAGCCTTAATTTTTTACCCATAAAATCAGGATAAAAATGCTTTCTACTCAACATGGTTATAAAGATTGAGACCGCACCTACTAGATAATATTAATAATGTCTTGTTGAATAATTTTACCTCATTTATTCACATTCTACAGTCATAAAGAAAAGTTTCAGGCCATTACACTATATGCTCATATATATAAGATAATATGCATTACATATATAAAAATTTAATTTCCAGCAGCATTACAAAATTCAACTCTGTGAAATAGGCAAAACACATAATGAAACTGCCATTTCATAGACAAAGACACCTGACATTAAACAAGTTAGTCTTAAAGCAGGTTAGTGACACTGATGGAATTATGAAATTATATGGAATTATGTCATAAGGCAGGAATTTCTGATACTTCCATTATTTGAGGCAATACAATATTCTGGATTAATGCATTTCCAAAAACTCTAGATACTGGGACAAGTTCTCATACACAAATGTTATATTGTGAAGATTTTTATTATCTTACCTCAAGGCAGTTTCTATCCACTGTAACCTCCATTAAGCATTTCCCACTACTGGCAGATGAAGAATAAAGACCCTGACTGGGACGGCCAAAAAGATCCTCCTTTCTAGCGTTTGGCTGGAATTTTAACAGAAATATTCTAGTTACACTGAACACTTAAAAAAAAATAAAGTCACTTAAAAAGAAACCTTGACTAATTATCTAAATCACCTGCAACAGATGTGGCTGATCAGCCAAGGGGATGGCTTCAGCCAGAGGCACTTCGAATGGATTTGGGGGTATACATCCAAGGAACGTCATGGAGTCTGAGCGTCGGAAAAATGGATGGTTTTGACCAGTTTCTGCAGGAAGAGAGTCATCATCCTTATCATTCAAAGTAGCACCTAAACATAAAGAGATAAAAGTGTGTGTTTTTTAGAAAATATTAATTACTGGGGAAAGGTGAAAGAATCTTAATCTGCTCAATCGAAAATTCCTGTTCCCTCTTTATGAAATTTTAATGTCACCCAAAAACCAAAAACAAGTTTAATTGTCCAAACTTTTGATAATATTTTTAGGTGAAATTCAAAATATCAGCAATTTAAAATGAGTACAATGGTAAATTCTGTGTATTTTAACACAACAATAAAAACTTAGGGGGGAAAAAGTATTAGCAGTAACAAATATTATTCCATTTTTGTATTAGGCAAACATTTCCCATATCTTTCTCTTTCTCTCTCTAGGGATTCAGACCTGAATAGAGCTAGCTTCCTAAGCATATTCAGGACATGGCTCATTAATGACTCTTAAAAGGAGGAAAAGGTCAAGAGGTGAGATTTGAGCATTTGCTTACTTTTAAGTTCTGCTTTCTCTACACGACAAAAATGTCTGGACATCTCATTCATCTCAACAGTAAGTCAGAACAAGAACACCTTAATGGAATAAAACTTTAGACAGTGTACAGTATGCTGTGAAAATAGTCAGCTATGGGGTGGATTTTCAAACAACAGCAGTTAGGTCAGTTGTCTTTCCCTGGGCTGAATAAAAGTATTAGCTGTTAAGAAATAGGCAAGGGGATGGGATATTTGACCCCACTTAAAATAAGTTTTTTTAAATTCCACTTAAATAATAGCTAAAAACTACAAAGAGACTGCAGAAGATCCCAAAATTTCTTGAGTTTGGAATATTTTCTTTTTATTGCATTAACTCTTAAAGAGTTTTGATATTTGGATATATAACTATATTTCTCATTTCCTTGACTAAACCTATTTTGCATCAGCATTAATGAAGGTTCTGCTAAGACTTTTAAAAATGTTGTACTTACATACTTAAAAATAAAGGCAAACATAAAACTAAAATACAAAGGATACAAAGATAAGTAGAAAAAAATTCCAACTGTTAAAAAGTTCATAACATTTAATTCATCCTTATTTATGAAGCAAATAACTCAAGGGTATATAAGGAAAAATGGACAGAAAATGCAAAGAAATGGGACATAGAGAAGAAAAGAGAAATTCCCACCCCGACAGAAAATAATGAAGTTAAAAAGCTTGAAGGGGAAATACTGAGGCAGCCATTTCTTGAAGTAGATTAGCAGATTTTCTGTACACTAACTTTGATTGGTGTCATCATCATTTTCATGTTCTGAATCTTCATTATCAATACCCAGTTCCAAGAGTTCTCGCGTCCTTTAAAAAGACAAGTGAGTCATTTTACATGAAGTATGGAGCAAAGGTGATGGGAACTATAAGCAGAAATCACTGAAAAAGTCAGTTAAGTATCTAGCCAATTTCAAACATTGTAACCAAGTTTTACACTCTGGGAATGGTAGATTGACCAGCCAAATGTACTACAATTACAAAATAAGCTCAAAGAAGCAAATGGATAATCACATTAAGAAATATTGAGTACTTACACAAACTCTAATAGAAAACATGACAAACTACATCAAACATAAAGCTTAACTGGATTCTCAGGTTTCCTGTTTTAAGTGAGGAGTAGCTATGGAGACTCAAGCCCTCTTTCCCACAAGAAATGTTCCTGTACTATTTCTCTTCTGCAACGCTGTTCTCCTCGCTCCCAAAGTCAGACAATATACTAATAAAGACCACATTGAGCAATTAAGTATTTCCTAAACCAACCTCATGGCAAGTATGGATACCTTTTGCGTTCCAGTTGAGGAGTATCCAATGTTGTCTGCTGATTCATTGCTTTAATCCAGTATATAAGGGCTTGAAAAACATATGCCACATGCTTCAGTGAGCAAACATCCAAAACTGGAAGAACATCAGAATGCTCATCATTATGAGAGCGCATTAAAGACAAAGCGTAATTGAGGAAGTCCCCTCGGGCAGACATCATTCCTTGACGGGCGCTAAGCAATGTGGCACGTCTGTAGGAGGAAAAAGAAATGAAAATGTTTTTAAAAAGGACACAAATGTGAAACTTACCACTATCATAAATATGTAAAATTAGGTACTGAGAATACCCATAAATCAACTCATTAACCCTGTGTGGTCCTCTACTTTTTTTTCTTAAAGATTTACTTATTTTAGAGAGATAGTGGGGGGGAGGTGAGCAGAGGGAGAGAAAGAGAATCTAAGCAGACTCCCTGCTGAGTTCAGCCCAACGTGGGACTCTCATGACCCTGAGATCATGACCTGAGCCAAAATTAAGAGTCAAACATTTAACTGACTGAGCCACTCAGGCGCCCCACTGTCCTATGCTTTTATTCGGGAAAGGATTTCCAGTGTCCTTCGGAATGGGAAAAGGAACTTCTTCCCTAAAGACAATGGTTCTCAAACTTTAGTGTCTTATCAAAATCTCCTGGAGGCCTTGTTGAGACGACAGACTGTGGCCACATCTCCGTAAGTTTTTAGTAGGTCTAGGGTAGGACCCCAAATTTTGTATTTCTAACAAGCTCCTAGGTGATGCTAATGCTGCTATTCTGCGGAAAGCGGAATTACACGGTGAGAACTACTGCCTAACATGACACCAAAACACAACAAGAAAGCACACGCAGAATTAGACTTTATTGAAATTAAAAACTTACATCCTTCAAAGGACACCATCAAAAAAATGAAAAGAAAACACACACAGGATGGGACAAAATTTCTGCCAAGTCATGTATCTGATAAGGAACTTACATTCAGAAAATATAAGTAACTCATACAACTCAATAACAAAAAGACAAGCCAATTAAAAAATGGGCAAAAGAATCTAAGCAGACATTTCCCCAAAGAAGATATACAAATGACCAATAAGCCCATGAAACAGTGCTCATCACTTAGCCTTTAGGGAAATGCAAATCAAAACCACAATGAGATACCACTTCACATACACTAGGATGGCTACAATAAAAAAGTTAGTAACAAATGTTAGCAAGGACGTAGAGAATTAGAAGCCTCACACACTGCTATTAAGGGTAGCCATGGTGGAAAAGTCTGGCAATTCCTCAAAAGGTTAAAAGAATTACCATATGATCTAGCAATTCCACAGTTAGGTATTTACCCAAGATAACTGAAAACATATCTATACAAAAACCTGTACACAAGTTTTCACAGCTGCATTATTCACAAGAGCCAAAAGGTTGAAAAACCCAACTTATGAATGGATTAAAAAAAAGCGTGGCACATCCATACAATGAAATATTACTAGGAAGTAATGCATTGACTGATAATGCTAAACCTGGATGTACCTTCAAACCATTATGCTAGGTAAAAGAAGCCAGGCACAGAATACCATATATATTGTATGATTCCATCTACAGGAAATGTCCAGACTAGGAAAAACTACAAAGAAAGTGTAGATCAGTGGTTGCTTAGGGTGGGAAGGTAGAGGAAAATGGAACATGACTACTAATAGATATTCTTGTAGAAATGATAAAAATATTCCAAAATTAATTGTGATGATGGTTGCATAGCTCTGAATATACTCAAAAGTATGGAACTGTACACTTAAATGGGTCAATTGTACAATATGTGAATTATATCTCAATAAGGCTATTCTATTAGAGTAAGAGCTATAGTGAGATAAAGGGAGAACCCTGTCACCAATCTAAATTTATTATCAGAACTCTGTTCTTCAGGGAATGACTAGCCTAACAAAGACAATCTGTGTCTTTTTGTGGAGCAGGCTTCCCAGGACAAGAAAGCAGAGGCTTCCCAAGTAGTCCAGATCTCTCTGCCAAGCATTCAATTTTATATTCTAGACATTTCCACCAAATCCTCTCCCAGTTCTCAGTATTTTCAAAAGCAAGTATGTCCATTCTATACTTCTCTAGATTTTTCTCTTAATTTTCCTATTAGTTTATTTAGATTCAAAGCCTAAGTGTAAATTCTGCCTCCTCCGGCTCCATCCTTCAACAAGGCCCTCAATTCTGTTTATATGATTTCAGTGCTTCTCTCTCTCCACCTTCCTGGCCTTCACTTGCCCTACTTAAATAACTATTACTTTGCAATGGTAGACTCCAACCACAATCTTGTTAAGGTTTCTAAGCAGTCTCCTAAGCCCTTGTCTTCCTCCCAAAAGTAGCAAGGTTGTTTCACCTGAGCCAAAACTAGAACCTAGGACTGTAACTTCAGGTATGCAGCGCTTTCAATATACAGCACTGCCTCACTGCTATAGTGCTCAATGTGGGGCTAATTCTTAGTCCTGAAAAAAGTCATTTTATAACTGAACAGAAAGAAAACAAATACAGGATGCCTGGGTGGCTCAGTCAGTTAAACGTCTGACTCTTGATTTTGGCTCAGGTCATCATCTCAGGGTCGTGAGACTGAGCCCTATGTCAGACTCCGTGCTCAGCAGGGAGTCTGCTTGAAGATTCTCTCCCTCTGCCCCCCATTCACTCTCTTGCACGTGCACATACTATCTAAAAAAAGTAAGTAAAATCTCAAAAAAAAAAAATACATAAAGAAATATACTTTAAATACAATTCACCAGACTGGGAGATGTTGGAAAAGGAATTTGATTTGAGGGAATCAAATATACTTTAAATACAATTCAACAGACTGGGAGATGTTGGAAAAGGAATTTGATTTGAGGGAATCAAAGAGCAGCTTTGGTAACTGCACACACTCTCCTCTTCTCGAGTACAACGTGCATTCATATTCAACCAGGCCAAAATAAGTCTTCCCATGAATACATGCCTTTCAAGGGGGAGGGGGGACACCTGAGGGATAAGGACACAAGAATATATATCAACTACTTCAAAAATGAGAAGTATGTAGCATCAGATTCCTACAATATGAATGAATTTTTTAAAAATAGCCTAGATTATAACTTATTTTTGCTTCAACTACACAATTTGAAAAGAAGTAATACAAGGTACCTCCCTTCAAAACAGAGTAAGATCTTATATAAGAGCAATCAAAAAGCACTAACTTTCTAGGACATAAGGGTTCTGTCTAAACATATAAGCATATATGAAGAATTTCATACCGTCTGCCTTCCAGGGTTCGTAAACTAGCCTCTTCTCGTGCAGTCATCCTCTCTCTTCGAGCTGAATTCTGAGAAGCGTGAAGAGGATGATTTGGATGTCCCGGATCACCAGCAGATGCTAATGCAGAACCATAACGTAATTGAGCTTCAGTAGAATCCATAATACTGACCATCCAGTTCCAAGTGGGAATAAGCTTTTCTTCTACATAGTTCTATGAAGACCAAACTAAAATAGTTAAAACTATCCAAATAAAGTTAAATTTGATATAGTAGTAGTATGTAAACATTTAAATATTTGTAACATTAATTCCCATTATACTGGAATGCTCATAAATGACAGCCAAAAAATTTATTTGAATGAGTAACTTTTCAATGTTTTCATACCTGTAAGTTTACTGCATCTTGGTAAGTCAATTTCACAGCTGCTGGAATCTGAGAGTACACTAGGTGATTATACTTAGGAATAAGGCCCATCAAGTCCGAGATTTGTCTGATAACAATGCTGTAAGCCCTGGCTAAACTGCTTGCAGATGTTAAGTAGCTGCTGGCATTGCTAGCTTCCAAAGCAGCTGCTGCAGCTGCAGCACTCGTGCTGATGGTACCACTCCGGCGTAAATTTGAAGGATCAATATAAATCAAACCCGCTGAACTTGCTATAAAGAAAAAAGGACAACCACAATAAGTTGTCAGATGCTAATTGTGTTTCTCTAGCACTGTATATATTTAAATAAGCTAAAAGATCAATTGCACTGGCAAATGTGGCAAGTGAACAAAAAACTTTTCCTTAAACCACACTAGATTAGGGAGGGCGATGAGGAGGTGGACAAGAATTACTATAATGTTCTCAACCAGAGGCAGTTTTGCTATTGCCCCCACCCCAAAGAGGGGACATTTGACAATGTCTACAGACATTTTTGGTTGTCACAGGGGGTGTGTGGGCGGGGTGCTGCTACCGGCATCTGGTGCATAGAGGTCAAGGACCTGAACATCCTACAGTGCACAATCACAAATAAAGGATTATTCAGCCCAAAGTAGCAATAGTACAGAGACTGAGAAACCTTGATATAAGCGTATGTAAATACTTTTTGTAACTGAACCCAGCAAAACAATAAAGAACTATTATGAAACTACTTAATTGGTCTAGATGAACATACCTAATCTTAAAAACCTATTTAGGTATTTTAAGAATACAAAGTTTTCAGACTTGCCTGCTGGCGTGGATGTGCTGGAAGGGGCTGTGCTGGCTGCCCGCTGATGCTGGGTGTTGCGGACAGCCCACTGCATGGACCGGGGAGCCTGAGCAGCACCATTGGCATGGGAGCTATTTGTGGTTCTCTCTAATGGCTCATCAAGCATAAAAGTCTCCTGTTCTATGTCATCACTCTGACTACTGCTGCTATCAGAATCACTTGAGTCATTTGATTGCGAATCATCTTCAGAAAAGAAGGCAGGAACACTGCTCGCACCTGAATTTTTTATTTTAAAACCAAAACCATTATCAGTTTGTTGATATTTAAAACCACAGTGTACTCCCTCATTTAGGAAAATATACATACATTAAACAGAACACCAGGCTATAGTCAATAGTCCACAAAACCCATCATTAAAATAGTTTCATTACAAAACAACTCTTCTAAATGAACCTTAAAATTAATCCATTATTCAAAAATCAGAAAAGAAAAAAAAAGTCATTAAAATATCTTCCTTACTAACATCCACAGGGAAAAAGGATTAAGTTATAAAAGACTTAGCCACCCTTGTGCAAATCATAAGGAGTATAGTTTAACCAGTTCATGCTAAATATACACACAGCCTTAGTATAAGCAAAAAAGGTGGATATGAGTAAGGTAACATACCTGCTTCTGAGCCAGCAGTTGCTGCAGTGACAACACTTCTACGCCCACTAGCATTATCTTGGTTGCTATGGTTACTTTCACTGTCACTTTCTGTTTCCGCTGCCGCTAACAAGTCCAGCTCCATGTCACTCCCTAGAAAATATATTTAAATAAGAAGGAGAAAAAAAGTACAAACTCATTGTGGAACAAGACAGGCTCCAGTAAGCCAGAATATCATAACAAAAGGGAAGGGAGGAAAGGGCAGAGAGGAGGGATTACTACTACAGTAACTATACTGCCTGCTTAGTAGGAGAAAAATGACCAGGCAAATTATGGTACTCAGGAGACTATTACACTCCAATTCAGAATCTGTTCTGCATAGCGTGAGGTGAAAAGGGTTGGGCAGGGGAACCTCCACCAGTGGGCAGAGCTCTGCGCTAGGTCCACTGTTCCATTTTCATCTGTTTTACATATAGGGATTCCAAAAGGGGAAGAAAGATAAAAAGATCTGTCTAGAATTTCACAGTATATACATGTCAAAACATGTAAAATTAAAATTTTAAATATGTGCAGTTTATTGTATGTCAATTATGCCTCAATAAAGCCGATCCCCAAAAAAGTCTATCTGATGGCTAATAAGAACAGTTATGATGACTATGTAGCAAAAAGGCCAAAATAATTATTGATTATTGTTAGTGAAAAAAGAAAGGCACAAAAATTACACATACAATATCTAAGACATGCATGGGAATGGGGCAGCACAGGGGAGGACTGAAAATAAAAATACAAACTATTTTGGGTGGGATTATGGATCATTTTTTTCCATTTCTCTAATTTGCAAATGTTTACTAATGTGGTTATGATCATTTTAACTTCTAAAAAGTCTTTTAAGAAAAGAGAAAGTCAAGGGGCGCCTGGGTGGCACGGCAGTTAAATATCTGCCTTTGGCTCAGGGCGTGATCCCAGCGTTACGGGATCGAGCCCCACATCAGGCTCCTCTGCTATGAGCCTGCTTCTTCCTCCCACTCCCCCTGCTTGTGTTCCCTCTCTCGCTGGCTGTCTCTATCTCTGTCAAATAAATAAATAAAATCTTTAAAAAAAAAAAAAAGAGAGAAAAGAGAACGTCAAAACTTTTAAGTCAAAACCAAAAGGTAAAGGAGGAAGAGGATAAATTATTTTATATGAATATGTGTGTACAGCTGCTTCCTAAAATTTTGGAACGGATGCTACAGAATCCCTAGGCTGAAAACATGCTGAACATTATGTTCATTATACATCAAATGGGGCTTTTCTGTGTATTAATATCCATAAAAGTACCTGATTTTTTCATACTGAATAATTTCTCAAATAACCTGCATACCGTCTTCATCATGCTCATCATGTTGTCCCTCTGCCTCAGCATTTTCTTCCCCGTGTTCTTCCTGTTCATCATGATGATCCTCTTCTCCAGCCACACCCTCCACCACCTCAACCTAAATCCAGAATCTTATTTGTAGACAATCAAAGTACATAATAAACCCACATCTCTACCAGTGTTCCTCCACAGCAATAAGTAACTACAATACGAAGATCCCTAACTACAGAGAATTTTAACACTAAGGAGTTTGAAAATCATTGGCTAGTGACAACTTGCTATCAAAAATTGTATCAACATACCCTAAAGTAATTATTGTCCATATATAGAACCTTAAAATTATAACAATTGTGTAGAGACTATAAGTTTTTTAAACTTCCACAGTTATAAAATTTACCTAATGAAAATGCAGTATCCTCTCTGCCTTCAAATACACTGCACAAAACTACTAAAACTTTTTTTTTAACCTTAAGGATATCTTTTCTAAAAATTAACCCTAAGTATAAGCTTATGCTTCAATTTTGTATCCTCCACTAAATTGAGGATTATTATTAAAGTATTTTTAATATGTATAACCACAAATGAGAATATGTAACAAAAGTCTAAAACCTGGAAGCAAATATATATAATGGTAGTAAGCTACTACTAAAACTTCTTCCCTCCCATATAAAAGCCTCTCATCTACCACAGTGAAGTCAGTTACAACCACCTCTTCCACGTCCGCTGAAACAATGTCATCCTGTTCTTCATCTCTGCCCCGCACAGGCTGCGATTGGCTGATACGCCTCTGTTGGGGGTTCCGGATGATGTAGGAAGACTGAGACTGACTAGAGCTGTGGAGAAACAGAAGCTTATGAGGGCGCTGCTGCCACACAGCACACTTTTTGTTTCCAGTGTCATTCAGTGTGACCCACTTGCTAGGAAATCTATTTTAAATCTGACCTAAAAATTCTTGGAAACCAACAATTAATCTATAGTATATCAGAAAATATGAAGCCCAAAGAAATTAATTTTACCATAGAGATTTAACTGAGAAATCTCAGAATTGTTTTTACTTTTCAGTAAGTCACTTCAAATTTGTTAATACACATCCTTTTCGGAGTCCTTCCCATTGAAATGCTCTACAGGAAATATTTTTCTTTCTCCATGCTTTCAGTGCCAACAGTCCTCAACTTCCAAAGGCTCCAACTGTAGCATTCCTCCATTAAGAAAGTGTGGTAATAAGTGTGCTTATAATTACAAGTGATCTACTCTTTTAAGAGACCTGACAAGACCAACTTTGTATCACCTTATTAACCACTGACTTGTGTGCAGAGGAAAAACATCAGTTCAAAAGTATGAATTTGAGGAGTCCAAGATGGCGAAGGAGCAGGAGGCTTAAATTTCATCTGGTCCCAGGAATGCAGCTAGATAGCTATCAGACCATTCTGAACACCTACAAACTCAACTGGAGAATGAAGAAAAGAATAGCAGCAACTCTAAGAACAGAATAGCCACCACTTTCTGCAAGGAACCCAGTTTAAAACAAGAGTTGAGCTCCAGCTCGGCGTTCCAAGATGGCGGAGGAGCAGGAGACCTAAAGTTCGTCTGGTCCCAGGAATTCAGCAAGAGAGCTACCAAACCATTCCGAATACCTATGAATGCAACTGGAGAATGAAGAAAAGAGTAGCAGAAACTCTATGAACAGAAAGGCAACCACTTTCTGCAAGGAGGAGAAAAGATGGAGGAGGANAAGGAGTAGGCGACTCTTTCTCAGCTGGTCCGAGTCAAGCTGGATATCTACCAGACCATTCTGAACACCCACAGAATCAGCTTGAGACGCAGGAAGATACATCTGGATCTCTACAAATGAACATCTCCAGTGCTTAGTATTGAGGTACGAAGTGGGGAGCTGTGAATCCGAGCACAGATATAGGAAGATAAAGGGAAGGGGGAGGGAGCCTCTGCGCTCAGGCGCCGGGAAGCAATAGCCCCTTGTGCTGGGNAGGAAACAATAGCCCCTTGTGCTGGGGAGCGGGCTGGACTCTCAGACCAGCACCCCGCAAGAGAGCGGACTGAGACAGTGAGCGGGGGAACGCCCGTGTCCAAACTAAAAACAGGAGCTCCCTACCGCACACTTGAACTAGAGTGAAACCGAGAGCTCAGGAGTGCAAGCACGACCAGACTGAAAACTGGAGCTCCAGAGCACAGGCGAACCATACTGAAACAGGGAGCTCGGGAGCTCGGGAGCGCGCGTGGGAACCGGGGGCAGCGGGCAGTGTTAGAAGCACAAAGGACAGAGACTTACTGGCCCTGGAAGTGAGGGCTGGCACACAGGCTGTGGGGAGCACATCCTGGGTCGCTGCAGGGTTTTTAGCAGCACCAGTTGAAACAGAGTTAAAGTGGCCAGAACATCAGTGGAGAATGGGCCGCAATCCCTCCGTTCTGAGACAGGCGCTGGGATTCGGCCGCTGCTGCTCTGGCTCTCAGAAGAGGCACAGCAAACCCCCAGGGAAAGCCGCCAGAGAACAAAAGCCCGGAAATACCGGCTCACAGGGTGCCCATCCCCATCCCCCCTCGCAAGGGACACAGAGACTCTACCCAAACAGGGTTTTCTGAGTACCTGCAGGCAGGCCCCTCCCCCAGAAGGCAGGCTGAAAAATCAAGAAGCCCACAACCCGGAGCGCCTGAGTGGCGCAGTCACCAAGCACCTGTCTTCGGATTAGGGTGTGATCACAACGCTCCGTAAGGAGTCCTTCATCGGGCTTCTCCACCGGGAACCTGCTTCTTCCTCTCCCACTCCTCTGCTTGGGTTCCCTTTCTTGCTGACTGTCTCTCTCTCTCTCAAATAAATAAATAAACTCTTTAAGGAAGAAGCCCACATCCCTAAGATCTCTATAAAACAAGGGCGCACGGCCTGGGTCCCAGTCAACACTTGGGCTCTGGACAACCCTGCAATCTCTCTTCATCAGAATGACGAGAAGGAGAAGTCCCCCCCAGCAAAGAAAAGATAATGAGTCTGTGGCCTCTGCCACAGAATTGGCCTCGGCCACAGAATTAATACATATGGATGTATCCCAATTATCAGAAATGGAATTCAGAGCAACAATGGTCAAGATGATGAGTAAACTTGAAAAAAGCATCAGAGAAAGCGTTGCTGAGAATATAGAATCCCTAAGGGCAGAAATGAGAGCGAATCTGACAGAAATTAAAAATTCTATGAGCCAAATGCAGTCAAAACTAGAGGCTCTGACGGCCAGGGTCACCGAGGCAGAGGAACGCGTTAGCGAATTGGAGGATGGGTTAGTAGAAGAAAAAACGAAAATAGAAGCTGGTCTTAAAAAAATCCACGCCCACGAATGTAGATTACGGGAGATTACTGACTCTATGAAACGATCCAATGTCAGAATCATCGGCATCCCTGAAGGGGTGGAGAAAAACAGAGGTCTAGAAGAGATATTTGAACAAATTGTAGCTGAAAACTTCCCTAATCTAGCAAGGGAAACAAGCATTCGTGTCCAAGAGGCAGAGAGGACCCCATCCAAGCTCAACCAGGACAAACCTACGCCACGGCATGTCATAGTGCAATTCGCAAATATTAGATCCAAGGATACAGTATTGAAAGCGGCCAGGGCAAAGAAATTTCTCACGTACCAAGGCAAAGGTATCAGGATTACGTCAGACCTGTCTACAGAGACCTGGAATGAGAGAAAGGCTTGGGGGGGCATTTTTAAAGCTCTTTCAGAGAAAAACATGCAGCCAAGGATCCTTTATCCAGCAAAGCTGTCATTCAGAATTGATGGAGAAATAAAGACGTTCCAAAATCGCCAATCATTAACCAATTTCGTAACCACGAAACCAGCCCTACAGGAGATATTAAGGGGGGCTCTATAAAGGTAAAAAGGCCCCAAGAGTGATACAGAGCAGCAAGTCACAACCGATACAAAGACTTTAAAGAGAAATGGCATCATTAAAATCATATCTGTCAATAATCTCTATCAATCTAAATGGCTTAAACTCTCCCATAAAACGCCACAGGGTTGCAGATTGGATAAAAAGACATGACCCATCCATTTGCTGTCTACAAGAGACTCATTTTGAACCCAAAGATGCATTCAGACTTAGAGTAAGGGGATGGAGTACCATCTTCCACGCAAATGGACCTCAAAAGAAAGCTGGAGTAGCAATTCTCATATCAGATAGACTGGATTTTAAACTAGAGGCCATAGAGAGAGATACAGAAGGGCACTATATTATTCTTAAAGGAAGTATTCAACAAGTGGATATGACAATTATTAATATATATGCCCCCAACAGGGGAGCAGCAAGATACACAAGCCAACTCTTAACCAAAATAAAGAGACATATAGATAAGAACACAGTAATAGTAGGGGACCTCAACACCCCACTATCAGAAATAGACAGAACACCCTGGCAAAAACTAAGCAAAGAATCAAAGGCTTTGAATGCCATACTCGACGAGTTGGACCTCATAGATATATATAGAACACTACACCCCAGAACCAAAGAATACTCATTCTATTCAAATGCCCATGGAACATTCTCAAGAATAGATCATGCTCTGGGACACAAAACAGGTCTCAGCCAATACCAAAAGATTGAAATTATCCCCTGCATATTCTCAGACCACAACGCTCTGAAATTGGAACTCAACCACAAGGAAAAACCTGGAAGAAACTCAAACACTTGGAGGCTAAGAACCATCCTGCTCAAGAATGACTCGATAAACCAGGAAATCAAAAAACAAATTAAACAATTTATGGAGACCAACGAGAATGAATACACAACGGTCCAAAACCTATGGGATACTGCAAAGGCAGTCCTAAGGGGGAAATACATAGCCATCCAAGCCTCACTCAAAAGAATAGAAAAATCTAAAATGCAGTTTCTATATTCTCACCTCAAGAAACTGGAACAGCAACAGAGGGACAGGCCTAACCCACTGACAAGGAAGGAGTTGACCAAGATTAGAGCAGAAATCAATGAATTAGAAACCAGAAGCACAGTAGAGCAGATCAACAGGACTAGAAGCTGGTTCTTTGAGAGAATCCATAAAATTGATAGACCACTGGCAAAACTTGTCCAAAAACAAAGAGAAAGGACTGAGATTATTAAAATTATGACTGAAAAGGGAGAGGTCACGACCAGCACCATTGAAATTGCAAGGATTATTAGAAACTTTTATCAACAGCTATATGCCAAAAAACTAAACAATCTGGAAGAGATGGAGGCCTTCCTGGAAACCTATAAACTACCAAGACTGAAACAGGAAGAAATAGATTTCTTAAATAGGCCAATTAACTATGAAGAAATTGAGTCAGTGATAAACAACCTTCCAAATAATAAAACTCCAGGCCCAGACGGTTTTCCTGGGGAATTCTACCAAACATTCAAAGAAGAAATAATACCTATTCTCCTAAAGCTATTTCAAAAAATAGAAACAGAAGGAAAGCTACCAAACTCATTCTATGAGGCTAATATTACCTTGATCCCCAAACCAGGCAAAGACCCCCTCAAAAAGGAGAATTACAGACCGATTTCTCTAATGAATATGGATGCCAAAATCCTCAACAAGATCCTTGCTAATAGAATCCAACAGTACATTAAAAGGATTATCCATCATGACCAAGTGGGATTCATACCTGGGATGCAAGCATGGTTCAACACTCGCAAATCAATCAATGTGATACATCATATCAACAAGAAAAGACTCAAGAACCATATGATCCTCTCAATTGATGCAGAAAAAGCATTTGACAAAATACAGCATCCTTTCCTGATTAAAACCCTTCAGAGTGTAGGAATAGAGGGTACATTTCTCAATCTCATAAAAGCCATCTATGAAAAGCCTACTGCAAGCATTATTCTCAATGGGGAAAAGCTGGAAGCCTTTCCCTTAAGATCAGGAACACGACAAGGATGCCCACTCTCGCCACTATTATTCAACATAGTACTAGAAGTCCTTGCAACAGCAATCAGAAGACAAAAAGGGATCAAAGGTATCCAAATCGGCAAAGAAGAAGTCAAACTGTCTCTCTTTGCAGATGACATGATACTCTATATGGAAAACCCAAAGGAATCCACTCCCAAACTATTAGAAGTTATAGAACAATTCAGTAAGGTGGCAGGATACAAAATCAATGCCCAGAAATCAGTTGCATTTCTATACACGAATAACGAGACTGAAGAAAGAGAAATTAGGGAATCCATCCCATTTACAATAACACCAAAAACCATACGTTACCTTGGAATTAACTTAACCAGAGACGTAAAGGACCTATATCCTAGAAACTATAGATCACTTTTGAAAGATATTGAGGAAGACATAAAAAGATGGAAAAATATTCCATGCTCATGGATTGGAAGAATTAACATAGTTAAAATGTCCATACTACCCAGAGCAATCTACACTTTCAATGCTATCCCGATCAAAATACCGAGGACATTTTTCAAAGAACTGGAACAAATAGTCCTTAAATTTGTATGGAACCAGAAAAGGCCCCGAATCTCCAAGGAACTGTTGAAAAGGAAAAACAAAGCTGGGGGCATCACAATGCCGGATTTCGAGCTGTACTACAAAGCTGTGATCACAAAGACAGCATGGTACTGGCACAAAAACAGACACATCGACCAATGGAACAGAATAGAGAACCCAGAAATGGACCCTCGGCTCTTTGGGCAACTAATCTTTGATAAAGCAGGAAAAAACATCCGGTGGAAAAAAGACAGTCTCTTCAATAAATGGTGCTGGGAAAATTGGACAGCTACATGCAAAAGAATGAAACTTGACCACTCTCTCACACCATACACAAAAATAAACTCCAAATGGATGAAAGACCTCAATGTGAGACAGGAATCCATCAAAATTCTAGAGGAGAACATAGGCAACAACTTCTATGACATCGGCCAGAGCAACCTTTTTCACGACACATCGCCAAAGGCAAGAGAAATAAAAGATAAAATGAACTTATGGGACTTTATCAGGATAAAGAGCTTCTGCACAGCCAAGGAAACAGTCAAAAAAACTAAGAGACAGCCCACGGAATGGGAGAATATATTTGCAAAGGACACCACAGATAAAGGACTGGTATCCAAGATCTACAAAGAACTTCTCAAACTCAATACACGAGAAACAAATAAACAAATCATAAAATGGGCAGAAGATATGAACAGACACTTTTCCAATGAAGACATACAAATGGCTAACAGACACATGAAAAAATGTTCAAAATCATTAGCCATCAGGGAAATTCAAATCAAAACCACACTGAGATACCACCTTACGCCAGTTAGAATGGCAAAGATAGACAAGGCAAGAAACAACAATTGTTGGAGAGGATGTGGAGAAAGGGGATCCCTCCTACATTGTTGGTGGGAATGCAAGTTGGTACAGCCACTCTGGAAAACAGTGTGGAGGTCCCTTAAAAAGTTAAAAATTGAACTACCCTATGACCCAGCCATTGCACTACTGGGTGTTTACCCCAAAGATACAGACGTAGTAAAGAGAAGGGCCATATGCACCCCAATGTTCATAGCTGCATTGTCCACAATAGCCAAATCATGGAAGGAGCCGAGATGCCCTTCAACAGATGACTGGATTAAGAAGCTGTGGTCCATATATACAATGGAATATTACTCAGCTATCAGAAAGAACGAATTCTCAACATTTGCTGCAACATGGACGGCACTGGAGGAGATAATGCTAAGTGAAATAAGTCAAGCAGAGAAAGACAATTATCATATGATTTCTCTCATCTATGGAACATAAGAACTAGGATGATCGGTAGGGGAAGAAAGGGATAAAGAAAGGGGGGGTAATCAGAAGGGGGAATGAAATATGAAAGACTATGGACTATGAGAAACAAACTGAGGACTTCGGTGGGGGGGAATGGGATAGACTGGTGATGGGTGGTAAGGAGGACACGTATGGGTACACTGGGTGTTATACGCAAGTAATGGAGCATCGAACTTTATATATCGGAATCCGGGGATGTACTGTAAGGTGACTAACACAATATAATAAAAAATCATTTAAAAAAAATAATAAATAAAGGAAACTAAGACTTTAAAAAAAAAAGTATGAATTTGAAAACAGAATCATAACAAAAGGTGGATGGCCAAATAGTTCCACTTCTCTAAAAATATGCCTTGGAAACAGCCAAAAAAGGACAGATGCCTCCATTATAAAAGGAAGGGGAGAATGAGAGGATGCAGCTTAAAATGTAGGTCAGAGATCAGAAGATGTATGTTAAAACAACCCTGTAACCTACTATTTTCCTTTATTTACAGATTAAGAAACACAGTTTAAGAGAGGTTAAAGTTAAAGGATCTTTAAAGGTATTTACACGGACAGTGTTCTTTCCTCACCTCAGCTGCTCTTAGAAATGAGAAACCAGTTACACATGAAGAGTCAACTGAGACACTGCCTTCAAACACACAAACAGTCTCAATATGGTGTTTAATACTAGAAATTTAAGTAACTGGTTCTTCACAGAGACAGTGTATTACAAAGCATATGAGAAGGCTAAAAGAAAATCTGAAAAGATGAAAAGGAAAGTATTTCTAACCTAAGATTTCAACATTTCCAATATTAAAAAATAAAAGTCAACATTTGTGAAGCCACAAGTAATTAGTATTTCTTAAAAAAAAAAAAAATCCTGGAACATCCACAAGATCTTACTGTCCCCTCAAAGGAGTTATGCACTAAGTATGCATGATACTACTAATTCCCAAAATGTATTATAACTTCCCATTCAGAAAGGAGCTTCAGTTTTCTTCGTACCATAATTCATTTCTTTTTCCCACTAGATTTCATGGCACAACTATAGTCCTGAAACCCAGTCTAACAGGAGCCTTTAAAATACTTCTAAGTTTTGGGAACTCTAGTTCCAGCAATTTGCCAAACGGCAGAGAAATCCCTCTTGGTGTAGATTACCTAAATACGCTAGATAAAATGTTAAAAAACAAAGCACAACTATCCCGGTGATAAAGGGAAACAATCCTATGTCACTAAGCTTGAGAGCAGCGGTGCTACCATCTACGCTAAAGGCATCTGCTCCTGTCTCAGGCTGGAAGGGTTTCAAGGAGCCACACATTTCATAGGAGACAGTCTAGGATGTAAGCAAAATAGGAAGTTATCTCATAGAAATTCCCTCTTCTGTCCCCCTCACATACATAAAGCCAAACATAAATCAGGAGAAGGCAACTGATCTCAAGAGTTCTGCCTATATCAACCATGGCTGGATGCGGACAGGAAAAACGTCTCTTCAGAGAACTTCTAATTACAAACCTGCACTCATGAGAGTTTAGGACAACAGCTTGTGCTGTGAGGTAGGGTGGGCTTCAGTGAGGATTCATCCAATGCCTCAACACTATCAATAAGCACCAAACGGGGGTGCCTAATTGGCTCAGTCAGTTAAGCATCTGCCTTCAGCTCAGGTCATGATCCCTGGGTCCTGGGATGGAGCCCCAAGGTGGGCTCCCTGCTCAGTGGGTAGTCTCCTTCTCCCTCTGACCCTCCCCCTGCTCGTGTTCTCTTACTCTCTCTCAAATAAATAAATAAAATCTTAAAAAAAAAAATGCACCAAAAAGTAGTATCTCCTCCTACTCTGCCATCTAATATTCAGGAGTAGAGGAAAAGAGAAAAAAAATCTGTCTAGAATTATCTCTAACTATCTTTAAATTTTAATAGTTATTTTACCTTGGACAAGTTACCTAACCTCTCTGAGCCTCAGATTTCTCATTTTAAAAATTAGGATGATAGTGGTTATGAGTTATTGGGAAGATTAAAACAGGTAATGCATTTACAATAAAGTTCCTAGTTCATAATAAAATTTCAGCTAACAGTTTTTGTAAGAGGCATGGAGATAGAGAAACAGGTTAATTAATAAGGACATTAAGAGTTAAAGAGTGAAGGGAAGCAACAGAAAACACAAAAATACTAAACTCAAACTTTATGCTCAGTGGAGTGATGTATACCATCTACCATCTAACACAAGGGAAATCACAGAGACTAGTCAAGTGTGTACTTTTTATTTAAGACATGCTTGGAACACTGATCAAAATACACCCTTAGAAGAAGGAGTGATGATTGTACTGTATTATAATGAAGGATTTCTATGTTATATCAACAGTTGTAGAAGACATTACACTATTATCTCTCTTGATTATCAAATGAGACGTCCTTCTGGGAAGACTTGAGAGACTGACTCAAGAATCAATCAAGGGGAACGGAGTGAAGAGGAGAGCTGAAGAGTGCACAGTACTTAAATAAAGAGCCTAAGAAGCAGTGGCGAGGGGACACAAAGTCTTGACACTTAGTAAGAACAGCCTCATCGCCACTGTTTAAAGATGAGATCATTCCAACGTCTGTTCAACAGATAAAAAAACATTTATGTTCTGGAACAAAACCAAGGAGAGGGCCCAAAGAATTCACAAAGTAATATCACTTAAGTAACTAGAGGGCTCCTCACAGGGTATCAGGATCAGGAACATCAAATGGAGCCCAAGCAGATTTTGCTAATAGAAGCACTGGATCATAATGAAGTATATTTAGTGAGTCTGAAAATACATAGTTTGACTTGTAACCATTTTTAGCAAATCCTGGAAGTATAACAATGACAAGGCTACTGTGGGAAAGCTTTGACAGACAAACCTGGATTTAGATTCCAGGGTATCCTAGGAGACCTGACAATAAAGGGAAAGTTGGGATACATATTGGCACGTGGAGTAAGGGGAGAACAGTGAGAGAGTAGATAATCAACTCATCAACCCAGATGAAACCCAGAGATGTTTTCCCAGAAAGAAAAAGAGGGTCCTTAGGTCCCAAAGATCTTTATTAAACACCATTATACACACACACAATGACAAAATCAGACTTGAGAAAACCAAAGATAAAATATTTGCTAAAGATCACTACAGCCTTGCAACTCAAGTGTAGCCCCTAAACCAGTACCACTGGCACGTCCTTAGAGTTTATAAGGAATACAGAACCTCAGGACCCACAAAGATCTTCAAAATCAGCTCTGTATTTTAATATGACTCCCAAGTGATTTGCATATTTAATTTTGAGAGGCACTGTGCTAAAAGACACCAGAACACTTTAGTTTCTAAATATTCTGACTCAACAAGCTTACAGTCTAGTTACAAATGGAAAAGATGAATGAGAATTAAGAATAATCTTACAACTAGGACCATTTAGTTACTGAGTTGTTTTAGGCCTATCTTAGATAATATGGTTGTTGTAAAGAATATTTTTAAATTCCAGCATTCTGGTTATTTATATTACACAATAAAAAGTTGCCCCCTAGCCCAAGCCTTTGGACACAGAGAAAGTTACAGGTCTTTTCATTTCTCAAGTTGGCCTTACAGAAGGCTTTATTTAAAGTAAGAAAAGACAGGAAATAATGGTGCTTACAGAGGTCTGAACTTTCTTACCAGATTACTTTATTGGCATAATAAAAATAGTGTTTTTCCAAACCAAAACTAAAACCCACAACTATGTGTCTATTACCTTAGACGTGTCGACACAATGTTTAATTTTTAAAGTGCTCTCACATGTTCCAAACAAAATAAAATCTCCACCACTTGTTGCATAAGTGATCATGGACACCACCTGAGTGCTTACACCAAGGTTTAGTGAGTCAAATGTGGTATTTCTGGAGACAGAATTAATCATAATCTGTTACAGTGTAGAAATTTACCTGCTAGACTGATCAGATGATGGTCGTGGTGGCAGTGGTTCCACTGAAAACAATTCTTCACTGCCCTGCATGGCATCTATGCTAGTACTAGCCAGAGTAAAAGGTGCAGTAGGGCGAGCGATCCCCATTCTGACAGGAACAATCAGCGACTCTGCTACATTGCATAATTCTTCTACAGCATAAGGTAGCAGTGCTTGGAATACACGCTTGCATTTTCCAATTGGCTGTGGGATAAAGTTGCTAGAGCAAAAAGGAAAATCCAGGAATCTTTTATGAATCTTTTCATATACACAGTGTTATCATTATCACAAAAAATGTGTGTAAAATGATACAAAAGCCCAAATCAAGAAGGAGGTCTTACTTCTTCTTTTTGGATGAAGCCATTTCCACACTAAGAATGACAAAAACTCTTGCCACTGAACGCAAAAACCTCATTGTCACAGCAATAGCTTCTTCTCTACGTCCAGGTGTGTATTTGTTTTGGAGTTCTTTCACTAGTGTACCTAGTAGAGTATCTAAAAGCTTTAAAAAATTGTAATCACTCTTATTAATGTTGAGACATCTCAATATGTTTAGACAATATTTATAAAGTAAAAAGTTCCAACACTTTTTCAATATTAACATTTCATAATAAGAATCTCCGGGATAAATTTAACCAAAACATTTATAATGTCAGTGATTAATTAACGCCACACGCTTTCCATGTCTTTGACCTACAGTGGGTCTCCAATGTCTGATTTCCCTTTTTAGTCTTATAGTTCTACGAATATCAATATTTAGAAGAAAAATCAAGTCAAAGAAAGAATATATTTCACTCACTATAGGGTACATATTGAAAAAGCAAAGTAGATTAAAATACTTGTATTAATAAATTCATAATCCCATCCCTCTCACTTAGTCATTATTATTGTTACTTTCTTGTCTCATTTCTATGTATCGTCAATCATATACATATTAAATACAGAGAACATCCAATTTCACGCTATTTGGGTTTTTATTTTAAATGTTACTTAAAATAACCTTTATTTCTAAATTGCTACATTTCAACAAGTGGCTGGGGTATAATTTGATTCAGTAATCCACTATTAGTGGATCCATCAAGTATTTCATATTTTATTATTCTGTGACATGATTTTTTCTTTCTCATATCATAAATTATTTATGACAAGTTCTGAGGGCACTGATATTTTTATGGCTCGTGATATTACTGTTTTCTAAAAATACCAGATGCGATGCCACCCCATCAGTGTCTGAAGTTGCTCTTTTTACCATAATCTCACCAGCACTAGATTTTATGGTTTATATTCTTTTCTAATTTCACAGCAAAAAGGAGTACTTAACAAAAATTTACACCGCATTACTATTAGTTTTGAATACTGTTCCATACATTTGTATACTGTTGTCTTTTTTAACACATTTTAGAATTTTTGTTTAGAATAAAAGGAGTTTCTGTTGTTAACGGAGACATTTAAATCATCCCCAAAATTCCACTCCCCTTAGTGTACTATTCAATTAAAGCTCATCAGTACTTAGGAGTTTGGATCAATAAAATTATGGGAAAGTGAGAAAACGTTCTTTTCATGTACTTGTACATAAACGTCCAAAGAACTTACCAAAATATCTGCTGTACACTTGACTATAAGGCAATGAGTGAAACAGTCCAGCCGAATGGTGCCACTTTGCTGATTGAGGTAAACTTGCTCTTCCGGCAAAAGATGGCCTATCCTACTGCTGGCACTGAGACTTGAGGGGGAAAGAAAGATAGTGCACTGTAGTCACCTATATTAACATGGGAAATACATAAATTTAAAACGTTTTTAATGAATACATACGGGTCTTTATTCTCCTGTGACCCAAACATAATCATAGATTTCAAAGCATTCCAGTCCTGTAGAACACGCTCCAGTGCAAGCTGGGCAAACCTTGGGGGCTCTAGATCATGATCAGGCATATCTGAATCTAAAATGAAAAACAGTGAGTAAGACAGAAATAAATACAATGCTCTTCGTGTGTGTCTTAATTGTCAGACTCACCCACCTTCAGGATTGGCTGTTTTTCGGTTACGATCCTCCCTGATCCGAGGAGGTCTGTACTGGCAGTGCTCTACTGTCTGTCTTGCAACTGTCTGCACTAAAAACAGTAAGAGGTGCTCTCCCCTGCAAAATGGAACATTACTGTGAGCAGGGAGAGGGCTACTTAGACGTGCTGTGCTATTTCAATTTACGTCCTGAAAAATCCCACTTGCCTGCTGTTTGGCAGAGTGACCAGATTAGTAGCAGTGAGCAGGCGATAAAGTAAATCAAGACGAGCAGATTTCTGTCCAGCAATTAGAGTTTTACATTTACATTTTTCCCAACAATCACAATAGGCTGTTGGTGATGTCCGTTTGAGTCTAGAAAGAATTCATACACAATATAAAAACTGAAATGAAACACACACACACACACAAATCTCCCTTGAAATTATGGAGGTATAACTTACACCAGATAGAACCCTTGTTAGTTTTTAAATGCAAAATGTAATTCTTAAAGCATACTTAATTAGAAGGATTACTTAGTGGCATGAAGTCTATAAAGAAACTCTCACGAGAGGAGGGATCTTGTAATGACTTGGGTATAGTCACCTCCTTTGGAATGTCTTCCTTAATTCCCCACATCCCCCATTCAGTTTAGGTGGTCCTTCTATAGGCATCTAATAAACCCTAAACCCTTAGGGGCAGATGTTTCTTGCCTGTGTCCTCTCAAAGGACTGTAAACCCTGTTAGGACAAGGACTCTCTTGTCCACCACCACCCGAGCATCTAGTGTGTGAGAGCACTTAGTAAGCAATCAATGAACAAATAGATTATCACTTTTAGAGGTTTAAAATAAGGAAAACAAACATATTAGCCAAAGTTCTTTTAATAAAAATCATAAACAAGGACCAATGCAATATCTATAAACATTTTCTACTTGTCCTGTATAATTTATTTTAAAGCAAAAAAGATGGTTTTTTACAAACCAATTCTCTGTTAACTGTAACATCTACACATTTGTAGCACAGTTATAGCTGATGTCTCTGCTGAGACTCTGAGGCACTGCAAATGTTCACGCTGGAGTATTTTATTGCTTCTTAAGTCTGTGAAAATAAACAACCTAGCCATGGTAACTCTATTGCTGGATGAAAGGTTATTACATTCACTTTCAGGAGTAAATAAACATACACCATGATTCACTTAATACCTGCAGTGATTTCCTGCTAGCAGACCCTACTACAGGGGCCTGAGACTTTGGCTGGAGAATACAGACAAAAGCAAATGAATAACATTTCAAAGTACGTTCTAAATCAACCACCATATTTTAATACATAAAATAGCTTAAAGAGAACAACTTGACAAAATGTCATGCTTCCTTAATTAAGAAACAGAACATTATCTTGTTAAATATTATTTTAATACAGCAATATGAATCTAAGCAATTTATAATATTAATGAAAACTAGAATTGTACTCACTTGCAATCATGACCTTTATGACAAACCCTTGCACATTCTGTACAACAACAGAGTGACTCCAGCAAGCCACAAGTTCGACACTCAAAAATATCCTAAAATTTGAAGGATTTATTTTTTTAAAGAAGAATATATGTACATCTCATCATCATAATTATTTCTGGTATTTTCTGAAACAAGTCAATCATAACGAAAGCAGAACAAAACTAATGTGCTCTGTAAACACAATAATAAATGGGTACAGCAAATACACACCTTGTAATATTATACGAGTGGAAATCAAATATTAACAGTAGGGCAAAAATAACTCCTATCATTCCCCCCAAAAAGTAATTATAGTAATAAAATCTGTATCAAGAGCCGTGGATCAGATTAGACTAGAGTGAAGATTTCTAATTTTTGAGGTATCTCCTAACTTACTTAACGATCACCTCCTTTTCCTCACTTATTTAGGAATTAAATAAAAATTAATTTTCTTTAAAGAATTTTGTAACTTAGAATAAAAGGAAATACTAGAGTTAGAATTCCAGAGCTAAGAACTATAATGTAGTGATGGTGAAAGGGAAAAAAGGAAAAGAATACCCAAAGACAGCATAAATACAAGGAAATAAAAAATAACTTACCTGGTTAATGTGCTCTGCTCCAGTCCATGTAAAACTGCAGGTATCATTACAACATAACACATATAAAGGTGAGTCATCAGGGTTGGTACCTGATGGGCAAACCATTCCCATAAACACATCTTCCTCTTTTTCACTTGAGGATACTTCAGCTAAAAAGATTAAGAACACAGCAGTTCAGGTATTGCAAAAAGCCGTAATCACAGCCATCTACTACTTTACTCAAATGCAAAAGCTCTAACATTTACACAGTATAGATCAAAAACTACTACACATTAATTTTAAAATTGATATACAAGTCAATGTGCAAGAAATCCAGTCAATTCTGGTACAAAGTAAAAGCAAAGTGTAATTATACCACATAACCACATGATGACAATACATTATACATAGGCTGAATACATAGCTCTACGTTACGTGGTTAAGATTAAAGTTCCAGCTCTATGTAACAAATTATAATCACATAAATTTTATAACCAATATTTTAAACTACATTAGTCTTTTAAAGGCTGGATGGGGGCGCCTGGGTGGCACAGCGGTTAAGCGTCTGCCTTCGGCTCAGGGCGTGATCCCAGCGTTGTGGGATCGAGCCCCACATCAGGCTCTTCCGCACTGAGCCTGCTTCTTCCTCTCCCACTCCCCTGCTTGTGTTCCCTCTCTCGCTGGCTGTCTCTATCTCTGTCGAATAAATAAATAAATCTTTAAAGGCTGGATGGCAGGAACTGATATTCCTTACTGCATCCTATTAAGCAGGAATTCCAAGTCAGAAGGAAGAACAGTAAAACATCTGGCCTATTATTTCTATAAAATTGTATTACTACCACCAATTAACCACTGACAGGTTCTATCAGTAATCCATCTTTATTTTCTAAATATTAGTCATTACATTATCCACTATGCAATTTTTTTTTAATTTAAAAAATTATACCAGCTTTTTTGGTGGAAAGTTAGAAGACACAATACTTGGAAAAAGTGCAAACATGAATTTTACACACACACAAATGCACAAAAGAATAAACTGTTTCTACTCAATTGTATCATTTCAAGACACAGAAATTAGGTTTGAATAATATTATTATATATGTAGAAGAGAGTCTATCCAAATTAAAAAATAACTCTTTTAGTACCTGAAATAAATTACCTTTTGCAATTTTCTGGGCTGTTTCTAAGATGGTAATTGCAGCAGGATAAGCTCGGCCACTTACAGCTGACATAAATGGGGTCATCCCTCTTGCATCCCTAAAATGAGAAAAATTATACATAAAAATATTAATAATCAGGGGCACCTGGGTGGCTCAGTCAGTTAACCACCTGTCTTCAGCTAAGGTCATGATACCAGGGTCCCGGGATTAAGCCCCACGTCGGGCTCCCTGTTCAGTGGGGAGCCTGCTTCTCCCTCTGCCTCTGCTGCTCCCCCTGCTTGTGTTCTCTCTCTTGATCATTCTTTCTCAAATAAATAAAATCTTTAAAAAAAATTAATGATTATTTTCCTCCTTGATTATAAAGAAATGGATATTCATGATTAAATAAAAAAGTAGTTCTGCTGTATTAAATAATAATGTCCTACCACTCAAAGAAAATCACTGGTCGTGTTTTCTATTTTCCTACTATCTAAGAAAAAAAGTCATCTCTCTAAGAATCCTTGTCTCTCTCAACCATGGTCTCCTTTCTTGGCCTTAGTGAAACTAAAGAATAGATCATAGGGCTCTAGAGTCAAACTAATATTTTCTAGATGTGGGGCTAGTAATAGCCTCCATATCTCATTACAACTATGATGATGATTAAATCAATTATTACTTAAAAGCTTTTAACACAATGTTTAGCAAATAAAACGTATTCGATAATTATAATGTATCTTCTCTTAAAAATGTACCTTCAGTATTTTTCCATGAATTTCTATTCCCTTCTGGATCCTTTGCATTTCCCAAAATTTAGTCCTCAACCACCTGTGCTTCCCTCTCTGATCCACCAAAGCAAGCACCCCTTCTATGATGGTAACACAGTACCAACACCTGCACTTGCTTACTTGGTAAGTCTACTTAGGATTTCCCAGTGATACCTCACATTCAACATGTCTAACAACTAAAATCACCTTTCTCCCCAAACCTGCTCTTTACCTGACTTATGTCAGCCAACAGCATCAATGTTCCTAGGAACTAAGATAAAAAATTTGGATTCCTCATGAAGTCTTCCTTCTAAAACACATTTTGCTGTTGCATCAAATCCTTCTTTTCCATTTTCCAGTTCGGTTTATTATAACACACATACTAAAGACAACAGATGGGCATAAAAACCAAAGCCTCAACTCCAGTCTCTACTCTTGCCTATTTAATTCTTTCTTATGCAACCAACACATTACCACTCTTACTAAACCCACTTTGATAGTATTAGTCTAACCAAAGCCATTATTCTGAGGGTTCAAGCCCAAAGAATAGAGAACATAATGGTGGCTTTTCGTATTCACTGGCTACTGCTCTCCTCTTCTAATCTTCCACTTTTAATCAGGTGCATCAAAAGCATTTATACCTCTCCATTTCTAGGTTGTTGTTCACTCTTCTCCCTACATGTTCCCCAAGCTTCATACTACCTCTCTGCTCAGGTAAGAATGAGCTGGTTGAGAATAAAATCCTCTGCATCTTTACTAACCAGGATAATTTTACAAAAATTTACTTTCTTTAGCTTATTTATAAAAGCAAAATCCAACCACCCACACCTGGGACTGGAGGGAAGGGGGGGGGAATACTTAAATTGGAAATAATGAATTCTCCTATATTTGAAATATAAAAAGGAAACAAAGGACCAGTTTGAGAATTCCTATGCTTATCACCTAAAAGGGAAAAGAACTTTCCCTTTTCTCTAATTTGCTTCAAAGCCGTCATCAATAATACAAGCTTATTAATAGAATGGCATATTGATTGTTTTCCAGATAGTTTTTGTATTTTCTCAGATAAGGGGTCGGGGAGGAAAGCAACTGCTGTTGAGGGCACTAAAAGAAAGGACTGGTGAACTAGAAACGCAAAATGGGTTAAAAAGAGAAAGGGAGGCACCTGGGTGGCTGAGCTGGTTAAGCATCTGACTTAGGCTCAGGTCATGATCTCAGAGTCCTGGGATCAAGCCCCATGTAGGGCTTCGTGCTCAGTGGGGGAGCCTGCTTGTCCCTCTACTTCTCCCTCTGCACCCCCTCCCAACTTGTGCACACCTGCGCTCACTCTCTCTAATAAAAACAATTTTTAAGACTTTTTTTTTTTTTAAGATTTTATTTATTTGTCAGAAAGAGAGAACACAAGAAGGGTGGGGAGCAGAAGGAGAAGCAGACTCCCCGCTGAGCAGGGAGCCCGACACGGGGCTCGATCCCAGGACCCTGGGATCATGACCTGACCCGAACACAGACGCTTAACGAACTGAGCCACCCAGGCGTCCTTCTAATTATTATTTTTAAAATAATAGGGGCGCCTGGGTGGCACAGTCGTTAAGCGTCTGCCTTCGGCTCAGGGCGTGATCCAGCGTTCTGGGATGGAGCCCCACATCAGGCTCCTCCGCTGGGAGCCTGCTTCTCCCTCTTCCACTACCCCTGCTTGTGTTCCCTCTCTCGCTGGCTGTCTCTGTCAAATAAATAAATAAAATCTTTTAAAAAAATAAATAAAATAAAATAATAAAGAGAAAGGGAATAAGAATATACAATAAATTTTTAGATAACACATTTGAAGGAATGATACAAAATAATATCCTTAAAAACACCATAAATAGAAACTAACACTGGTTGACAAAAAATAGAAAAAACGGTATCTATTTGTATATATACCATTTTTATCTCTGCCCCAAACCACTAATAAATTAGTAAGCTGCTTCTGGAGTAATAACTTATTTCCAATTCAGTGACTTATTTTACTAGTGGGGCAGCCTTCATTAAAGTAATAGTAAGTTCATACATTGGGTCATTATGGCCTAAGGCCAATAAGGTTTAAACAAAAACTCCCTTGCCCTCAATAATAAAAAACTCAAACACCTTCTTGCTCTTAAATATGACAAAGCAGCATAAGGGCGATGACTGGGAGTCTCAATTCTGGAATCAAGAGACAGACCACAGCTGGAATTCCAGCTGTGCCACTCACTAGTTTCATGACCCTGGGTGCGTTAATTAACCTCTAAGACCATTACTTCAAATATAAAATAGAAATAATATTACCTATTCCATGCTGCTATTGCTAGAAGTAGAAGAGTTAATACAAGTACAGTTTGGCACAGATAAGAGCTAACTTTTATAAAAATGCTTATTATTATAAGTTTGTAAAGGAACATAAACAATCAGGCTGAAAGCAGAGCTATACTCTGTCAATGGTTAATGAGCATTTGCCCCATAATACTTACCAAAAACTCTGCATAATGTCATTATGATTTTGCAAGCCAAAAAAGATGTCCAAAGAAACCATCAGAATCATCCAGAGTTTTAGAATACAGACTCCAGGCCCCATCCCAGACCTACTCAATCATACTTCTAGTACAAAGCTTGGGGAAGAATCTGTATTATTTTTAAAGTTCTCCGGGTGACAGTGATAAAATTTATGAATTCACATTTAAGAATAACTATACTGTCATCTGGGGCGCCTGGGTGGCTCAGCCATTAAGCGTCTGCCTTCAGCTCAGGTCATGATCCCAGGGTCCTGGGATCGAGCCCCACATCGGGTTCCCTGCTTGGCAGGAAGCCTGCTTCTCCCTCTCACACTCCCCTTGCCTGTGTTCCCTCTCTCGCTGTCTCCCTCTGTCAAATAAATTAAAAAAAAAAAACTTAAAAAAAACTTTACTGTCATCTTCGTAACATGTATACATATTGTATATATATTATAAAGCTCCATTAAATTGGGTTTGTATTCATTTAGTGTACATTGCATTATATTAAGAAAGGCCTTTCATTGAAGAGAGCTTCGTTAATTATAGAAGAATACAATGCTAGATTCTGATCAATTATTTTAAATTCATATTAGATAACTATTGTCCATACATTGCAAGATCAACTTAAATAGTAAAAAGAGCTATGCTAAATCTTTATAACAAAAAGTATATTAAACTTCTTACTTGGCAGAGAGGAGTTCTCGTAAATAGGGCTGCAGTACAACACTGTCGCATAACAATTTTAATATAAAATGAGCATTGGCCTTTCGATCCTTGGATTCTACTACAGATGGCTCTGTGGAAGGACCTGTAATTAAGCAGATCCATTTGGTAACAAAACAAGAGTAAACAAGACGAAGTAAAAGCATATTCTGGAATAACATACCAAGTATCTATTAAATAAGCCACCAGAAAAATATTCTACTATCAGTAATAAATTAATAACTTCATTATAGAGAATTTAAACACATTAATACATTTTACAACTACCGACTGATGAAATGTATGTTCACACACCCCACAATTTGACTGACATATGGAAGATCTAGTTCAGAGAATTAGATGTTTTTCAAGCCAAGGACATCTCCTTGAGGTTAAGTGTGGATCTGTAGAAACCCAAATGCCTAGGCAAATAAAATAGTACAGATTCTCACCTGGAATTGTGGAGGTGCTTGGTCCTTGACCGGTGCCAGTCGCTGCTGTGGTAAGAGATCCCACAGCAGGGGCCAGGATAAAATCAATGTCACCATCTTTCAGTAAACAGAATAGCAGGATGTACATCATTATAGGCAACATACCCCTAACATGTTCTCATAACTGGCCTTAAGGCTTTTCTCTGCAAGCCAAAGGTCAAATCAGACAGAGGTTTAAGTGGAAATTTGTTTTCCAAACTATAAGAGAAGGAATCCACTAGACAAATTATTGATTTATTGTGATGTATTACTAATAAGCTTCTTGCCAGTATGGAAATATATATTTCAATGAAAGAGCTTCTAGAATTTTCATTTTTAAATTACAAACCCCCTAAACCAAATCTCTACAACTAAATTATAGTTTACTTATTATGTTTTTAAATACATCAGATTTCTAAATAACCCATTAAAATGTTCAATTTCCTTTCTTTTAGGACCTTGTTTTTTTTGTTAAACACTAAATAAAATAACAGATCTTACCAGGATCCATCGCAGGAGGGTCAGGAACCCAACTAGGGGGAGCTATGGGGGGTGAAACTGGATCCTGGTGGTCACTGGATGAAGCTCCAGCCTCATGTCTACCCAAACCAGCCGCTCTCAACGAACGTCTCATCATTTCCCGTAATCTCAAACTAGAAGAACATGGACAAAATTGGTGCTCACTACCATGGCTAAATGTAATGAAAAGGTGCACAGAACTTCTCATCTGAGATCAAAGTTTGTTCTATAAGCAAATACTCCAGGCAAGGGAAGTGAAGTACAAATACCAATTCTGGAATCACAGAGTAAGTCAGTGAGGGATAGAAATGAAACTGGGGGCACCCAGTTCAGCACTAATACCACTATATTAAGCTCCCACACAAACTTAAGCACAGGGAACAAAACTTGCAGTGAAGATTACAAAATAATCTTTCATACAGTTAAGGTAAATGAACAGCTGAACATTAAGACAAAAAAATTTTCTGTCCCCTGTTTATAATCAGAATTAAGTTTAATAATAGACATCAGCAAACATACTGATTAGCACAAAACCAATATTAGCTCACTAAATAAATCCCTTTGCTGTGATCTCAAAAGCAATTGAACTAATGTCCACACAGTGAGTAGTTTTAAAACAAAGACCAATTTAGATTTATTTTTTTATACAAAAAAAAAAAGTTTTTTTTTTTAACAGTACAACTTGCATCGCAAGGAAATTACTGAAACTGGAGTTTGTAAAATGTGTTGTTAGATTAATGTCTGGGTGTGATTTTTTTTTTCTCCTGCTATACAAAAAAAAAAAAATACTGCACAGGTGTGCACATCACTAAAAAGAAAAGGAAATAATCACAAACACAGACCTTGTTAGGGGAATGGGTAACTACCTGTATAAAGATCTATACCTCTGAATAAAAGCTTACAAAGCCTACAAAATTAATGTTACACACTAACAGCAATTAAGAGAGCACATAAGGCAAATCCCTTCCATCAGCCACAATTTTAGAGTCTCTAAATGAATAAAGACTAAAAATCCAATTATAAGGGCCAGGTAACACATAAGGGACTTCATTCTCCCATGCAGATTTAATCCCAAAGACATGACATTTCTCTGATGTGAAAGACCTACCACCTTACCAGGTGACCCTTATATGTCTACAAGTAAGTAATTTAGGAAGATTTTTATTAATGTTTGAATCTTCTAATTATAATTGTTGTGTGATCCAAGGGTAAATGTGTTTTCCATATCGATACACTTTCCATTTTATAAGGAATTTTTTTAAAAGCTTTTACAAAACTTCTTTTAGAGGCTACTTTCAGGAACATATCTATTTTATAAAGCTTATGTATGATGATGTACCTTTGGGAAGAGAAACATTCTTTGGAAGGATTCTGCAAAGTAAATTTTAATGTCTCAAATAATATATTCATTATTATAGTATACACTATCAAAAAATACCTACAGTTAATATTTTTATGGTATCGATGTCTTCCCTCTCCCAATTTAGAAATCTGAGTTTAAGAGTTTTTAGAATATGGAAGGGAGCAAGGCACAGGGATTCTTTCAGTCGAGGTCACTTCTCTGTCCGAAGACCTCATCCAGAGAGAAAGGCAGGCTCCTTACCAGGTAACAGCACACACCAGGGTGACTGTTCACACTGTGATATTCCTAAATAATCTTAATTAAGCTCAACACAGACACTTGGTATCCCAGTGTGTCTTACTCAAAACACAGAGAGAGAGAGAGAGAGAGAAAGAGAAAATCAGCAATTAAGTGGGAGGCACTGCAAATAACCTGAAAATAAATGCATGTTTGGGGCCTATTAAGAAGAATGCTTACATCAGGGTCACAAACTCAATGCCTACAGGGCCCAGAAGGCAGTATCAACTGAGGAAAGGGCAGTCAGGTCTAAGAAGTAGGGAGTAATGGCAAACTAGAGGTATACATGCTTATCTAAAGGCATTCAAATTTTTAAAGAAAAAAATTTTTAACAGTGCACAGGACAAAGAAAACATGTGGGCTATTCTCCAACCTCTAGCTTAGAGTAGGCTAAGAATAAAATGAAGATAAATTGAGACCATAGTCTCATCTTGAACTTGCAAACTCCCAACTCTGTTGTTGTGATGTAGTCAATTCAATATTAAATGAGGGGGTCATTCCTTTGTCATTTTAAAAAATTGTCCTTAACCACTTTTCTTCATTAGGTCTTGGGAACATTTTTAAGTACAATGCCCAGCTCCTCATATAGATTCTTTAAAAACAAAAAACAAAAAACAAAAAAAAGAAAATTATTCTTCAAGATGTTGTACACAATTCATGAAGATTCACCTGTATCCTCAGTGGCTGAGGACAATACTGAGGAGATACCACCTTGGCTGCTAAGATTCAGAGTTTTGACATTTCTTCGTAAAGGCTTGCCTGGAGTCATCGTATTTTCTGACAATATGGAAGAATTCAAGGATGATGTAATTTCCTCTTTGTAAGCACGTTATATCCATGCTACAGAAGCCTTAGAATCCAGTCATGTTCAAACATACCACTGTGACAAAAAAGCGAAGGTCATGTGTCTTCCAGATTAACAATCTCTAGAGTACATACACCTGCAATCAGATGCATCAATCAAGCTTTCCACTAAATCTGCCCTTTGTACTCAGGAACTATGAGTCACATAACAAAACTTCTGAGTCAAATCATCATCTGAAGACATTTAACAGTACTCCATTCAATATTGAAACTGCATCAGTTTTGAGCTTACAGCTCATGAATCCCAGCCTGCATACTCATCAAGGGGCATCGCCTAGAAAATCCATTGTAGGCTAGAGGAGGGTTTCACTTCAATGAAGCAGAGTCTGTGGACTTCCTACTGCCCGGCGTGGATAATAAGACTCCTGTGCTTTCATCTGTTCAACCGGCAGCCCTGAGTTTGAACTGGTTAAGAGCACTGCAGTGAAATCTTCGGCAAATGCCTCAAAGGAGCTTACTCTGCAAATTATTTCTGTGAGCAACACATCACCCACTCTTGAAGCTCCTTTTAGTCTTTGCCTTCAAAATAATCCTTACATGAAAAAAAGATGGCAGCACTGGCATTGGACCAACCATATCAGAGTCCAACTTGATCTGCACCTGTATTTTCCCTGAGGAAATGAAATACCTGAAATAATTCAGAAACTAATTTCTTCATGAAGAATTTAAGTTGTTTTCCATTTTAGACCAAACATTTTGTCTGCCTAGTGTAGTCCTAAACAAATAAGCTGGTGATAATTTCCATTTTGTATAGTCTACATAAGGTCTTTGTACTGTTTTAAATTATAATTTGGTCACCCATAAATAGTTTGTGATAAACCTCACTTCAGGACATTTTTGAACCTGGGAAGCTATCGATTTTAGAAGAATCATTTTTAAAGGGAAAGCTGGATATGAAACAGAAAATAGGCAAAGAGAGTCTTCATTTTAAGTAGACTTTACAACCTATCACAGCACAGTGAGCAGTGCTTCCGTCAATGATCTCTGTCAAGTGTCCAAGAACTCTGGCTCTCGTGTCTAATATAAACGTGCTTTTTCCTTCAGAAAAAAAACAAAAACAAAAACAAAAAAAAAACCAAAAACAAAACAACTATATCCTGAATTCTTTATATTCTTCATCTATTCAAACACCTAGTAATGTTTTATGTTTTATTAAGGTTTGTCCATCCCGCAACCCAGAGAGCCTGAAAATTTAAAATACCAACATTCACAATACACACCAGCCTTTCACTTCTTCCCAGATCATTAATACATCTGAGAAATTGACCTTAAATAATTGTAATCTGAAAATAAAAGATTGAAGTTCTTTCGATTACTGTTATTACTTGTTCTCCAACTAAAGAAAATAACTTCCTAGGAAACAAGAATGATAAACTTAAAACACATTCAAAGAATCAAGGTTGAACTACTGGTCTAAATTATCTCAAATTTTTAAAGCATCCTAGATCCTACTGTTCTACGCTTAAAACCCTATTAGATATTATCAGATCTTTTCCCAGGGTGATACTGGAAGGAACAAAAACAAAGCAAAAGGACCCACCAATTCATGCATATGATAGGTAAGAGATACATTTTTCTGTATTTGGATTCTGTTTCCGCCAATTAAACTTTCCTGGTAAAAATCACATTACCTTCGACTACTTGATGATCCAGCCCGATTACCTGGGCCATTACTTGATACAACTGATATTGCATTTGCAATGGCCTCAACAGCAGAAAGCCTTTCTGCAAATGTATTTCTTTCAGAGCGCTCTGCTTCTGAAACATAAGAGAAGAAATTAGGATCAATTTAAACTTCAAAAATAACTAAGAGATTAAGTATGTACAGGCCATTAAATGCTAACTGCTATGTATTTTATTTTATTTTTTTTTTTTTAAAGATTTTATTTATTTATTCGACAGAGATAGAGACAGCCAGCGAGTGAGGGAACACAAGCAGGGGGAGTGGGAGGGGAAGAAGCAGGCTCACAGCAGAGGAGCCTGATGTGGGGCTCGATCCCACAACACTGGGATCACACCCTGAGCCGAAGGCAGACGCTTAACCGCTGTGCCACCCAGGCGCCCCTGCTATGTATTTTAGTACTCTAATTCACATACGAGATAATGAATAGCTTAATTTGTTCCTCCTTGGAGCAACAGACACTTAAGATAGATTTAACTATGGCCTTTAATATGTGAATTATTTCCTTATTCTGCCTTACTTTTCAACCCCCAAAGGTTAAAAAATAAGATTATTTATAAATAGACTGAAATCAGCTTTCACTACCAAGGAAGAAGACCACCCACAACTCAGTACCTCAGTCTTGGCTTATATACTACTTATCCTTCTTTAATGATAAGGAAATAAAGGTTAGAAACCTACAAACCAAAAAGAAAAAGGAAAAGGAAAAGAAAAGAAAAAAGGAGAGAGAAGAGAAGAGAAGAGAAGAGAAGAGAAGAGAAGAGAAGAGAAGAGAAGAGAAGAGGAAAAAGGAAGGGAAGGGAAGGGAAGGGAAGGGAAGGGAAGGGAAGGGAAGGGAAGGGAAGGGAAAGGAGAAGGGGTAGGGGAAGGGGTAAGGGGAAGGGGAAGGGAAGGAAAAAAGAAAAAGAAAAAAGAAACCTGCAAAACCACTACTAGCTACCATAGTGTATCATTGGTGGAATTTAGAATGGGGAAAAACATTATGAACCACATAATTGCACTTAGGCTTGCAGATTTCCCCTTCATTTAACCATTTAAAACGTTTAGGACAAAGAAGCTTATTTTTCCCAAAACATCTCATAACTCACTAGGTGGTTTTTTCCTCTACATTCTGAAAATTGGGATAAAAGTTGCTTCAGTATAACTTGCTTTAACTAGCTAAATAATTCTCATGGTCATAAAAGTCATCTGCTATTACAAAATCAGTAAATCTCATTAAGCATTACACATATAGTTTGTATGTATCAGATAACAGAACTCAAAACAACAAAACACACTGATAAAAAGTTATCTGCTTATGTTACATACTCATCCTAACAAGAGGACACACATCTTTACCTCCTATGAATGTCGAAACTTCTAGGTTTTACAAAACAAAGAAAAAGTACACACAAATTCTTCACAGTGATTTCCTTTTCTTTCCTTTAATAGTTGTTATATTTTCAAAACTGCCTAAAATTCCTTTTAAAACCTTGTTATAGTTCTTATTCTCACCCTCTTCTTCTTTAGTTTCCTTATTGCTGGTTGGAAAACAAACTGATACACAAGCATGCAAAATATTTCGGTTTCCGTCACATCTGTGGCCGATGAATGTCTGTAGCATCTGTAGATTCTGCTCTAAAACAACCGCTTGCTCAAGATTCATGAGATACTGTCGACAGGCCTCATAGTCACAGCGTAGAATGTGCTGCATTAAAGTTTGTTTCTGTGCTCAGACAAATTAGGGAAAAAACTTCAATGAATTTGAATAGCACATTACACATGCCAAAAATTCCTCATTTTATCTTTCACACAATAATATAATCAGCTCTGAAAGTAAGTGGAGACAAGGTAGCCTGTTAAAGGAGTTAAAATTAAGGGTACCCTTTAAGCACAGTATATAACTGACAGGAACAGAAAAGGGTGGATAAATTTTCTGTAAAGGACCAGTAAATATTTTCAGCTTTTGCAACTAACTTATCTCTGGCTGCGGCAGGAAAGCCACCATATACAATACACAAATGAATGACGGTGACTGGATCCGGCCTGCAGTTCAGTCTGCCAACTCCTGGTTTATATTAGATCTTATGTAACTAATGAATTAGAATTCTATTAATATTGTTAATCAATTAGGCAAAGAGTATATATTTTATATAGGCTTACTCACACCCTCTTATGCTCATGAAGGTTCTATCATATGTGGTACGTGAAAACCAAAACCTTCAAGTCCCCCAGAAATCACGACAGATGCAGATGGAATGCCTCAGAGGTGACAACTAATGTACTTCATTGTCAAAGACATGGTAATACTAGTAATTTATAAGAACATTTCAAGAACTACCTGAGAAACAGCATGCTATAGACTGAGTATCTATGGCCCCCAAAATTCGTATGTTGAAAGCTAATCTCCAGTGTAATGGTATTTGGAGGTGGGGCCTCTGAGAAGTAATTAAGTCATGAGGGTGGTGCCTTCGTGGGTGGGATTAGTGCCCTTAAAAGGGATGGAAGAGACCAGAGTTCTCCCCCTCCCACCAAATGAGAATACATGGCTATCTATGAAAAAATAAATGGCCCCCACCAGACACCAAATCTGCCCACACCTTGATCTTGGACTTCCAGCCTCCAGAACTCTAAGAAATTTCTGTTGTTTATAAGCCAGTCTAATCTATAGCAACCTGAACAGACTAAGACACAGCATGAATAAATCAAGGAGTTGAAATGTACTCCTTCCAGAATTAACACTGTAGTTAAGAGATTTTAATGGACTAAATATAAAGCATTAGTTTTGGAAAATGCATAAATTTGTTCATTTTAACTAAAATTAAGAACTGGGAAAAGAGTGTGTGGAATACAAAGGGAAGAAGAAAGATGTATTTGAACAACTTTATCACCTCTCCCCCAAACTATTTAAATGATCTATCCCCTTCCCCCAATCTTATGGAGAGGAAGAAAGGTAAAAGTGGGGGTTGGTGGGGGAGGAAGGACAAAAAATACAGTTAAAAAACTATTTTCAGTACCTGCCCCATGGGAGACAGGCCATTTTGACTGTGGCACTAAAACACTGAGGTGAGAGCATACATTTTAAGCTCTAGTTCAAGAGTATGAGGCAGAACACATAAGATTAAACTTTCCAAAGTCCAGCAACATATGTGGAACAATTCATATGTTGAGAGAATATGTCAAAGGCTCTCCAAAGAATAAAAAGCACATTACTATTTAAAGTAAAGTCAAGATATTCTGCTGCATACTCTGTGACATAAAAGGTTTTCAAGCAATCAGCCAGTCAGCCAGTTGGAAGCAGCTCCAGGGAACTCTCATCTCCAACCTGCTCTCCATGGGCTCTCACCCTGAGAGTTACCAATACCACACTTACTGTGTTACAAGCAAAGAGTTTATTCTGCATCACTATATGTCACTATATTCGTCACCTACTCTTATAACAAAAGGCAGAGTGAATTCAAGTGAAATATTTTTTGCCGTCTACTGTGCACCAAGCCCAACTTTCGGAGGTACAAAGATAAATGGTGGCACACTTTATCCCTACCCATGGGATCATGACACATTTTATCTTTACCCCTGAGATGCTGACAAAATGCAGAGGTCACAGAATCAAATACCTACAGAAGCATCTGAAGTAATACAAATAATGGAGGAGGCTGGGGGTAAAGAGAGAACACAAACTGTACCATAAATAAAGGGCAACATTCAGAGCAATTAAGTATTGGGAACCGCGATAAACTGGAGACCACATACAGCCTCTAAAGGGGGCACGCTAATGGCTTTATGATGGCCCAGTGTTTCCAGATCTTCCCATTTTTAAGAACAACTGAAAATCTGGATTTTAAAGAAAAATCCTGTGGTTTTTAAATGTTGGCAACCAATCAAGAATTTTAAAATGACATGAAGGTTATTTCTAGGGGCCAAGTTCAGGCCACAGCCACCTCCTTAACCACACCCCTACCAGTTTGGAACCTCTAGTCTAATAGGTTATAATCAAAACTAAACCAACAATATGAGCACTGAGTCTCTAAATAACAAGCTTATAGGCAGCTCTCAGGAGTACTGAGATTCAGACTATTTTGGATGCAATTCTAAGAAGTTTGCTTTCACCTCCAACCTAATGGAGGGTAAATAAGCCCCCATACCAAGTTCTATTTCCATTCTTTATAGAAAATCTCCTCACAAGAGCTGTCTATTTTCTCCTTGGCCCACTCTAATCAGGCTTTCATCCCCGTTGTCAAGAATGACCCAGATGGAGCCAAATCCCCAGTCACATTCAGCACTTGCCTTGTTTGCCCTACAGCATCACTGGACATGGTTGACACACTGCACCCTGCTTGACACATACCTGTCACCTGGCTTCCAAGACAACACTCATTCTAGTTTTCCTCCAACCCCTGTGGATGCTGCTCCTTTTCAGTCTCTTATGCAGGTTCCTCTTTTATCTCCCTGGCCACTTAAATGTTGATACTATTCTCATGGCTCAGTCCTTACGCCTCATTTCTTCTCCATAACCTTGATAATCTCCTTCAGTGTAATTCCTCTAAATATCAAAGATGTACTGTCAGCTCCTAATTCTCCATCTTGCTCTGGGTCTTCAGACTTAACAGATCTAACTTTCTATTTACCACCTCCTCTTGGATATCTGATAGTCACCTTAAACTCTGTGTGTCTAAAACCAAACTCCTGCTGTCTGCCCCTCCCTCCTCAACCTGCTCCATCCCTAGTCTCCATCTCCATAAATGCCAACTTCATTCCTCCAAAACCTTTGGCCCTCTTGCTTCCTCTATTTGACACCCATATTGTGCCATAATAAGCAAATCCTGTTGGCTCTACCAACAACCACAGCTAGTATACCTAGAATTAAACCCCTTCTCCTTCATAACTCCACCTCCTGGGCCAAGCCACCATCCCCTCCCAGCTGGACCGCTTGAATAGCCCCCTCACAGGCCTCCCAACTTCCAAACTGTCCCCTAGTAGTCTCGGCAGGTTAACAGTGATCCTTTGAAAAAGTAAGTCAAATCAAGTCAAACTGCTCAAATTGCTCCAGTAAGTTCTGGTGGTACTGCCTCTTCATCTAACACACACCTCATCGATGTAACATGTTCAAAACTAAACTCAGCCTCTTCCCTCATCCCTTCTGTCCCTCCTATTTTTTCCTCTCCCCACAACCACACCGATATCAGAAGCTTTGTAACTCCTTCCTGTCACTTACTGCTGATGACCAGCACCAAGCTTTAAAGCTTCTACTTCCTTAAGATCTCTTGAATCCACCCCTCTTCCTCATTTCCAAGAGTTCAAGCTTACTTTGTTTCTAACCTGGATAACTTCACAAGCCTTTTTATCTGGTCTCTACTTCTTTTAAAAAGGCAGTTTAAAATCCTTCTCCTCTCGACTTTCAGGGGAAAGCTCATACCCCTCAGGTTAGCACACAAGGTACCCTAGTGCCTTTCTCCAGACTTGGCAACTTGTTACTCACTGACCCATATGAGCCTTATCTTCTGGTTATATCAACAGAATGTACACGGTCTCCCAACATATTGAGATTCACAGAGGCTGTTCTTGGTGCTTGGGATAACACCTCCCACCTTCAGTTGTTGTCTAGGACACTCCTATCTGACTATTCAAAGCTGTGTTCATGCATCACCTCCTCAGAGAAGCCTTCTCTCCAGTCACAGTCTGATTTATATCCCACCCCTTTGTGCTCCTACAATACTGTGCATGCCTTAAACACTTACACTGTCATCTTCCGTTCACTCATCTCTCTTGTCCTAAGAGACTACTACCACCTACAACGAGGGTTAACAAATAATCTACTCAAGATTGTTTTCCCCAGACTCTAGCAGTATCCTGTGAATTAAAATGCCACATAGTTTCAAAAGTCAAGTTACCTCTACAGCCATGATGATAATAGCAGCTTTCTTTTTGATTGTTGAATTGGCAGGAAGATTTATTAAAGAATGTACACCCATTCCAAGACTACTAATAGGTGGAAGATCAAGCCAGTCAGGATCCCTTATTCCTCCCATGCAATCTTTGGCCATTGGGTAGATAGTACCATTTCCATCTCGAAGAATAATAGGAGACTCCTATAACAGAGGGGAAATAATAAAATTTGGCTCCCAATCAAAAACGCTTTGATTTTGATTTTTACAACAGGTATATTTATTTTCAAATTAGATTCAAATTAGATTTTCAATTAGATTAGTGTATGTGTGTATGTGTATATATGTATATATACATATACTTTTATATAATACTATTTCTTTCTTTCTTTCTTTTTTTTTTTTTAGGATTTTATTTACCTGACAGAGAGTGCACACAAGCAGGGGGAGCAGCAGAGGGAGAGGGAGAAGCATACTCCCCACTGAGCAGGGAGCCCGATGCACGGCTCAATCCCAGGACCCCAGGATCATGACCTGAGCTAAAGGCAGATGCTTAACCAACTGAGCTACCCAGGTGCCCCTAGATTATAGTTTATATGGATCAAATAAGAAATCCAGTATTAATTGTGCTTGACAGTCTAAATTCTTCAATAGTTTAATTACAAGCATATCAGAGTTCAACCCTAGGCTTTACAAAAATGTCAACGTTGTCCTATCAGTTTTCGAAAGCAAAAATAAGCCTCCATACCTGTCCAGCAGTGAAAATGGCTACATTCCTCTCATTCTGACCAAGGAAAGCAATGCTGCTTGTAGGGAAATTGTTCTCCTGTTCTGCTTTTCCTGTAGCAAGATCAAAGATACAGTACCGTACCCAATTTCCAGTCTTCAAAACAGCATGCACACCTTCGGAAAACATAAATGTAAAAAAAATGTTATACATCTTTAGTAATCTCTAATAAGTGCCTACCAAATTTCAACATCTCTGGTCACATTTGAAATGTAGATTCATTTCATTCTGTAACATTACACACAAGGGACAAAAACTGCCAAACACCTCAAACCACTTTATCCTATACCCATTTACTACACAAGTATTAATAGGATATAAAGTAGGAGAGCTGAAAAAGTTACAAAATCTTTACCTTTGGAATCCACATTCACTGCTAATATTTCTGTTTTTTCAGGTATACAAAGCTTTTTAGGAGTCCTCTGGAAACAGTCAGGAACTTTTGGTGTTCCACCAGTTTTGACAACCTACATGACACAAAAGGAAACCTGCTCTCAAACTCCGTAACACACTCAAGTAGTCAGTCCCAACATTCACCTGCTGAGTGATCCCTCTACACCTACCTGCAGTTCATCAATTCTAAGTAACCTACAATCCTGCAGGAGAGAAGAAGGGTCAGCATCTGAACCAGAGCTGCTCTGACAGTTTGTATTACTGGACGTTCCTGGAAATTTTACTGCAACATAGGCACCATCCACTTTTAGCACCTAGAAGTATAGGCAAATATGCTGGGTATTAACACCAACTTATATGAAATTAATGTGCAAATTATATCCATTGAACTAATTTAACGTTGAAGGCATTTATTTTCTTATATTTTCTTAATGATCACCAAGTTACAAAATTAATCTGAGCTTGAAAAAAAAATTAACCTAAACAGACTCACCAAAGCTTTGCTGTTGATATCTGCATGTGAGGCTTACCAGACCATAACTGACCCACATAGCCAGCACTTACGGCCAGCAGATGTTTAGCAATCAACTGAAAAAATGAAGTATAACCCTTGAAATTCTCCCATCCTTCCTCTTTATTCGTTCAGAGCCCTGCTGTGTGAAAGAACTTTCACGATGATGGCAATGTTCTATATCTGCACTGCCTAATATGGTAGATACTAGCCGTAAGTGGCTACTGAGCACCTGAAATGGGGCTAACGTGACTGAACAGCTGACTTTTTTATGTTATTTAATTTTAGTAAATTTAACTAGCCACATATATAGTTAGTGGCTACCGTTTTGGACAACATAGGTAGAGAGTCAGCAATACACAGAAAGATAAGCACAGGACTTGAGACCAGAGTACGTGAGTCCTACCTCAGCTACTTGTTGTTTCTGATGTTGAGCCAGTGTGATCTTCTCAGAGGAAATACCTGCCCATAAACTACAGTTCTATTTTGAGAATCAAATGGAATAGTGCGTGAAAAAGGCCTTTGTAAACTACAGGGGATGGCATACCTACTCTTCCCCTTAAGTACAAATGGAAGACCATCAACTTCAGAAACAAATGAGCAATCAGAAAAACCTTTACTTTGCAGATATTCTTCAGCTAGAGATCCATTTTGTTTTCCAGTATGTGTGGAGGGAAAGGTGAAATTAATGGCGAAATTAATGGCATTCCAGCTGATGGACTCTACCCACTTGTTTTCTTAGAAAGTGAGACCATCTCCAGAAAGAAGGGAAAAGAAACTAGAAGGTGACTTGAAGACAACAAAGACTTTTAAATGTTAAGGAAGTTTTTAAATGTTATGGAAGATGATCTCTTCTTCAGAACTGTCTAATAGCTCCAAAGAACGGAGTGTATCAAAAAGTAACATATAATCTCAAAAAATATATATATAATCTCTTTGCAACTTTTTGGCAAATCTAAAATTATTCCAAAATAACACTTTTTAAAGAAAGCAACATATCACCATAAATGCTCAAGAAGAGGCCTCAGAGTCATCTATGCATCTTCAGGGACAGAGAAGATATCTGCAACAGGCTACGGGCTCACTGAAAGTGATGAACGGAGCAGCTTTGAGGAAAGGGCTGAACACTCACCAACCATAAATTCTTGGATAACGATACTGTTCTAATTCTGGTAATAATTAATTCTTAGATATTTTGAACAAACCTTGCCAACAGGAACATTCTTAACATCTTCCACAAAAACGACTTCTCGAAGAGACCACTGCTCTTCGTTCACCTTTTCCTCCTCTTTCGGGGCAGGGGTGGACCGTCGTCGTTCTTAGACAACAACAAAATGGTAAGTACCAAAAAGAAAATGTAAAAAAGACTTTATAGATTTCATCTAAATATATGAAAAAAGATCATCTGTAAAGGGATACATAACTGATATCTAAATAACAATTCTGTGAACTACTGCTTTATGATGTTTTATGACCAACTTCCACTTCAAATGACCTCATAGTGAAAAATAACCATATCTGTTAATGCCTAGTGAGATTAATACTACTGCAAACAACACAAAGAAGAAATAACAAAACTTATTTTGAACCCTTAAAATTAGAGTTATCTGACCAAGGTTTAAAATAAAAGATCTGTTAGGCTATTCTTAAAACTATAACATAACTATTCAAAGTCTAACTTTCAGTTTCCTCAGGTGCAAAGCAAATACATTACAAAATAAATTTATTTTGAGGACTTTTCGAAAAAAACTCTTTAAATCCAAGGTGCAATAATGAGTCTAGGTTCATGAATTCTACAAATTCAGAGCAAAAACTATGACCGAACCATAACCAATTTACAATAAAAACAGTCTCAACAAAGGTGGGCAGATATTCTAATTAGTGGCAGTTATTTCCCACTATTACTATGAAGCATTTTACAAATTATAAAACACTCTTAACTCTCAAAAACAACAGGAGTAGCAACACTGTAAATACCATTTTTTTCATTTAAATAAAGCTATGCACACACAAAAAAATCAAACTGGTAGAAATACAACTTCTATGAAAAGATATTAAAAATGGTATATGAGTTGCCTCAAACCATAAACAGACTGAACACAGCTGTCTGCCTGGCACCTTATTTTGACCAATGTACACTACACATAAAACTTACTGTATGGCATCGATGCACTGCTGGCAATTGAGGACGCATCACTGCACGTGGACGCTGGAGACGGTGGGGGACCCATTTCTGTTTTCACTGGCTCCTGCTTACTTTCAGGCCTGAGATTAGAAATAAGATTCTCCTCATTATTAGGAAAATGAAATATGAGGAACTTGTCAGATGATTTTTAAGACTCAAGTTTATTCTTGTACAGGAATGAAATACTAAAAACTTGTACAAAGTGGTCTATTTCTAGAACTCAAGGTACCGAAAAAGGTACACAGTGCATACTTCAAATTCTCAGGAATGTTTTAAAAGAAAGAAAAGAAAAATACACCACATAAAGCTATCAACAACATGGAACAATGACTCAGATAAGCCTTATCTCAGAATAACAACAAAAACTACACTCAATTTAGCCTAAGCCTCTTGAGCAAACAAGTTTCACACTTCAGTGAACTCTGACTTGGACATAAGAAAATGGTAGTGGAAAATAAATAAAATGCCAACTAGATCATTAATTTCTTAGAGTTCAAAGAAGGAACTCTACTCACAATGGTTTACAAAAATTTATTCTTGAACCACCTGGTGATGAACCATCATCTGTTATAACCAAAATGAGAAATTACAGAATTAATAAACTATCCCTTTGCACTGAGTTATTTCATTTACCATACCTAAGAAGATACCTACAGTCAGCAACTACACGATATTCTACAGATAGTAAAAACATAAATATGTTTAGTCATTAAAAGGCAAAAGTCAATTTTTAATCAGAAAAGTCACCTATTACTAAGAAATGTGTTATATATAGATCATTCTGGTATATTTTATAATCAGGGCCATCATCTTAACCTACTCGTCTCCTATTACCTCCACCAGGAATTTCACCCGAGTTTAGAAAAAGTCCAGAGAAAACCAGTATTATTTTCACCAGCATCTTGGCAAAGCGCTGAGTACAAGCACACGTGAACACTCGTTCATGGCTGCTCTGCAAATCTCGCCATGCTGCGAACGGGCCGATACTGACTCATCACTACCATGCCTTTACAGTGAATGCACGTCAATGACTTAGCAAAGAAGAGTCTGTTCACATGAAAATGACTATGTTCTTAACATTTAATTTCACTAAGCTCTTTTACTAAGTTAATTAATAAAGATGGCAAATTTCAAAGAAGACATGAAAAACTTCATAAATCACACGATCTCAATAGCATATTCTATTTTAAACTCATTTATATTTGTGCACGTCAAAAATATTTCAACCATTCTTTACAAAGTTTCATAAATAATGAAAATGTCTTTTGTCACTTTTATTTTTAGGATAAAAATCACTGTGATTAGGAAGTCTATAAACCTATTTTGTAAAACAAGGCAGGGAGAGAGAGAGAGAGCACTACCACAAAGCAAGAAGCTTTAATTTGGCAGAAGTTACAATAGCTTTGGTTTATTTTAAGATTATTTTTTTAATTTATTTAACAGTAATCCCTGTGTTTTCTGAACTTCAATTTGCATCTTTAACATTAAGAGGAATAGTAGCGATAAAGACAGCAAATTTACATTCATTACATTCATTTGAGCAAACAAAAAAATTTCAGCACTTTAAAAATCTCTATGTATGGTACAATCCCCATCATCTCTTTTCAACACCTGTGTACATTTTTTAAAAAAGGAAATACATAATAACATTTAAAATGTTATTTCTGAAATATGATAACATTACTCATCCATGTTTCTATAATGGTCACATATTTTTATGTAAGATTAAGAAAAAAGGTTATTTATAAACTTTATTAAAGTTTTTAAAGTTCATATAATAACCAAATTACATTACATACCAATATTTTAAGAGACAAGTAGATGCTTCTAAGTACCAGAGTTAAACAAGATCTAAGTATCCAGCTCCCAAACAATAAGCCAGACTGTGTGTGTGGGCTCCAGACAATTCTGTGGTATTTCTGTTCACATATCCCTCCAACCCCAATATTTACAAATCCTTTATAGAATTTCCCTCCCTGGCATGTTAACTTGTAAAACCCTTCCAAGGATCAAGATGCAGATAAGACATTAGGTAGAAATTAAGATGATTTCACATAGAGAGAGAAGGGCAAAGTTGGCCGATACAGGTAAGGCTGAAAACATTATTACTGCCACACAACAATGGCAAAGGACACACTCTAATGACAGACAAAGACACCAAAGGAGATCCCTACATCTCTACTCCACCTGCTGAACATTAAGAACTATAATACACAAATAGTAACCAAGCTGCAAACAGTTAGTTTGACCAATTCTGTCCAAACTCTTTGGCATCCTCACGAGACCCACCACGGGAGCACTCTTCTATGTCACTGTGCACCTCTAAGTCAGCCCTGACTAGCCCCGTCATATACAGAGCAAACTAGAAACTGCTATAAAACCATAATTAGATTATAGTACTTACTTAGCTTCAGTAGTTTTGCTAGCTTTGTCCATACTTTTCAAGCTCTCAGGAGATCGAAGTTGAAATCTACAGCTATCATTCATATTCCAAACTGACTCCATTAAGACACCAACTTTAGGAATGCCAGCACTAATGGAAAATGCAACTGCTCCAGCATGATAAAGAGGATTATTTCTTAAGCATACCTAGCATACAAAAGAAGAATCACCATCAAAATGACATAATTTTAAAACTAGAAGAGTTGCTTCAAATGTATGAAAATATAATACATGAAAGTATTGTTTCCTAGGTTTTCCCAAAAGTCTTATACCAACAATAATGCTGATAAAAAAGCATTCTTAAATGTCTCCATCAAAAAAACAAAAACAAAACCCCCCCAAAACAAAAAAGGTCTCCATCAAGAATTTGTTCCCAAAATTAAGGAGCAATAATGATTTTAGCACATTAGCTAAAAAATAACTTTTCATGCAACAAAACAAATTTCATGCAACAAATATCCTGACGATTCCGCTGTAAGGAAATAGAACAGAAATAGAGAAGAAACTTTTTTTAAAGGTTGGCATTAAAAAAATAAAATGTGAACAAAACAGTACCACTTTTTGTCGGTTTCTTATAATTTGAAATTACTTTCCTAATTCGTGATGCTATATAGTATATACAGGCTCTATGATTTCATCTCTATGGGTATTTCTTTCCCCCAGAAGACTGCAGTTTTCTAAAAACCAAACGCTTCATTGGATAATATGTTTTTTCTTACATTAAAAAAGAATATGTTAACATCAGTGTTAGAAGTTAATTGAGTTCAGGACTGAATAACCTAAAACATCTCACTGCCAACAAGCACCCTTAGGTCATACCCTGAAACTAATAACCTGCAAGGAGGCACTGTCAAAGACACCAACAATAGTTCCAAATGAGAGACAAACATTATTTCTGGAAATCTCTTGATTTCTCCAATACCTCAGTATTACTAACATTCTGTTCAGTCATCCAGTAACTAATGATTATGTTGTACTTGACAGTGGCATATGTGAAGATCATGTGTTTGGTGGTTTATAATTAACCGTAAGTGACATAGAAGAAGGTGATACAGGGCACCCAGGTGGCTCAGTTGGTTAAGGGTCTGCCTTCAGCTCAGGTCATGATCCCAGGGTCCTGGGATCGAGTCCCATGTCAGGCTCCCTGCTCAGCGGAGAGTCTGCTTCTCCCTCTCCCTCTGCCCCTTCTCCCCACTTGTGCTCTCTGTCACTCACTCTCTCAAACAAATAAATAAAAATCTTAAATAAGAAAGTCTATATTTTGGGGGCGCCTGGGTGGCTCAGTAAGTTAAGTGTCTGCCTTCAGCTCAGGTCATGATCCCATCCCAGGGTCCTGGGATTGAACCCCGCATCCAGCTCCCTGATCAACAGGGAGTCTGCTTCTCCCTCTCTCTCTGCCTATGCTCACTTGCTCTCTGTCAAATAAATAAATAAAATCATTAAAAGAAAAAAAAAAGGAAAGTTTATACTATAAAGAGAAATGTGTTAAGACATTATATTAGAAGATAGGTTATTTATTAATGCTTTCTTATAAAAAAAAATAAATGCACCTTAAAGACAAGGAGATGTGTATTCAGGGTCCAGCATATAGCAAGACATGCAAATGAATAACTGCTAAATACATCACTCGCAACAATTATGATCCAAGAGTGCAGGTGTAGCTGAAAACTCTAAGTGATCAACAGTTATCAAATGACACTTTCCTTGTTCTGTGACTGTGACTATCTTTAAACTCTAGTTTCCTACAGCTTTAAAACAAAACCTTAGCTTCACGACCAAAATATTTTATTTTTTTTTTAATTTTATTTATTTATTTGACAGAGACAGAGACAGAGACAGAGACAGCCAGCGAGAGAGGGAACACAAGCAGGGGGAGTGAGAGAGGAAGAAGCAGGCTCATAGCGGAAGAGCCTGGTGGGGCTCGATCCCATAACGCTGGGATCACGCCCTGAGCCAAAGGCAGATGCTTAACCGCTGTGCCACCCAGGCACCCCTACGACCAAAATATTTTAATACATCACTACCTCTCAGCGATTTAGTGCGAAGCTATTTTGTTTAAAACTTTTTTCAATGCATCTTTAAAGTATTTTTTCTACCCTCCCTGCCTATAGTACCGTCATCCTACAAACTAATAAGGCAAATGCTAGGATATCCTGCTATTATGTGAGTCCAGTGAACAAGAAACTTTGAGAACATCAGAAATCAGAATTTGGACTAAACAGGAAAAGAGGAGCTCCTTGAGAGAGATCTGCCCAAAGTAACTGACATAAATAATGAAGGCTGAACAATATTATTCAAAACAGTGGGTAATCACTGAAGACTTCGTAGCTGGGAGGCCAAGAAAGGAATCAGAACAAGACAACCGTGAATATGACCCCCCCCCACAAAAAAAAAAAAAAAAAAAAAAAAAAAAAGCCACAAAGAAAATTGGGTATATTCAAGCTGGGCTTTGTAGAAAAGTAACAGCTAAAGTGGTGACTATTTTTTTTAAGACATAGGGAATATAAGTAATACCATCTTGTGATCCGGAAAAAAAAAAAAAAAAAACAATTGAAGGAAAGTGCAAGATGACAAAATTAGCACCACACTGTGTAATAAAAATTGTGTAAAAAAAATTAAAATTTGTCTAAGTGATAGGGATTTTAAAACCCTTAGACATTTATTGCAGCATTTGCTGTAATAAATATAGGCATCGAATTTTATCCTGAAGATAAACTTCTAGAGAGTCTATGAATGAGAAATGTAACAACAGTTCTCAAACTCTTTTGGTCTCAGAATCCTTTTTCCCTATTAAGTATTACTGAGGACCCAAAAATCTTTCGTTTATTTGGGTCCTATCTAGTTGGTTTTTAATGTATTATTAATTAAAATGGAGAAATTTTTAAATATTTAACAGTTAAAATAAATAATTTTATGAAATATAACATTTTCAAAAAGAATAGCAAGAAAAGGGGCATTATTTACAATTTTGCAAATCTCTTAATGTCTGATTTAACAGAAGACACTCCCATGTTTGCGTCTGCATTCCATCTGTTGTGATACATTAGTCTGACTGAAGTGTAGGAAGACAATTCAGCTTCACACAGATATGTAAACAGAAGAGAAAGGACTCTGCAGACTCCCTGAAAGAATGGAAAAGCCAGCAGAAGTCCTCGGACCACACTCTGGTCCACTGAGGTCTCAGAAAAATTACCCATCTATAAAATAGGAGCATAAAACCATCTCGGAATCAAAAAAAAGAAACTGGTAGAAACAGAGATCTGACAATACCTCCTGCCTTATGCTGACAGCATCCCCAAGAGCAGTATCTTTCAAACTGCCTGGCTGTTTATCACCTGCGATGTTTGTGAAACACGATGGTGCTTGGGCCGTACCCCCAGACAAACTGAAGAAACGTTTCAGGTAAGGAGCTCCACGTTCTGCATTTAAGTACCGAGTAATTCTTAAAATGAGGCAAATCTGGGAACCTTGCCCCATATGGAAATCTACTGACACTGGGGCAGAAATCTCTCTGCTCAACTACTGAATAAAGAGCACATGCTACCGGAACCTGCTCCTTCAAATGACATTCGTTTGTAAAACTGCGAACAGGGAAAAAAGCGATTTTGAAGAGAAACAATGTCCCTTAGGACAGGTTTCATTCTAATCACTTACCTGGGTACCAACAGTGATGTTCGGCATCGAAGAAATACCAGCACTAGATTTGGGCTTTTTATTTTTTGCTCTAGCTTTCTCTAACATTTTTTTCCTTTGACTAAAAGGAACTACACCCCTGAAAAGGAAAAGTATAAACTAGTCAAGCAAGCAAAAAGCCTATTAAATAAATCTGAAATTACACATATAATAGTATTTTTGCTTCCAAATAGTATCAACATGTACAACTCATTCTTAATTATAACTTGATCATAGGTTTAATACATAATTGGATCCATTTTTATTAAACCTTTAGGGATTAAAATTTACAGAAAATTGGTCACCCAAAATTATTCTTCCAAATAATTATATCTCATTAGTAGATTCCCCTATATTTCTATCAATGCAAATTTACTACCAACTCCTTAAAACACAACAGAAAATACATTTAAAATCCCTAACAGTAAAGGAATAATTAAGGAAGGCACAAAATATTCATCCAACAAAATACTTAAATAACCTTTAAAGTTGTATTTTAAGCAATACCGTTGAATGAAAAAAATCATGAAAAGATACCTTATAGCCTATGCTTCCAATTACGTAAAAGCAAAGTACACATTTACATGTAGGAAAATAAGATTTAAATATTCCTGAATGCTAACAGTAGTTATCTTTAGGTTGTAGGACAGTAGGTGTTGTTTCTACTTTATACTTTTGTAAAATTCCATAATTATAGTCACTATGTGTTACTTGTATAAGGTTTTCTTTTTTTTAAGGTGTTTTCTTTTCTAATATTACTTTGCTCCAAAGTGAAATTTCCCTCCCTAAAAAGCATTATCTTTTGACCTGCCTTCTCATGTTGGTATTTCACTACTCAAAGCACCTATCTATGCACCTAAAAGCATTCACTGATAAGGAATTCCCCCTCCCTGTGATACTCACCACCAATATAAATTGTTCTCTAGCTGGGCACAGGTGTACAGGGCACAGCAATGTAAAGACACAATCCGTTCACCTTGAAGTTCTGAGTAAGTCTGTGCAGTGTGCTCTAATTTAGAAGCCACAGAACTTAAAGTTTCATCCACCCATGTAGCAACCTAAAGAGTAAAATAATAAGGGCTTAAATAAATAAAATACAAGTAATCTTTTGAAAAGCATTGTGGTCAAAACTAGGAAAAGGCAGGGGCGCCTGGGTGGCACAGCGGTTAGGCGTCTGCCTTCCGCTCAGGGCGTAATCCCGGCGTTATGGGATCGAGCCCCACGTCAGGCTCTTCCACTATGAGCCTGCTTCTTCCTCTCCCACTCCCCCCGCCCTGTGTTCCCTCTCTCACTGGCTGTCTCTATCTCTGTCGAATAAATAAATAAAATCTTAAATAAAAAAAAAAAAACTAGGAAAAAGCACACATACTCTATGGACTGAAATTCCAAAATGCTTTGAGTTAAATGTCAGAAAAATAAGTAATTCAGAAAAGGTTCTTAATTAAGACTAGAACCTAAAATATTTTCTTCACACAAATAAATCAAAGTAGCAGTTATTGAAATGAATGTCTAAAGCCATCTCTAAGAAATTAATCAAAATTAAACATTTGCTTCAACAATTTTCAAAAAGAATTTAGTGACTCGAAAGCCAAACTGATAGTCTAAGGTGTAATACCCCGTACTTTCCCAGTGCATCTCTTCCGGCTTTGTCAGCCCTTATCTTGAATATTGTTTCCTTCCCTTAAAGGAAAAAGCCCTCTCTATAAGCTAGATTATAATATAGGGATAAATCAGCAATAAAAAAACTATACATTGGATTACTCTCTTTAGGTTTGAGATGCTTTGTGTTTGTGGATCTAGTTAGAAAGACAGAAAATGAAAAGATAGAAAAGGGGCAGGGAGAGAAAGAAAACCAAGAATTTAAGCAGGAACTGTTTCTCCGTCAATGCACAGTGTTCTGTACCTTGTTATTTTCTGTAGCTACAGTTGCTCTTATGCTATTTGCAGACAGCAGAACTATCTTTTCATTGGTTAGGCCCAAAAATGTTGCTCGTGGATGATGCAGTGAAGGATTCTTTAAAAGCATAAGAAAAATGATTACCATTTTGTGTGTCAATATATACAGCCATTCAATGCAAGTTTCATGTAACATACCTGTGCATTTCTGTAAGGCTCAGATTCACTCCACTTCCACTGATAAAGTTCTCCTTTACTGCTCACAGCCAAAAGCTCAGAATAGAGAGCCCCAATACAGATGAATTTTGTTCCATCCTATAAAGTAAAAAATAACACAAGAGTATAAATATAACAATATTGCCAAACCTAATGGTTTTAGCCACTTCATCAAATCTGGATTAATTCTGTGAACACAGAAACCACAGCTATGCAAAGTCTCGAGCACAGCCTGCAAGGCCCTCTGGACTGACTGGCTCCCTCCCTGAGCTCACTTTCTGTCCTCCAGTCTCATCAGCCTTCTTTCAGCTCCTGGACCACGCCCGCAGGATCCTGCCATGTCCTTGGTAGTCCCCTGCCTTGTTTCTTAGGTGTCACCTAAGACACATCCTTAATCAAGCCTATCCAAATGAGACATCTGACCACACTACCTACAAAACCACCACTCTCATATCCCATCTCCTTACTCTACTTTCTTTTTAGGTGATTGCATTTCACAACTTGACATACTATATTACTCACTGATAATCTATTCACTTGAATATAAGCTTTGTCTTGTCCACCACCATATCCCCACTTTGTATAACAGTGCACAGAGTAGGCGCTCAATAAATTGCCAAATAAATGAAAAAAAAAGAAGAAGAAGCTGAAGCTGGGAGAGTCAAGACAGAAGACTGCTTCCCTTTAGGCTCTTCCAAGCTGCTGAAAGAAAGGTCTACACTATGTGTGTGTGTGTGTGTGTGTGTGTGTGTGTGTGTTTTAAAGGCAGAAGTTCACAGAAGTTCATTTAGTTTTAAAGTGATGCACATGCCAGGAGGTCAATGCAGTTAAATTCTAAAAATCTTGGACAATAAATGTAAATGACTACCAATAATAATTTTTTAACATAATATGTTAATATGATCGGAGTCGTGAAGCTACGGAGAAATCATACAGCAAAACTTGCCAGGTAAGAGATTTCTGGTTGTATTTGCTATTGGTCTATACACTGCTTCTCTTTGGAATTCTGGCTCTGAAGTATGCTAAACTAATGGCGTCATTTTGCTTTTCTGTCAAATTCCAATCTTATTTGGTCAGATGGGTTATAATGCTCAGCTAAAGCCTATGCAGTCTACCACAATTTATAATGTAACAAGAGATTACGCTGCAGAGGTGTACTGAAAGAACATGCAGTTTAATCTATTTTACCAATATCAGCCAGGCTTATTTTCAAGTCATTCCACAGAGGGATGGAAGGCCAAATTTGAAATTCTGCAAGTTAGCAATTCCTCTCTTCCACTCACCATAGGTGTCTGAAAACCCTCATCTACTCTCTCCACGGCTGCTTGCTGCTAACATCTCTCTCTCACACTTCCTTCTCCTTCCTTTGGTTAAAGGATGATGGAATCAGACCAAGTGAGCCCCAAACCGGAAACTAACACTTATCAAGTATGTGACTTAGGGTAAGTTTTATAATGTCCCTGAACCCCCTTTCTTCACCTCTAAGGGGTTGAGGATAAAAAACCAAAGACCGTTAACATTTATAAAGTACACAGCACAGAGCCCAGCACCAATAAGCGCTCAGATTCAGTCATGATTACTCTGCCCACAACTTCACCTCCTACTCACCCAGAAAAGCACAAGCTTGAATATTCCTATTTTCTTGATTTATTTAACAACAACAACAAAAAAAAAACCACCGTTCTCCTCTCCTCCCCGCCCCCTCATCTGAGAAAACAAGTATCCTTCTCTCTTATTTAAAGGTAACCTCCACACATGGGCTGTCAGCCTCTCTCATAATCCCAACAACTATCCAAAGTAATCTTTCTTTCAATCCTACCCATGGTAGAGTGATTTGTGTGGCATATGCTTCACTTTACCAGCTTTCACTCAGAGCCAGAACTGCACCGTATCAGCCCCACACATTTAATTAATCCATCTTCTCTTTAAACTCTTCAAACCATTTGACCCTGTTCATCTGTTCTGGAACCTCTCCTGTCCCTTGTTCACAGGTCACTCCTCCCTACTGGTCTTCTTCCAATTTTCAGTATGGCTATTTTCTCCATCTCCTCCCCACCACCATGCACTCCCTGCCCCAGATTGTGCCCTTGTCCCTTATTCAAATTATGCTCCACCCTCAGCCTAATGGACTGTAGCCAGTGGGGCGCCATGCTTTTAAACATGTACATCTCCTACCTGCAAAAGAGAACCTGCAAGAGTTATCTATTTAAGACATGAGAGACTATGGACTATAAGAAACAAACTGAGGACTTCAGAGGGGGGGAGGTGGGGGAATGGGATAGATTGGTGATGGGTGGTAAGGAGGGCACGTATTGCATGGTACACTGGGTGTTATACGCAACTAATGGAGCATCGAACTTTACATCGGAATCCGGGGATGTACTGTATGGTGACTAACATGATATAATAAAAAATCATTTAAAAAAAAAAAAAAGACCTGGATGTCTTAAAGCACCCTAACATCCATAAAATGAATTTACCATATCCTCCAAAGCCGCACGCCCCTTGCAGTCCCTCTCCATGAATGACATCCATCATCCACCCTGTAACAGGAGACAGACACGAAAACCTCGGCACTCTTGTCATCTCCTCCTCTTCTCTCTCAACAACGTAGTGACTAGTAAACCAGTGCTGCCTTCACCTCAAACTCCTCAGATTCTCCACCTCCTCTGTCCCCACTGCCATTGCTTTAATTGAAATGCTCACAATTCCTTTCCACAATTCTACCAGTCTCTGAAGAGACTGCAGATTTTTCCTATTCCTGTCTTTCTCCCACAATGCTCGCCTCATAAAAAATAAAACAAACGAACCCCACAAATCTCACCATGTCACTTCTCTAAGAGCTGTTTGCTTCCTAGTGACTATAGAACATCTTAACCCTGTGGCAAGTTGCCTGGGGGACTCCCAGTCTTGCTCCATCTTGCTCTTCTGCTCCCTACAACATGCAGCAAGCCTGAACTTCACATTGTTCCACAAACACACCGTGCCCTTTCATACTCGAGGCCCATGCTGGATGTGTTTGGAATGCCTCTGCATCTTGGCCAATGCCTACTTAACCTTAAAAATGCTGCTCAGATATCATCGCCTCTGTGAAGTCTCTGCCAAATCTCTCAGGTGGTATCAGTCATGCCCCACTGTGAGCCCCTAGCACTGCATTCACACCATCAAGTCTATCACTGATCACATACTGTGAACACATTATATTGTCTGTGAATGTCTGTCTTCCCCACTGAATTCCCTGTGGGAGCGTCCGTATCTTATCCACCCCTACATTCCCACAGGCCAGCTTTGCATGTGGCACAGCAGGAGCACCCGGATAATGGAATGAACAAATGAATTTTAACTCCCAACTTCAAGTAAAATGCCTCACCAGAGCAGTACAATCTTGAACAAATCATCCCTATAGCAAGAGCACGGTGCATGAGGCCCCTATATCCTCCCAAGATAGCCAACGTTCCGCAGGTAAGTCCTGAATGAGCTAACTGAACCCCAAAGTCCCTGAAATCCTTTACGGACAAATGTGGAAAATCTGTGTATTCAACCACAGGAAGATGATGGAATAATCGCCTATTGCTTCTGGCCTTGTTTAGACTCGTTATGTAAAGAAATAGAAAACAATCAAACACAACACAAAAGAACAGTATTTTAGCTCACTCATTTCATAATGTCATAGAAAACACTGTTTTTATTGTTTTAATGAAATAATAACGGCTGCCTCTGAACAAGTTGGGGCTTGCTTCAACCCAACTGGAAAAAGTAGATATGCATGTTTCCTTAAAGATCAGGAGTTTGTAGCTCTATTTTTTTTTTAAACAAAGATCAAGTCACTAGTGGTTGAAGTACTCAATAAATTTCCAACTGTCTGAAGAACACTAAATAACTGAACTGAGGTCATCAATCAAACGAGAAATCTCTCCCCAAAAGGAGATGGAAACTGTCAAAAATATGGCAGAAATTACCTACAGGCCAAAATCTGAAAAGCACATAGTCCAGTAGCATGAATTCCTGCTGACCACATCTACATTTAGTGACCTCTACTTTGAAAAAGTTGGTCTTTCTAGTCCTAAACTTTTCCCATAAAACTTTGTTTTCATCTTTTTGTTGTTGTTTTAATTTGCCTACCATCAGCCAACACTAGCTTTCCCAGTAAGTACCAGCACCAACAGCAATGTACTATGTATTATGCTTGAAGTGGATGGAATACAACCACAGGTCACTCTGTGGTATTTGGTCAACTCTATTTATTCACACTTCATTTCTCCTTGCCTATCTACTTTGCCCTAGTCTCCTTATGTCTGCCTTCTTTCCCTTTCTATGACCATTTCTCCTTTTGCTCTTATTTCATTATTAAATTACATCCGCGACACATCTAGCTAATTCTTAACAGGTACTACCAGGAAGCTTCCAAGTGTCAATAAAACAACACCAACAAAGACCTCTCCCCACTTTACCTTCGAACCCAGAAGGTAAAGCAGTATGATCAGTAAGTTTGACAGCTGGTTCCAAAAGTGAGGCTGCTCCAAAAGCCTAAGTAAGGAACCAGATGTCATGGGGCTACTTGCTCTCAATGCCACTCAAAGAAACTGAGACTCACATGCAACTCTACAACTCAAAAGACCAGTGCGAATGTCATTTCCTTATTTCCCATATGAAAACAAGCGCACAACAGTAAAGGATGGGGCTGCAAATTAAAAGCATGGACTTGCCCCATCAGTTTTTTTCCTTCATTGCCCACCACACAACTCTCACCACACTGTTCTCTCACAACTTTCTGAAAATAAAGGATATGTGCGTGCTTTTAACTGAAAGCGTCTGTTATGGGGCACAAAGCAAAGTTTTTATTTTTATGTTCAGTTTCAGCAGATTTACTCAGCATGGATCTCTATGTAACTTTACTCCTTCCTCTCCCTCCCACGTCTCTTACTTCACTCTCATCCAGGCATTCTCTTGGTAATAGTCTTTCGTGACTGCAGCTGCAGCTTTTTTCCCTTATAAGTCACCTTAGGTCCTTGTTGGAAGTAGGCCGGCATAAATGTATAAATAGTTACTTTTTGCACGTAGACATTCAGCAACATGAAATTAAATTTCTAGTCTGAGGAAAGTAAATTTCAGAACTGACTAAGACGTGAAACGAAGCCATGTGACAGAATTACCTAATGGGAAGACTGCATCTTCTTATCAAGGTAACTGAATTATCACAACTACTTCCAAAAATATCAATACAAAAAGCAAACAGGAGGAGGGATAGAAATGGGATAACGAAGTGTTAGGGAGGGAGGAAGGAATGACAGATGAAGAGACAGGGCAGCCTAATAAGGATGTTGACATTTTCGGGTAAAACTCTTCAGAAACTAGAAGACTTGGCTCGTTCAACTGTGATCAATATCTTTGATTTAAAGGCCCTCCCTCCATTTCTCCCTTAGGTAGATACAGACTACCTGTTAATTTCCTATTATGCTACATTATTATTGTAATGAAATGTTTTCATTTCTTGCATTTTATAGCCCAGTCAGACTAAGGACACGGTCCGTATCTCTTTCAGCTTGTGCCCAACTCTGTACCAGCAGAGAATCTGGCACACAAAATACTATCGTCACATGGTCCAACTTGGAATACCCAAACCCACTGGGCTCTTATTCTATGACCCACAGAAACTGCCTGTTCTCTTTGTAGAATCGGACCCTGCTTCTCCTTGCCCTTCACACTTTACATTACCAAATCATTTACTTCTCGTGACAATCTCACGACAGAAAAACTGTTATTATCCCCATCTTATAGATGAGAAACAAAGGCCCAGGGAGGTTAAAGGATTTGACCAACGCCACATAGCTAGTAAGTGGCAGGGCCAGGATACAAACACTCCAGTAGTCTGGGCTCTAAAGTCCACATTCTTAGCACTTAGCCCTGGCCTCGAATGATTCCCCAAAGCCTCTTGTACCGAATTCTCTATGGTACTTACTCCACAGCATTAGCATCATTGTTCTGCCTTCTACAAAACTCCTACCCTAACACCTGAGCAAAAGGCCTAACAAAGTGCACAATGAATCAAGGTTACTAAATTAACACTGACTGAATGACCCTCACCTCTGTCTTCATGGCGCTTTCAACATCCCTATGATAATTTCCAATTTTCATATTTTTAAGATGCTAAAAAATTAGTAAGGGATAAAACTTTTATTCCTATTTTTTCTTAACAATTTTTAAAATTTTTTCTTTTTACCTTTCAGTGCCCTGCTTCTAGTAGCCATCAATCTACTCTCTGTATCTACGAGCTTGGTGTTTTGTTTTGTTTTGATGATTCCAGATGATAAGAGTGACCATATGGTACTTGTCTTCTGACTTATTTCACCAGCATAATGCCCTTGAGGTACCACCCATGTTGTCACAAATGGCAAGACTTCCTTCTTTTTTATGGCGGAATAATATTCAAGTGTATGTGTGAGTATTATGTATGTATTACATCTTCTTTATCCATGACCCATTGATGGATACTTAACATTATTTTCATATCTTGACTATTGCACATAATACTGCAATGAACATGACGGTGCGTGTATCTTTTTGGATGTTTTCATTTTCTTTGTAATAAATACCCAGAAGTGGACTGCTGGATAATGTAGTTCTATTTTTAATTTTTTGAGGAGCCTCCATACTGTTTTCCGTAATGGCTTTACCAATTTACATTCCCACCACCAGTGCATAAGTGGTCCCAAGTATGCTCTTATATATATTAGCTTTGACATTTAGCTCAAAGAATAACTCACAGAAATATTTAAATTTAAGATTACCTAAAATATTTTCAGTTCAAGACTATACTACAAAAGGCTTAAGGAAAGAAAACTCTCATTCCACTATTAAAGGAACTAATTTATTAGCCTACAAAATGGTGAAATTTTGAAGAAGCTGCTGTTTCTCTAAATAGGTGGTAGGAAAGTCAGTACTGATCCAGACAATTTACCAATGGAATTTCTCATGAACCCTCACAAAACAAAGACTGAAATACTATGGATATTACCCAAACTTACAGTTAAAAAATATCGGATTAGGTCATTTCTGCAATTATGCTGGGAGGCGTTCTTTGACCTTCACTCCCCTCAAAAAAGAAAGAAAGAGAAAGACCCTACTTTTAAGTAGTGTGCTGACAACGCTCTATCTCCCTGTACTCTCCACCTGACTCTCGATCACCTATCAAACGTTCCCCCAAACCCCCGTCCCAGGGATCACTACCCCCCATTTGGAGGGACCAATATAGTCCCACATACTACCTATTTCTGCGTGTACCACTGATCCTATGCCCTTTCAAGATAGTTCTGCATGTTGTCTAAAAGTTATCTGCAGGCCAGATCTTTTTGCCTTTAAGAGTTAGCTCTCTGCACTCTCTGAGGGCAGCAGTCAGCCTCACTTCACTTACTGGTATTTGTTGATAACTCTGACAATGCTTAAGAGTTTGATTAGGCTTTTAAGCTATTTTCTTTCCCTAAATTGAAATTTCTGATGTCTAAATTTCAAACATAAGCTAATAAAAAGTAGATCTTTTCCAGCAACAATATTTCATTTTTTTCTTATCTAAAATTCAATTAACATATAATGTATTATTAGCTTCAGAGGCAGAGTTCAGTGATTCATCAGTCTCATATAGTACCCAGTGCTCATAACATCATGTGCCCTCCTTAATGTCCAACACCCAGTTACCCCATCCCCCCCACCCCCTCCCTTCCAGCAACCCTCAGTTTGTTTCCTACAATTAAGAGTCTCTTATGGTTTATCTCCCTCTCCGATTTCATCTTGTTTTATTTTTCCTTCTCTTCCCCTATGATCTTGTTTCAGTAACAATATTTTAAATTAGGGGTTTAATACAAAAAAAAGCTATAGTAGGATGTACTTTGTTTCACACTCCTATTCCTCCTTCATTCAATACTCAAACATCAAAGAAATAACACACTGTGTTTCATGATGTACTTATTAACTGTCTCTGAAAACAAGTTGTACTAAAAACATGCCCATCAGTAAAGACCAACAAACACTGGCTAAATCTATGAGAGCGTACACTGGCCAGGGAAGAAGCTTGTTAAATTTGTACTGTTTAATAAAACACTTTCATTCATCAAAAATAATACATGATAAAGAAGCCCAGACTAATATATATGTGATGGCACTATTAAAACAAGATTCATGAATCCTCTATTACTTCCTCCCAACACGAAGTAGACACAGCCTAATATGATCCAGGCAAGAGAAATAGGAAACAAAGAACAATGTATGGAAAAAGGGGGGGGGGGATGAGGGAGGGAGCCTAGGTTTAAATCACCTTCTACCACATGGAATAAAAGCAGAACTTAGGACATGTCTAGTTTTATGGAAATAAGTCAGAGAATGCCAATTCAGGGAAAGTTTGTCAGCTGCCAAAGAAAACAAAATAACCTTTTGCTTACAAAGAGACTGATTAAAATTCATGTTCCTTCTTGCATTCAAGCTTTCCACATGAGCTGAATACAGAGGAAAATAAATGAACTACATCAAGATTCAAAATTACTATGAAAAATAAACAAATTCAGAAAGCTAAACAATATTTTCCTTTAATATCCCCAATTCAAATTCAACTTCAAAGAAAGAAAAGAAATCCCTATCAGAATCTCCTTATCTGCTAGAGATTAACCTCAAAGTTCTTATGTTCTTTTACTTTACTTCTACTTAAGAAAATTTCCTACCCACTGGCTCTGGAAATACGAAAAAGGCATGTCAAAAGAGAGAGAGAAAACATGGCTTCCTACAGGAGCCATCAGCAAGCACTTACGACAATGAAACCCACACAGTATCAACAGTATGTAGACACACTGCTTCATATGCAGCAGTAATGTATTTTTAAAGACTCAAATCAACTTAACAAATCCTGGATGCTTTCTAGAAGCCAGTCATTACAGTTTTCGTCAGGACGCAGAGCAGAACTCCTCTAGTCCATTCCTGTTCAGACTGCTTTGTCTCCCACAGCATTGAGAGCAAAGGGTCTCTTGGAATTCACCATGAAACAGGACAGCTAGCTAATCAAAGAAACACAGATCCCTCCCTAATCTTGCCCTGACACGCATGCTTGTATCAATGACCACGAATTTGCCACACAGTAACTGGGGTCCACGTGACATTACAAATTTCTACAAAGGGCCATCAGTTATTAGCAAAATTATCACCAGAAAAGAAGTCCTGAAACAAAATAGCTGATGTGTTATCTGGAACTCCCATTCCGATTTCTCTGATTTACTTCATCAAGTAGGAAAAGCAAAAATAAAACAAAAAACCTAAAAAATAGCACCACTGAGCATATCTCACTAAGATGACTCATATAGTGCCAAATAAAGATGTTCTATGTATATTTTAAAACAAAAATATCACTTTATGTCTGTGTGTGTGTGCGCGTGTGTGTGTGTGTGTGTGTTTAATGATAACACAAAAATCTGAAAAAAGAAACCTTTCTGAGGGGGTGGGGTTTGCCAGGAATCCATTTAAATAGAAAGGGTGGGAATTTTTCCAAATACCTTATCAGGCCACCACTGCAAATCTTCTCCTAGAGATACTGGGCTTTGAACGGGGGTATTCTTCTTATCCAAGTTTGGCTCTCCTTCCTTGCTGGTGGAGCCTCTTTCATTATCAAATGAGGCTCCATCAAGCCACCTTCGTTCACGTAAACGTAAAACGGATTCACGTTCACGCAACAGCTCAGAGTCTCTCTCTAAGGGAAGAAGGAGAACTGGTATGCAATTGGGTCACACCAGTGGGATAAAAGTAAGCCACTCTCTAGTAAAGACCCTTCAGGATGCAACTAACAGCAGTTTATCTACTCACAAAAATTTAATGTTTAAATATGTATCTAATAAGCCTGACATGCAACATTCAAAACATTAACTCTTTCAAGTGAAGGTAAGAAAATTATAAATTAGTATTTTTAAGAACTATGTAGAGGCAGACTTTTTTGAATTCCAACTACACATTTTTAGAACAGAATTACTTTATTTGTTTAAACGGGATTTTTAAAATGGAGTTTAAAATTTTTGGCTTTCATTAAAAATGCTTACCATAACTTTATTTATTAGAAAATGTTCATAAATTAGAATTTCAACATGTTAGATACACATGTAAACCAAAAAATAGTATTTGTTAGAATGTCTTCAGTTATTAAAAAGCAAAACAAAACAAAAACAAAACCCTACACATACAGGGAAAAAACTTGCAAATGCTAAAATACAAATCCATTAACATTAACTATAAAAATTTTTATAATTCAAGCCTTTGTTTAGGGTAATTTTACAGGCTGGATCTTCATGGTCAGTCTCATTTACACATTTCTGAGAAACAAGACAAACTTCTTTTTTAAATAATCTTTACAGAAAGATTTCCTTACAAAAATGCTTCCCCTGCAATTGACCTACAAACTCTCTAACACCAGTTTAGTTGTTTTGTGTTTGTTTTTGGTTTTGTTTTTTTTGTTTGCTCATACATTATTTTTTTTAAGTACGTGATCAAAATATACTTTCCAGGAGTTGGATACAAAGGACTAGAAACAATAATATTAAATTGAACCATATAAAATTGCCATCCGTGCAGGTCAAACATGGTCAAGTACCAGCAATTTCATATGGTTCAAATAAAAAGAAATGCCTACACAGAATGACCTATGGAAAAGCAAAAGGGAGAAATTTAGAAGGAGTTATTTGTGCTCAATATTGAATATTTGAAAATGCAACACTTGATATATTTAAGGCAATAAAGTATGGACTTATATAAAAATTTTTAAAGCTATTAAATAATAGGTTCAGTATATTAAAAGATCATCATAGATTTATTTTTAAACTTTGCTTTTAAGTACTAGATATTTGCAGCAAGGTCCTAATATAACATGGCATCTTTTCCAGTTTACTAACGATCAGTAAATAATATATAACCGATTCGTGTACGTTATTTGAATCAAGCAGTTTTACATTCAGGAAAGTAAAAATATTGACTTAATAAGGTTAAAATGCAAGCTAAATCTATACCAACATACACAGACAAAGTCTTACATTTATATGATTTCAAAACCTTCTAACCTCTACTATGTACTATACCTTTGAAGGATTTCAAACTTTTGAAAATAACATTTTAAAAAGATAATCATTTCTATATGTTTATTATTGGCCAAGCCCATTCTATTAAATTTTTTCATTATTTCACTCTTCCATCTAACCAAGTTTTAAAATGAACAGAATAACTTTATTAATCAAATACACTAGAGAGACTTGTTTTCTGAATGCTGCATGTCACTGTAAAGTAGAATTCTGCTTTTAGTTCAGAATCCATATTCCTAATTAAAAATATAGGTAGGTAAGTCGTAACCCTTGATAAGTATTCCACAATATTGATAAGATCATCTCTGAAGTAAAGTACTATTTGTGGCTCTTCGAAACCAAAAATAACTAGTTTAATACCAAAGCACTCAAAAACACTAATAGGTAATAATTTATTATTGTATAATTACTGTAATATTAAAAGTTCAAACACAGTGAATTCTACCACTATCTCTCCATTCAGCCAGCCAATGATCACAAAGAAATAAATACAAAATTACCTCGAGATGAGCCTAGCCTGGAAAGTGATGAACGACGAAAAGAAGGATAACCGAAATAGCTAATGTCCTCAGAAAACATGGCATCTGCATCAATAATGACACTTGGGTGGGCAGAATGAATGTCAGCATCAAGAAGAGACATAAGATCCTCTATAAACAGAAACAAATATAAATAAAGCAGATACTGAAAATATCTGTGGACCATCAAAAGGTCTCTGAAAATTAAATCAGATAAAAATGGTAACACTAATTACTCATATACCTTGAGAAAAAAAGTAGTAACTACCTAGGCAATAAAGTTAATGTTATTAACAAAAATTTTAAGGAACATGAAATGCATGACTGCCACTTGGGCTACCTACTAAATAATTACAAGAAAAAAAATCTCTATTTAATAAATTTGTATTAGAGATAATGCAGTCAAACTCTAAACGGAGTTTTTACATACTCAATAATAAAGGCACCAAAAACAACATTCCAGAGTCATCCATCAGCCAGTGATAAAGACACGCACATATATCCATGTCTTTACTGGAACCAAATACAAGTCTATTGAGCAAAAACCTTTCCCATTTTCCCTTAAAAGTATTTTACAATCAAATTAAATACTCCAGTGAGAAATATCTACCACTTTGGGAAGAACCATCAGAAAATCCATTGTACTTTAAAATTCCATTCCCTAGTCAAAAAACTCTCTCCCTCCAGAGATGAGAAAACCATGGTGGTGATCCACCAACCTCCAGGCAAGTAAGATTCACTGGCTGTATCATCCCCATCATCTCCATCTTCATCATCCCGGCTAAGTAAATTATTTACAGCAAGGTTTACATCAAGGTTTGTTCGTTGAAGTTCCCGAATAATGACACTTCTGGATTTGCCTTGTAAAACAACTTGGGCCTGAAATAAAAAATAAAGAAGAGCGCTATGCTAATTCTCTTTTACTTACACTTTTCTCAAAATCAGCTTTCTAAGGGCAACTACAGAAAAGCAATATTTCACAATCCCAACCCATGCTGTGAGTCATGACTATATAGCCCAGGATATTCAGTTAAATCTCATCTTCTCCTGTGGCCTTATGTGAAGTGTTCTACAAGATCTATACCTGTGAAATCAGCTCCTCTGGAATGACGGATGCAGGAATCACTGGCTGGGGCTGACTGCCCAAAAGCCCAGATCCTCGATCCCGTCCAGTCCGAATAACTCGGGTCTGTCGGCGGGAATCTCGAGCTCCGGCTGACGACCTACCAGAGGACCCTCCTCCACTTCCACCTACTCCAGAACTCCATCGACTTCTAAACAGTAAAGAATTTTAGAGAATTAGCATTTTAAACAATCACTCTGAAAAGATTACCTTGTGTCTCGCATTCATTCCCTTTAAGTGAAGACAAAGCTATTTGTCTAATTGACATACATTTTACAGTATTTTAACAAAACAAGGTAACAGAACTGAGCCTTAAAATAAAACTGTTCCAATTTTTAAAATGCTTACATGTAAATTCACTCTTTAGAAAGATATATATCACACTTTTGCATCTTTTGAAATCATGTTTTAAAGCTCCACATACCAAGTATTTCTAGTCACAATTCTAGAATGAGTTATAGGACACACCTTGCCTCTACATGAAAGACTCATTGGACATAACTACCAACAATGTGTTACACAAGAAGTGTATTCAGAGTTTAGGGCTCAAACTGCTTTGCATGAAATGAAACATTAATTTGCAAAGATATTTGTCCATTAATATTTAGTACTATTAACTACCTTGACCAAAAAGAAACTACTACTTAAAATAATCATTTTTTTCTTAAGTATGAGAAAACTTAGAAAGGGCATGACGTTTCCATCTTCACTTTCTGTCCCCAACATGAGTGTTAAGGATCTTCAAATCAACTAAGCTAGATAACCATTAACAATGCTTTTCTGCATTCAATCGGATCTTAAAGAAAATGCTCCCCCAAATCACATTAAAATTAGAAATCATGACAGTGCCAGTCTCTTTTAAATTTTTTTTTGAGTACAGTTGATGCCTCTTTAAAATGAATCTAATACTTAGAGATCATTCAATCTAGAGAAAGCTACTTTACTCTCAACTACTCTTCATTGTACTCAACTAAGACTGAAACCTTCAGCCTCCCATTGCAAAGAGATTTAGTTTAAATCTGATTTCCCAAGCCTTTTTTCCCTTAAAAATGTTTGACTACATTAATCATAACAATTCTCAAATTAATACACAACTACTCGATCTCTTCTCACTTAATTGTAAAGCCCAATCTCTGTCTAAACAAAAAACAAAACAAAACTTTTACAATAGTTTCCACAGTAAAATGGGAAAAAAATCTCCAGAAAACCTGGTGTCACCCTTTGATGGTTTTTCTACTTCTGATGTGCTCTTATCAATTATTTATATGTATCTGTATCTATGGCCTAAGAACTGTCCAAAATACTTTTAGAGAAAAACAGTATTTTGCATTCTCAGGGCTACAGTATGAACCATCACTTAACCTCAGCTATGTGCCAGATTTCATAAATGTAAGAACCACTCACAGACCAAAAGAAAAACAAAGGAGTATTAAAAGTATATTACATTAACAAAAAGGAAATTAAGAAAACAATTCCATTTGCAATAGCATCAAAAAAAAAAAACCCAAAAACTTAAGGATAAACCTCACCAAGGAGGTGAGACTTGTATACTGAAAGCTCCCAAACGCAGCTAAGGAAATTTAAAGGAGGCACAAATAAAGAGAATCAAATCTCATGTTAGTGAATTGGAAGTCTTAATATTGTTAAAATGTCCGTATTACTCAAAGCAACATCTAGATTCATCACAATCTCTATCAAAATCCCAATGGCATTTTTTTACAAAACAGAAAAATTCATCCTAAAATTCATGTGGAGTCTTGAGAGACCCTAAAGAGCCAACACAATTCTGAAAAAGAAGTGATTTTGAAACATTATTACAGAACTACTGTAATTGAAAGTGTGGTACTGGCATAAGGACAAATAAACCAATGGAATAGAATAGACAGCCCAGAAATAAAATCTTGCATGTATGGTCAAATGATCTTTGACAAGGGTGCCAAAACCACTCAATGGGGAAAGGACAGTGTCTTCAACAAATGATGCTGGGAAAATGAGGTATCTCTATGCAAAAGAATAAAAACTGGACCCTTATGTTATACCATATGCAGCAATTAATTTAAAATGATTAAAGACCTAAACATAAGACCTAAAACTATAAAACTCCTGGAAGAAAACATAGGGGAAAAGCCTCATGTTAGACCTGGCAACGATCTTAAGACACCAAAAGCACAAGCTACTAAAAGCAAAAATAGACAAAACATAAAAACGTTGTGCCTCAAAGGACATAATCAACAGAGTGAAAAGGCAACCTACAAAATGGGAGAAAATATCTGCAAATCACATATCTGATAATGGATTAATATCCATATAGAAAGAACTCCTACACTCAACAACAAAAAATAGCTCAATGAAAAACCGGGTAAAGGATGTGAATAAACATTTCTCCAAAGATGATACACAAATGGCCAACAAGCATATGAAAAGATATTCCACATCACTAATCATCAGAACCAAGTAAGATATCCCCTTACACCCATTAGAAAGGCTATTATTGAAACAAACAAACAAACAAAAAACCAAAACCAGAAAATTACAAGTGTTAGCAGCAAGGATGTGTAGAAATTGGAACACTCATGCACTACTGGTCGGATTATAAAATGGCATAATGTTATGGAAAACAGTATGGAGGTTCATCAAAAATTAAGAACAGAACTATCAAATGACCCAGGCAAGCCCACTTCTGGATATATATGCAAAAGAACTGAAAACAGTCTCAAGAGGTATCTGCATACCCACACATTCGCAGCAACATTATTCACAGTAGCCAAGAGGTGGAAGCAACCAAATGTCCATCAAAGGATGAATGAATAAACAAAATGTGGTATATATGTACACTGGAATATTATTTAGCCTTAAAAAGAAAGAAAAGCCTGTCACAGGCTACAACGTGGATGAACCTTGAAGACATGCGAGTGAAAGAAGCCAGTCACAGAGAAAAACCATGTGATTCCAATTATATGAGATATCTAAAGTAGTCAAATTCATAGACACAGAAAGTAGAATGGCAGTCGCCAGGGGCTAAGGAGAGGGCATAAATGGGATAAAATGGGTGTAAAGTTTCAGTTTTGCAAAATGAAAAATTTCTGGAGATCTGTTTCACAACAACATGAATATACTTAATATTACTGAACTGTACACTTAAAAATGGCTAAGACAGTAAAATTAAGTCATGTGTTATTAAAGAAAGCAATATCCTAGAAAGTACATATTTTCTTTTCAAGTTATATGCATTGTTAACAATTATGCAATAGAAAATAATAAAGGATCAATGAAACAAACTGGTATTCAAATCAAATATTAAATCAGCATTTCTACTTCATGGTTTCCTATTAAGGTCTAAAAACAAAGTCTTCCAAGTAGAATTACTTTTGAAATTTCTAAACATTCAAAGCTAAATATATTATTTCAACTTGAAAATAGGGAGAACCATATTCTAAAAGTCTTAACAATATATAATCAGGGTGACAATATGTCCTGGTTTGCTTGAGATATTTGCCTGTTTAAGCCTACTATCTGAGCCTAATTATTAATTTCACTCCAAAATGTCCTAGTTTGTGACTTATTTCCACCAAGGAATGCATACCATTTCTCCCCCAAGCAAATAATGCTAGAAACCTGGTTAGATATACTATCCAAATACACATCTACTCCTGGGCAGACCTTACAGGTATCATCAACACAAATCTCCATGAGGGGTGCATAGGTCACATAAATAAGTGAAGTTAAGATAAAAGGGAAGAGTGGAGAGTATCAGCCTACCTAAAATACCCAAATTCACTTGTGGATTCTTCCATCAAAACACCAATGGTTGCCAATTTGCAACCTCTGCTATACAAACCCTCAACAGAGGCTAGCTGAAAGACGTATGTCAAAATATCTCTGGTTTGCCCATTAACCTATTACCAAAGAGCATACCATGTTTTCCCACTTACACCCTCTGTGTAGAGTGTTTCTTCTATCACGATGCAAACAACCTACCAGTCTCCCTACTTCAATTGCTCCTCATCATTCCTTCCTCTGATCAACTTGCTATCTAGAGAGAATAAGATATTGAGGGGGCGCCTGGGTGGCGCAGTCGTTAAGCGTCTGCCTTCAGCTCAGGGCGTGATCCCGGCATTCTGGGATCGAGCCCCGCATCAGGCTCCTCTGCTGCGAGCCTGCTTCTTCCTCTCCCACTCCCCCTGCTTGTGTTCCCTCTCTCGCTGGCTGTCTGTCAAATAAATAAATAAAATCTTTAAAAAAAAAGAGAGAGAGAATAAGATATTGAACCGACAAGCATACACTAATAGATTTAGTAGTGGCCAAAAAATACAGTATGGGAATGGGTGATTATTTTAATCTATAATTTTAGTGAGCTATGTAATTTTTAACATTAAACTCAAAAGTACTGGGAAAACGAGTTTCTACTACCTGTACTTTGCTCATCAAAATTAATCCCACAATTTTTATCTCATTACACAGTACTCAGGGTAACAGAATGACTCAAAATCAACTGAGGAAATCACACCACAGGAATTAGTCCACAGCTTGCAAACTTAAAGCCCACTGACCAAGTCTTGTCCATAAACCTGGCTGGTTAGTTTTAACAAAAAAAAAAAAGAAATACAAGCTGCACGCGCACATGCGCACGCGCACACACGCGTGCACACATACACCATCATCAAAAATAAGGCCAGTCTGAGAAACTATCACAATCAAGTGGGGCCTGAGGAGATAACTTATTGTAATGTGATATCCTGGACGGGATCCTGGAACAGAAAAAAAGACAGTAGGAGTAAACTAAGGAAATATGAATAACCTTCAGCCTTCAGTGAATAATAATGTATCAATATACGTTAATTATAAAAAATTTACCATACCAATGTTAGATATTAGTAACAGTGGAAACTGGGTGCAGGATATATGAGAACTTTCAGTACTATCTTTGTAGTTTTTCTATCATCTGAAACTGTTTTAAAATAAAAAGTTTATTTGAAAGAGCATATACACACACAGACGTGCACACACACCATATACATGATTGGTACGTGGCCTGATGTATACATTTATTTCCATGAAAATATAAATTAGTTCCAACATATAAGTCAAGATATTCACATAAAGATCCAGAACTATAGCTTTTTTGGGGACCAAAAAAGGTGTTGAGTGAGAGATACCTGGCTGGTTCAGTCAATTGATTTCAGGGTCATGAGTTCAAGCCCCACATGGGGCGTAGAGCTCACTTCAAAAAAAAAAGTGGAGGGGAGGCATGGAAGTTTGCATTTGGCAACAATGGCTCTGTATTCTCCTATGGCAATAATCAGGGGATCAGCTGCCTACTTTAAAAAAGGGACATTCACTTAGTTTGTCACAGCCCTACTACGTACTACCTTACCCACCTGGCCAGCTTCAACTATTTAAAACTACAGTGACCTGCTTGGCTTTTACATTCCAAATCCAGTGCTAATTATGAGCTCAGTGAGACTCCAAAGGAAATATGGTAGCTCAAATGAAAAGCAGCTTACACCTATCATCTATTATATCCAGTGCCCACTAACAGAACGAACAGACTTCAGATACTAATATCTCCATTTTAAACTTACTATGGAGCACAATTAACTCTCTTCCCCAAGTAAATTTGGTGTTCTTACCCTTAACCTAGTCTGCAATGAGTTTAACAAAAATACCTAGGAGATTTCTGAAATACCTCCCAGGATAAATCTGAGTAATTATGAAAGGGAGAAAACAGGAGCAACTAGAAATCTTTAGCACAAACACCCGGTGACAGTGAAAAGGCCAAAGGGAAAAATATTAAAAGTCCCATAAATTTTGTCTGCTCTGCATTCCTAAGAAAAATCAGTCAAAATAAATGATCAATTATCAATTACCTATGCTGATGGGAAAGAAAAACCAACTATCCCCAAATCTTTCAAATGTAGCTCTCAAATACAGAGACCTTCCACTCCCTGATTCACAACCCAAAGGGAGCAAGCCTGGACTCTGAAGGAAGGGGGCAGGCGACCACAATCTATGTGGATGGACTTTTTCTTATTTGACTGCATTTAGTAAAATTGTGGATAAGAATCCCCTCTGGGGTCTCAAGATCTGCCTGTCCTAGATTCTCTATTACATGCTATAAATTGCAAACTTCTTTAAGTTCATTGTAATCAACACAGAAAGAGGAACAAACATTCACTATGCAACTCATGGGTGAAAAACAACGTATAATAAAGAAAAAAATTTTTGACTCTATAAAATTCCTTAATTTACAAAATAACTTGATCACAATCTCACCATCGACAAATTGGGAACTTTCACAGAGGCCAAGAGAAACAATCAGCCCTCAAGTACTTACACTTTGTGGACACCTACAAGCCCAAATAAAGGTAAACAAATGACTGGCAATGACTTAGTCAGTGGACACCTTGACATTTGTGACATTTCTCAATACTGCAACTCATCAATCAAATGCCAAAGAAACCTCACGCTAAGTTTGTTCTGGGGCATGCGTGTGGATAAGAGAGTAAGGGACAGAAAGAAGTGGGCAGAAAGGCAATGTGAGCAAGGATGCGTTAGGGGGACTCAAAAATCGCTTCTCTCTGCATTTTAAAGTCTTAAGATTAGCCCTAATCTTCTTTAGGGTAGATCTACAGAGGTTTTATTCAAGATCAAATGTACTACAGTTTATTATTATATGTTACATATTTTATTAGCAAAATCATAAAATTCCACTGCTATTTTTATCATTCTATTATAATTGGTTATATCCAAGTTTTATTTATAAAGAGAACTTGAATCTAAGGCAGTTTGAGAAACCTAATAAATAGTAATGAATTATAAACTATTGAATAAAATATCCATGAGACCATGATATAACTAACAGAAGAGAAATAGAACAGAATAAACAAGAAATAAATGGACAAGGAGGAAAAATTCTTCCTTATGCTTGAGTTCCAATTAATAAGTGTAAAAGGAATAATGGAAAATTAAAAAAATAACTATTTGGCCAACACCCCAGAAATACTTAAGGCAAAAGATCATCAATGGATGCTAAAATCAAGCATAAAGATAAAATATTTACATAGTCAAAAAATCTCCCCACAGAATACATATTAATTACAAAGGAGAATACTAACTTTATACTTCAGAAACCTGGCAAACATCACCTTATCTAACTAATCAGGGGTAATCACATCACCAGATGAGACGTATCAACATCACGTGCCACCTGATATGATGCACTGAGAAGGGCACAGCACCACTTCCGTGCTACTCTTGACAAAAATCCATCACCTGCAATCCCAATCAAAATCCCAGCAAATTATTTTGTGGATACCAATAAACTGATTCTAAGTTTATAAGGAGGGGCACCTGGGTGGCTTAGTCGCTTAAGCGTCTGCCTTCCTCTCAGGTCATGATCCCAGGGTCCTGGGATGGAGCCCCGCCCGGGCATCCTTGGGCTCCCTGCTCAGCCCGAAGCCTGTTTCTCCCTCTCCCTCTGCCTGCAGCTCCCCCTGCTTGCGCGTGTGCACACTCTCTCTCTGTCAAATAAATAAATAAAAACTTAAAAAAAAAAAAAAAAAGCAAGCAAGCAAGAAAGGAAGAAAACAACTGATCAAACGATGGGCCAAAGACCTTAACAGACACCTCACCAGGGAAGATACACAGATAGCAAGTAGCATATAGAAAGACGTTCCACATCGCTTACCACGAGGGAAATGCAACCTAAAACAACTGGATACCATTTACACGCCTATTAGAATGGCCAAAATCCAGAACACTGACAACACCAATTTTGCCTGAGCATGTGGAACAATAAGAACTCTCACTCACTGCTGGTGGGAAAACAAATTGGAACAGCCACTTTGGAAAACAGTAGCCTGTTTCTTACAAAACTAAACACACTCCTAACATATGTTCCAAGCAATTGCGCTCCTTGGTATTGGAGCTGAAAACTTGTATCCACAAAAAAACCTGCACGCAGTGTTGATTAACAGTTTTATTCATAATTGCTAAAACTTGGAAGCAACCAAGATGTCCTTCAGTAGGTGAGTGCATAACTAACCTGTAGTACAACAGACACAGGATTCCAACTACACAACATTTTGGAAAGGACACAACTATGGAGAGAGTAACAATATCAGCCATTGCCAGGGGTCAGAGGGGAGAGAGGGATAACAGGCAGAGTGCAGATGATTTTTAAGGAAATGAAACTACTCTGTTTGATACTATAATGGAGGATACATGTCATTATACATTTGTATACAGAATGTACAACATCTAGGGTGAACCATAATGGGAACCATGGACCTGGGTGATAATGATGTTATCAATGTAGTTTCAGCAATCGTAACAATGAACTGCTCAGGTAGGAGATGTTGATAACATGAGACTATACACGTGTAGAGACAGGGAGTATATGGGAAATCTCTGTATCTTTTTCCCATTTTTGCTGTGAACCCGAAAACCACTCTAAAAAAGAAGACTTAAAAAAAAAGAAGAAAAGAAAAAAGAAAACACCATCACCTGGGTTTAATCATGAGGAAATAGACAAATTCAAACATTCTATAAATAATCAGACATTTTTCATACTCATCAGGGTCCAGAAAGTAAGGGGATTGAGAAACTGCCCCAGACTAGAGGAAACTACCGAAGCATGGCAACTAAATGCTATACTGGATCCTGGACTGACTCCTGGACCAGAGAAAAGGGTGTTAGTGGGACATTAGTGGAATGTGAATAAACTCGGTAGATTAAGCACTGATCACTGTTAATTTCCTGGTTTTGAACACTGTACTGCGGTTATGTAAAATGTTAACAACTGGGGAAACTAGGTGAAAGTTTTTACAACTTTTTAAAAGTCAAAGTAGTAATGTACTTTAAGAACAACAAAAGGAAGTCAAATTATTTCAAAATAAAAATTTTAATTATTTAAAAATAGAGTACAAATTAGTTAATAAATGCCACTACATAAATGGATAAACTAAAACGGATCAGCAAACTTTTTCTGTAAAGAGCAGACAAGTAAATAATTTATTTAGGCTTTGTGGGCTGAAGTCTTTGTCAAGACTACTCATCTCTGCCATCTCAGCACAAAGCAGCCACAGACAGTAAAGTATCAAGCATGCCTGTGTTTCAATAAAAACAAGAGGGAATGGATTCAGCCCGTAGGCTGTAGTTTGCCAACCCTGCAATTAAACAAATTTTTTAAAGAAGGTATAGTTTGACATGGTGTAACACATAATAGTTATTCCTTCTTAAGTAAACATAATCAAACGTGTTCAGGTTTATTAAATGAAATGACAATTTCATTTGTTATTATATATCATTTTCAGAATTCTTTATCATACACTGCTATGTTAGTTGTGTGCACGGGGCCATCAAAAGGAGATGCTTAATATTTTAATAAAGACCAGATCTAGGTTTCCTATTAATAGGTCTAGCACAGAATGAGCTAAATAAAGGATGTACTCCAGAGTGACCTTCCTCTGACCTCAAAATAAATTTAGTTCAGCATAAAAACAAAAAGGCAAAGAAACAATAAGCATCTGGGGCTCTCAATTTTCAAATCTAACTTTACCTAGAAATTCACAGTGTCAAAATATTTTTAAAATATTCCTCCTTTTGCCATATTTTGAAACAATTTAAATTGCTTCCAGTTATATTTCTCTGATCAGCCTTTGAACACATTTGCTGACTTGACTGATTTGGCATTATCTAATCACTCATCAGGTAATTTCAGAAAATCTACGTATTCAAGAATCAAGGTATAAAATGAGTAAAATCATCTGGCTTAGAATTTGTGTATGATTTCTTTAATTTGACAACTTATCAACTTTAGATAAAATGAAAAAGTTAATTATCTAGTTTAAGAGGTATACATGTTATAAATAATTTAAAAGTAAAAAGGTACAAACTTCCAGTTATAAAATAAATAAGTCACAGAGATGTACAACATGGTGACTATAGTTAATAATACTGTATTGCGTATTTGAAAGCTGGTAAAAGAACAGATCTTTAAAGTCCTCATATCACAAGAAAAAAAATATATTGTAACTATGCATGGTGATAAAGGGGCGCCTGGGTGGCTCAGTTGGTTAAGCATCTGCCTTCAGCTGCAGTCCTGATCCCAGGGCCCTGGGATCAACCCCCGCATCAGGCTCTCTGTTCAGCGGGGAGCCTGCTTCTCCCTCTCCCTCTGCCTACTGTTCTGCCTACTTGTGCTCTGTCAAATAAATAAATAAAATCTTTAAAAAAACAAAAACAAAAAACTATGTATGGTGTTGGATGTTAACTAGACTCATTGTGGTGATCATTTCACAATACATAAATATCAAATCATTACACTATATATCCGAAACTAATATAATGTTATATGTCAACTGTATATTGATAAAAAAATAAAAATAACTTGGCGTGCCTGGGTGGTTCAGTCAGTTGAGCATCGGACTCATGATTTTGACTGAGGTCATGTTCTCAGAGTCCTAGGATCAGGCCCCACATCGGGAGCCTCCCTGCTCAGTGGAAGGAGTCTGCTTGTCTTCCCCTTTCTCTGCCCCACCCCCCCAACTTGCACTCTCTCTAGAAATAAATAAATCTTTAAAAATAAAAATAACTTAATTAAAGGCTGTCAGGTTTAATTTAATTACATGATTTTCAAACCTCACTAAATTAATTCAAAAAGAACTACCAGATTTGGAACCTAGAAAGAAAGAAATTTTAGATTTTTTACCCTAGATTTAGCATTAAGACCAAAATCGGCACCACTGAAAAACTGAAATAACATAAGCGACATGGTAAACGATATAATAAACACATCTCAACATTAGACACTTTTAAAAGGTCAAGAGCCTGGGTTAATTGTAATTAGCCTGCATGGGTTATTTTTAACACGGTGCCTCGCCATGAGCAACAAGAACGCCTGCCCAGAGTTCAGGAGTTTCCTCACTGCACCGCTGGGTAATACAGAAGGCAATTTCTCCAAGTGAGAGCACTCACAGAGCGCCAGCCCAGACCAGTGCGGGCCATCACCTGACCACAACTTACCCCAGGGTGTTGCCTGCCAGCCTGCCCAGAGTCTCAGAACCTGAGAGAAACCATGGGGAGTCACTTGTCCTCCCGGGCCTCGATGTCCTCCCTGCCCCCGAGTTGCTGTTCAACTTTGACCTGGGAAAAAAAACAGAAGGTACAACAGTCACAGAACAGTCCCAAACTCGCTAGGCACAAGCCTGGGACTCCTGGCCTCACTACTCTGCAAGTGACTGTGGTGAAACACCAGCCTTGCTCTTCTCCGACTGCTTCTCCTAGAATGTGTCCTTCCTGTCAAAGAGCAAGCCTAACAGCTTACAGCCTCCTAGCAATCCAGCACTCCCTCCTGGTTCAAAGCGCTGCATGGCTTAACTGCAAATGAATTACTCTTTAGATTTTTTAAAGTAATCATGCTTTCCTTAGAGGCAGGCAACTGAAATTCATCATACATTATCTAGCAATGCTTTTTTATATGTAATCATTTATAAAGAACCACAATTTTAAAGACCCTTGTCAATTTCAAACTGAGTTACTTCATTTGGAAATATTAAAAAGGAAAAAACACGAAGCGCCTGGCTGGCTCAGTCGGTAAAGCATGTGACTCAGTCTGGGGGGTCCTGAGTTCAAGACCCACACTGGATATAGATATTACTTTAAAAAGGGTGGGGAAGGGGACCTGGCTGGCTCAGTTGGTACAGCATGTGACTCTTGATCTCAGGGTTGTGAGTTCAAGCCCCACACTGGGTATAGAGATTACTTAAAAATAAAATCTTGGGGAAAAGAAAAAAAAAAGATCTAAAAAGACATTTCAGTCAAAAAACAGATCTGACTTGGGACCTACCACATACATAAATCATTCTCTGATAACTCAATTGCTGTTAAGTGACCGACTTCTCTGCTATTTTCAATACTAGTATTTTAGCTATAAATCACTGCTTGCAGAAAAATTAAAATCAAACTACAAGATAACCATTTCACTATTTTAAGTGCCTCATTTTCTACAATGCTTTTTTTTAAACTTGAAGGCTATCAAAATCAAAACACAGTTTAATATAATACCTTTTAAGAGTTAAATATTTATTAAATGGAAAGGACATTAATGTCTTACCCATCGTTATTATCAGGTTTGCCCAATTCCAATCTGTCTGGCTGTACTGAAAAACCGATCCTGCAAACTCTACCATCCTAAAAGCCAAGAAAATAGAAGAAATTGCCAGAGTAAAAATGTGTATTAAAATACGAATTTATTCAATAAACAGATTATGTCGCCATCGCTGTCAATAGAGAAGATAACAAATAAGTTCCTTTCCAGAATGCACTCATGCCCGGCGTGGGGAAGTATATTTTACGTTACATTATCAGGATGCCAGTGAAAATAATTTAAAGTATCTCTAACAGAATTCAGAATAAGGAAATGACTGGGTATCAGGAACTTCTCCATTACTATGGTTTCAAGCTGTAGTAAATCACTTAAGCTTTCTCTGAGACAGAGAATGTACACAGTAAGTAAATGGAACTGGGTGATCTCTGAAATAACTCTTCCAAGAAACTTCTATTTTGCCTGGTTAAAAAGGAAGATACGTGGGGCGCCTGGGTGGCACAGCCGTTAACCATCTGCCTTCGGCTCAGGGCGTGATCCTGGCGTTGTGGGATCGAGCCCCACATCAGGCTCCTCCACTATGAGCCTGCTTCTTCCTCTCCCACTCCCCCTGCCCGTGTTCCCTCTCTCGCTGGCTGTCTCTAATCTCTGTCCAATAAATAAATAAAATCTTTAAAAAAAAAAAAAAAAAAGGAAGATACATGATAATACATGACTGTATTTTAAGTCCCTTTTCATTTCTGTATCTTACAGTGAACAATTTACCTCAAGAAGAAAGGCAGCATGATTTGGTCCTACCACACACTGTTTGATAGTAGCCTGTTCCAATACATTCAAAGGGGGGTGGCTAAGGAATAAAAAATCAAACAAAATTATTTTTTAAATGGCAAATACATTCTAGGGTTGGTATGTTTTTTTTATCTGATTAACCAAAGGTAAAGAGAGCTGGCCAAACCTGTTTTTAAAAATTAATATTTACATATCACAATAAGCAATAATTGAAAAATATTAATTATGATATTCTTATAGTGACTGTATGTCCTTGGCATGCCAGATATTTAAAAAATCAGTATGAATAGAACCTATTATTCAAACGAACCCAACTCATAAAAAGTTGATAGATTAAAATATTCCTGGTAGCTTCTGCCTAAATAATTTTTCCTAATAAAAAATGCTCTTTTCAGAAAATTTAAAATCTCTTAAAACTCTTACCTGTTTAAATTGTATTTGTTCAGTTTTTCGGAAACTTCCCGTAACCTTTAAAAACAAAATGAAATATGAATAAACCACATGTATAAAGTATTTTCAAACAAAATAGTTCTGATAGGTACTTATATCATTATTTGGTGATTTCTAACGGTAGTATACAAAAAATCTGCTATGGCAAGAATGTCTTTTATATTATCTTTGATTTTTGTCCCAAAAAATATCCCTGGTCAACTCTACAATTCCCTTTCCTCACCACCCATTAGTAACTTTGATAATAATATTAATCCCATTTTACAGATGAGGAAACTGAGGCTCCTGGTATTTATAATACACAAAGTGGCAACAGAACTGGTAATTGAACCAACACCAACGGAAGGCACTTTTTAAACATTGTGTTATATATACCAGAAGAGATCCTTAAATGTGCATGTGTATCATAAAATGAAGATACTGGAGTAGCATAAATCTATTAAGAATTTAACATTAATGGGGCAGGAAAAAGCCTGAAGGCCTAATTGACTTAAGACACAGTTTCTAACATAATATAATAAAAAAATCATTTAAAAAAAAATAAAGAGTAACATAATATAATAGAAAGTCATTAAAAAATAAATAAATAAATAAATAAATAAATAAATAAATAAATAAAGACACAGTTTCAAGTTCCTGAAGGGCCTTCTGACACAAAACTATACAAATCAAAAGCTCCATGCCCGTATCTATAAAACAAGGATAACACCTCCCCCATTTCTACAAGAGTATCAAATATGCTTCAGAAAGTCTCAAAGGGCTGCATAACTAAAATATACTAATTCATATTATCAATTATGATTTGGCTGTTTATCTCAAGAAAACAGCCTTGGATTAATATAAAATATTATAATACTCATTTAAACGAGACACTTTGGTCAACTTAAGGAACTCATTTTATAATGTAAAGATGTAATCAAATGCAGAGACTGTTAAGAGTTTGAGTCTATCAAGTTACCAAAACAACTACCTGGTCTTTCAAAATTTTTTCATAAATGATTCTCTTAAAAATAAAAACAGAATTTTAGAAAGCAATAGAAAAAAATTAAAATATTAAATCCACAGGAAATTCCATGGGGGTGCCTGGGTGGCTCAGTCAGTTAAGCGTCTGCCTTCGTCTCAGGTCATGATCGTGGGGTCCTGGAATCGAGCCCCACATTGGGCTCCCTGCTCAACAGGGAGCCTGCTTCTCCCTCTCCCTCTGCCTGAAGCTCCCCCTGCTTGTGAGTGCGCATGCACTCTCTCTCTGTCAAATAAAATCTTTTTTTTTTTTTAAAGATTTTATTTATTTATTCGACAGAGATAGAGACAGCCAGCGAGAGGGGGAACATAAGCAGGGGGAGTGGGAGAGGAAGAAGCAGGCTCATAGCGGAAGAGCCTGATGTGGGGCTCGATCCCATAACGCTGGGATCACGCCCTGAGCTGAAGGCAGACTTAACCGCTGTGCCACCCAGGCGCCCCAAATAAAATCTTTTTTTAAAAAAAATTTTAAATAGGAAATTCCATGAATTTTGCTTTCTAAAGTGACAAAAATACATAAAATCAAATTTCAATCATTTGTACTAACAGATGAAAGTGCTATACATACTCCAAAAATAAATCACAGCTTAAAGCCAGTTTAGGATTCAAAGCTGCCATCAATCATATATTATATATATGGGCAAATGACCTAATCATTTCAGTAAGAGATTCTAGTAGGACCCAACTGTCTCTCAACTTTATTTTATCCTTATAAATTCTTTCCTCTGTTTAATGTTGAGGAGGCACCTTTCAAACACTAACATATACACAGTTACTTTTCAATTCTGAATCTTACTCCTAAGCAAAAATAACTTTAAAATGATGCCATACTTAATTTCTCTCCCACTCATTAGTGACTTTATTCTCATTCCTAAAGAACAGCACCTGACCATGTGTGAATTGGCCTCCCATAAAATACATTTGCATTTTGTTGCCTAGTGTTGCATTTACTTTCATTAACAAAAATGTATTTTCCTTGGCCTATAAAGTCAAGCCTTTCCACCAAATCCCAGTTTGCTCATTTACAAGGCACATTTCTGGATTCCAAGAAAAGATAAAATACCATAAGAGTAATGCACTGTGTGGGATTCATGAGCTCTAGAGAAGGCCAACTAGAAAATGGGGATAAAATAAACTGGGAGGCTCCACACAACAGCCTTCGGAATCCTAGAGCAGAGGCAGGAGGAGCTGGAGAGAGAAGGCTAAGAAAGGTTTACTTCCCCAAAACCACAGTAGTACTCCAAGAAGGGACATTTTTTCCTGCACACAACTAAACCCATTCATTCCCATTCCTTTCTCTTCGCCCAACATGGTCTTGAGAGCTTTCACAAAGTATACAGTTGTGGGGAGGCGAGGGGGGGCGGAAAAATATTTGTCAAAGCCTTTCTAAAACTGGGCAATAATGTTGATTAAAAATTAAATGCTGCTTTCATGCCTTCCATTCCACCTAAACAGTATTTATGACACTAAAATAAGCTTTTTGAAAGCATCAAAATGCTAAAAGTATGAAGTCAAGAACTGGACAGCAAATCTCAGCCCACTAGGGGACAGAGGAAATGGTCACTCCCATCAATTCAATTTTCTGATCTTAAAAATCATGGTGGACTCTTAACCACATCTGAAATATACACCCATTTGTACTGGAAACAATGCCCAATGGGTAACAAGAAATTTGGATCTTACTCCCAGCTCATCTAGTACCAACCGGGCTCATTTGACCCTATTAAGCTTCAGGTTCTCATCTATGTAAGGGAAGATTAATAGTCATCTGTGGTTCTTTTCAGTCCTGGAATTCTTATGAATGTTTGAAAAGCAAATAGATCAGTGGGGATACATATATAATGTTTTTATGGGACTAGCACTTAACTGTCATATTCAATTTCATCTAACCCATCTGAAACTTACATATTCAAACTGATTTTACACGGTCATTTAGGATGTTTTCCCAAATACCAAATTTTTTTAATTTTTTAAATTCAATTCCCCAAATTTACACAAAATATATCATGCTTGCAAATCTCAAAACAGTTATCAGGACTAAATTGGCCCCCTAAGCATAAATCCCAGACAATAGTGACAAAAAACTCACAAATAAGAAACTATGAAGTAACAAGTATGTAGCTCCCCCTTTAACATCAGAGTCCTCAGCAGACACGGAAACCACAGAATCGCTGCATATGAAGATCACATTCAATTACTAAGTTACTGAATGTCTTCACATAATTATTAGCCACTCGTCTACTTTAAAGGATCTTTCCCCAAAAGCTTACAACGCTTAAAGTCATTAACTATATTTCCTCTAGTAGCATCATGAACAAAAGTCTCCCTTGTTTTTAAAATAAAAGGAAAACTCCCCTAGAACTCACCAAATTCCATTTCAGAATAAATCTTTACATGTGGTTGTGATGGAAAACAATTTTAAGAGTACAGCGTAACATTACAAAATAACCTCATAACTCAGCATTTAATCTCACTCAGGGACAGGTAGGGAAGCCTTTGTGAGGTGGCTGTAACACACAATGGATAGGTTAGCAATAAGCTTCTGACGATCCTTAGTACTCCTACACCAAAGATTTATTCTATATTCCAATTCAATAACCTTTTTCATTCCTTTAAATTTACAGGCATTTTACAGATCCAGAGGCCGGATTTTTTTTTTCTTAAAGCACCTAAGGTAACAGCAAACTAATGTTTAAAAAGAGACAAGAAATCAAAGTATAACCTGCTGGAATCTAACATATTTCGCCGCTGCCCTAAAAATCCCCTATAAGTTCAGTCTCCTTTTTCCCAAGTTTAACATTATAATTTCAAAGATAATTCATCCTCTCACCGATCCTCAGGTGGGAATAGCATCATGCAGGTCCGTTAGTTTTAGAATTCTCTGTCTACCCATCACATACCACACCTGCATGTTAAGACACACATACCCCTAAACTGAATGAAACCTGATGGATTTCTAGCTGTATTTCTAAAACAAAAAAAATTTAGGTACATTTAGATCCCAAAAAGGCTTCTCTTCTCCAGGACATAGAGACATTCCTGATACCCCACCTTCTACTTCGCATATATGGAAGTGTAAGCCCGGGTACCCCCACCCACACAAAAAAAAAAAAAAAAAAAAAAAAAAAAANTGTTTAGTAGCAATTACCTGAACGGGGAAAAAGTGACAAAATCTGCCACCAGTTCATTTCTTCCAGTCTCATTCCTGCTTATTTCAGGCCCAGCTCAAATGTTACCTCCTCCATGAATCTGTCCTGATGGCCCTACTTTTCTTCCTACAGAAGTCAACAGCTTCTCCCTCCTAGAGGACCTTCGTGTCTACTTTGCAGTCACTTGTTTCCGTCTGCACTGGCTTCAGAGACAGTGAGGACAGGAGCAAACAAACTCTCTCCCCACTCTTACACTACTTCAGCTACAGTTCCAACAGTGAAAAATGTAGAATACTCGTGTACAATCCATTTCAGAGGAAGAACAGGTTCCTGATCTAATCTCAACAAAATTAACTCCCCAAGTCTTCCACCTCAAACTGAAGTTTAAAACAGGTTAAGAAAAGTACGAACATACAGGTTTCTTTTAGGACAGTTGCCCATATTTGCTCTTATAAGCAGACCAGTTAACATAAAGAAAATATTTAATAACTCACCACTTACCCAATAATCACATTAGCAACCTGCCTTTAAAGTGACCTCACTCCAACCTCTACTTAGCCATCCACAGAATAAAACTTTTACATATCCGTATCATTTAATTTTGGAGTAAAGAGCTTAATAATCCATATAAAGGAACAACAGCCAACAGTAAAGGTTACCTACAACGCTACGTCACACACTCAAAATCCGTGCCCAGATTATTTTCTTGTAGAAAAGAAATAATGTAAGAATATTTCTGGCATTTCCCCAAAAGAAAACTCTAAATCTTTATTAAAGCCTAAAACTCAAGAAGCAATGAACTTTTTTTCTTTTTCTTTTTTTTTTTTTTAAAGATTTTATTTATTTATTTGACAGAGATAGAGACAGCCAGCGAGAGAGGGAACACAAGCAGGGGGAGTGGGAGAGGAAGAAGCAGGCTCATAGCAGAGGAGCCTGATGTGGGGCCCGATCCCATAACGCCGGGATCACACCCTGATCCGAAGGCAGACGCCCAACCGCTGTGCCACCCTGGCGCCCCTGAACTTTTTTTTTCTTCAAGCAACTATGTTGCTAGATAGACGGCAGAGACAGGAGTCAAACTTAAGGTCTTTTCTGCTATGTCACCCTGCACTTCCCTAAGGACAGGCACTCAGTCCATAACTTCCACATTGTTCTTTTAGACAAATGTCACGCCATACTATACACTGCCACCTCTGAACTCTGTGTGTCAGCTGTTCAACATTCAGTACAACATGTCAGCCCATCAATAAGTTCAAGCAATCGTGCGGCAGTCCCACTGGCACTGGGAGAAGAGGCTTTGCTTCGGGCAAAGCTGCAGAGGCTATTTTCAAACGGTCATTCACTTGTGCCAGCATGTAGTAGGCACATTCCCAGCCCCACCAGATAAATGAAACTCTGGTGCTGCCTTACTCAGTCCAGCCCGGAGAGCATCCAACCCCAAACCCCTTTCCACACAGTCCCGGAGCAAGCCGACAGCAAACCATCTGAGGCATGTTTACAGGGAAGCGTCGTTAGGAGGCGCTGGGGAGAAACGGAAGGGGTCAACCGAGTCTTCTCAGGCTACACTGGGGACCTGTTTTTCTAGGAAGGGGATAAAACCTGTCTTGCTACCTACCCAACTCTGTGTTATGACTTAAATATTAAGAGCTACCTTGACCCATGGGACTGAGGATGGCTGGGAAGAACCTGGAAAGATCAGGGCTGTCTTGGCAGGCAAGAAGCACCAACACATCAGGGATAATTCTCTCCATCTTTGTGATTATGACTCATTGAAGGTCTGAAATTTGACTTCAAGACATCCAACTTTCAGATACATTTTTTGAAATCCATTTTGTACTGCTTCTATCTGAATGTAACCCTGATCGTGGGTTCCCCAGTTTCAGGATTTCCAGAACAGTAAATGGGAGTGGAGCTGGATGAATAATGAGAGAAGCAAGATAGCTATATGGACAACACACACGTTAAAAACAATAACTACACCTCATTTTCACAGCAAAAAATGTAAGGAGGCCATAATCTTAGAGTAATATAAACTAAATAAATTTAGCTGTATTAGAAACTCTTAATTTTGTCCTTAATTTTTCTCATGTCACAGCTGACTACAGAAAACTTTGAAGTTTAACACTAAGTAAGTAACCAAGGAATAAGGTTACGGCAAAGGCCAAAGAGAGACTAAAAATTTACCAGAAACAAAAGATTTTAGGCTTTAAGAACACAGAGACCATTAAGTTTATTTCTTCATATCTCCTATAAAAGGGTTTTCTCTAAAAGTAAATCAAAATCTCTGGATGCACGCTTTTCACCTCCCCAAATATTCCTTAAGAGTCTTCCCAAAAGCCTCCCTTCTCGACCCCTCATAATGTACTTCAAAATTTTAAATTTTATCTTAGAACCACTTTACACTCTTAAAAATTGAGGACCCCAGGGGCACCAGGTGGCTCAGTCAGTTAAGCAGCTTCCTTCAGCTCAGGTTATGATCTTGCGGTCCTGAGACTGAGCCCCGCATAGGGCTCCGGCTCAGTGAGGAGCCTATTTCTCCCTCTCTCTGCCCTCCAACTTGTACTCTCTCCAAACAAATAAAATCTTAAAAAAAACTGAAGACCCCAAAATGCTTTTGTTTATGGGGGTCACAAACACTGATATTTTAATATTAAGTACCAAGAAATTTTTTCAATATTTCTTACAAAAATAATAAACTCATTACACAGACAAAAATTACCTTACGGAAAGTAACTGTTTTCCCAAAAACTATTTTTTTTAATAATTTTTATTTTGTTATATTAGTCACCATACAGTACATCCCCAGTTTTTGATGCAATGTTCCACGATTCATTATTTGTGTATGACACCCAGTGCACCTTGCAATATGTGCCTTCCTTAATACCCATCACTGGCCTATCCCAATCCCCCACCCCCACCTCCCCTCTGAAGCCCTTAGTTTGTTTCCCAGAGTCCACAGTCTCTCATGGTTCATTCGCCCTTTTGTTTACCCCCTTTCATTCTTCCCTTCCTTCTCCTACCCATCTTCCTTATTTCTTTTTTTTTTAAAGAATTGTTTTTATTTATTTATTTATTCATTTTTTAATGATTTTTTATTATGTTAGTCACCATACAGTACATCCCTGGCTTCCGATGTAAAGCTCGATGACTAATGAACCATAAACTATTTCTGATGGGGGACCGTTTGACATTTTTGCAGACCTCTTTATTATTGGTCTTAATATAAGACAGCCAGATGCTCAGCTCTGCTTCTGCATTCAGCGTGTTCACCGTACGGTGAAGTATGCGAGGAAGAGCTGGCCCTATCGAAATCACTTGCGGGAAAAGGGAGCGATATTTTACTACCCCTTACAGATCGCTGTAGATTTTCTTTGACATTACACCAAAACTTGACAAGTGATTGTTCCTTAAAGGCTGGGGGCAATGTGAAATCTTCGGAATCCTATCAAATCTTTTGCCCATGTGCACGTCTATAACAGCATGTGCTGGTCATATGGAAAATAATGGTTTTGCTGACTTACGCAGATCTTCAAAATCATGTCTGTTTAACTCACAATGATGGATACAAATTTCCCAAAATTCTAATTTTTGCTCGAAAGCTTAATTTTATCACTGGCAACAAACAACCTTGGTTGTTTTCCTTGAAGTGACAAGCTCACCACGGTCATTTTTGAGAAAACATCTGTCAAATACCCAAGTCTTTTCAGTAACTGTTCCTGAAGAAAGCAGCTAGCTCAGCTTGCATCTAAAACAACTGCGGAAGTGTTTTTCTTCAAGACAGCCAAGGTTCTTTTCATTTTGTCATACTGCATATTAAAGTGGCGTATACCCAAAGGTTAAGATTTAATAAAATTAGTAATTTTTACCACTTCATCAAAGACACCCTTGAGTGAAAACTACCTTTTCCTGCAAGTGCAAAAAAGTGAAGAATACAATAATTTTCAATACAGTTTGGTGCCACTACTTTGATTTGTGCTAAGAAGCCAATATTTTACCTGCCATTGCTTTTGAACAAGAGCACAAATTTCAAAACAGTGAAAAAGACAAAGTCTCAGTATTATTATGAAGACAGTTTTTCTTAAAAGATTTTATTTATTTATCTGAGAGAGCAAGACAGAGAAAGCGTGCGAGCCGGGGGAAGACCAATGGAGAAGGAGAAGGCGACCCCACGCTGAGCAGAAAGCCAACATGGGGCTCAATCCTAGGACCCGGGATCATGACCAGAGCTGAAGGCAGACACTTAACGGACTAAGCCACCCAGACGCCCCTATTATTAAGGTAGTTTTGACCTCAGAGCCCATGAGAAGGTCTTGGAGATCCAGAGCCTGCAGACCACACTCAGAATGGCAGTCCTCTCTTCTAAAATGCACGGGGCGGTGGGGGGCCCAGCAGATGAAAGTAATTTAAAAAAATGCACAGTGCCATTAAAGTAGCCAATGCTAAGTCAATGTTGGAAAAAATAAGTAATCGTTCATTCATCTTACTAATACAGCCACTATGTCAACCAAAATAATGATATACTTTTAAAATAGTTTTAAAATTATGGATAGTCTTTGATACTACACCAAAACTCAGCAAGTGATAGTTTCTTAAAGGTTGGCTGCAATGTGGAATCTGAAACCCTATCAATGAACTTTCCACATTGTTTTATACTAAAACCTACCAGTTTGCCCTGTACTCTGAATAAATCATTTACCCACGTATGATTCTGTTTAGATAGAAAATGGCACCACAGGGACCCCTGGGTGGCTCAGCTGGTTAAGTGTCTGCCTTCGTTCGGCTCAGGTCATGATCCCAGGGTCCTAGGATCAAGTCCCCCATCGGGCTCCTTGCTCAGTGGGGAGCCTGCTTCTCCCTCTCCCTCTGCCTGCTCTAGCTGCCGCTCCTCCAGCTTGTGCTCGTGCCCTCTGTCAAAATAAACAAAATCTTTAAAAAAAAATAAAATAAAACGGCACCGTAAAGTAGCATGAAGCAGCATAAAGCATATTAATATTTTAGCAGTGTCTCCCTGATAGTATTAAAATCCCATGAAAGACATTAAGTGACTGTAACTGACTTAACCAGTGGTTTTCTATTTACTTATTTGAGAGAGAGAGAGAGAGAACACAAGCAGGGAGGAGGAGAGAGGGAGAAGGAGAAGCAGGCTCCCCGCTGAGCAGGGAGTCCAATGCAGGGCTCAATCCCAGGAGCCTGGGATCATGACCTGAGCCGAAAGGCAGCCGCGTAACTGACTGAGCCACGCAGGCGCCCTCTTACCAGGGGTTTTCAACAGATGAAGAGAGGCACTGGGGGTAAGGATACAGAAGAGCCTCTTTTAAGATCTGTATGCAAAAACTGCAGTTAATTACTAAAAGGGGGCAGGAGGAGCCTCAAGATGTCACAAACTGCCAGCCTACAGATATACACATGATATTGAATCACAAGGCATTTTAAATTTTTTAAAGATTTTTAAAAATTCTTGGCCAACATTCAAACTTGGGAGAATTTTGCACAGAATTTCAGGTTTTTAGCTTCTTTTGAAAAATGAGATGGAGCAACTGCACTTCTGTTCCCGTATGGTGACTAGAGGTACCCTAACCTAGAGGTACTTGGCACCTGCAGGCACCTGGTTTGAGGCCAGTGATATGGAATACTCCTCCCAACCCCTGAAAAAGGTATTTGCTTGGTGAAGAGGAATCTGCTCAGTTTTATAATTCAAATCTCAGCACGTACAGTGATCCCTATTATATCTTTGCTCAGCCATAAGTCATAAGCACATTTTATTTCTTTAAATTGACTTTACAATTTCTAAAATAGTGGTCTGACTTTTCTCACTTTTTGCCTACCCAAAGAGATCTAAGCCTAGCAGCAAACATCTGACTTTACTATTAAAAGACCCCAAATCACACGAATGACGGCTTTTATAGAGGGAAAATCCATCTGTCAGCTTCCTGAATGACAATTATAGGTAGGAACTATATATACATACTTCATGCCTATGGAGATGACAAATGCTAGTTTATATAATGTGTTCACTTTAAGTAAATGATAAAGGACATCCACCTTCACGATGTATTCAAGACCAAAAAGAAAAGAAGTTTCTAAATAAATACTATAAATTCATGAAATGATACACATTTTTTTAAATGGGAAATTCTTTAAATTATTTCCCCTAAAATGGTTTTAGTTGAAACTGTTAAAAGAGTTCTATAAAATTAAAATAAGAAAATTCATTTTACAGAAATGCTCTGTAAACCAGCACAGGAAAAAAAAATGGCATCCCACTCACAAATAATTTCCTCCCCTAACCTGGAAAATATCCTGCTTACAAACTCCTATATAGTGTCATAAATAACATTTTTCCTAATAAAATGAAATAGAGACCAAAATCTCAAACTCCTGTGCCATTTGAAAAGCCAAATACATCTCTCAGAAACTAAATGCCGAACACAACAAAATGAGTCATTTTCCTTTAAAGCCAAAATACCATGTTATTTTCAGTTCCATTCAAAACAGGAAAAGGGAAACACACATGCCAAATGGACAAGAAATTTGGTAGAAAAAGATACAAGATATGGTCTTTATACATTACTTCTTCTTGACAATTTCTTAAGTCCTTCTGCCTAATTCCATCTTGGTAAGAGTAAGACTATACACACATACAGGAATCGAAGTATGCTAACAGGATGAGAAGACTTCTTTTGAGCTACCATCCAAAAAGTGTTGCTAGCATCCAGCCAAAAATTCAAGAGAAAATTCTTGGTTTTCTTCACCCTTAGGCCATATCTGCACTCTGAATATCTGCAACATCACTCATTAAAGTATCTGCCAGATGCAGATAATGTATTCAAATCATTACAATCCCAATTTCAACTCTACATACAAATCGAATGTGTCATGAGATAACTGATACTCGTCCTAGTACAACTACGGCCATTTGGCAAGTTACAATCCTTGAGATAAGACTTGTAAACCGAAGTAAACACCTGTAATGAAACCCAACTTTCCCACAGAAACAAGACAATTAGGTTATATTCCTAAGCAAGGAATCTTGATAACATTAACATCAAAGATAAAATTGCAGTTTTATTGCTTTTGAAATGGTCATTTTACATTCCTGAGCCGCCATTCCACCCGCCCTAGGGACCACAGCTGCAGTCTTGTGAGGGGCACGGGGCTGGCAAAGAATGAGCTGTGGTGTCAGACAAACCAACCTGGGTTTGACTCCAGCCCTGCCATTAGCTGGCTCTAGAACCCTGGGCAAGCTTACTCAAACCTCCCAGAACTTGGAAGGTCTTTTGATCTGTTAAAATGGGGATAAAACCACTTGTCTGGTAGTGCTGCTACAAGGATTAAAGGTAATTCTGTGATGTACCTTGGAAAGAGCCAAGCACTTAAAAGCTCAATAAATGACAGCCATCAACATCACTGAACTATATTTACATTCTTCATCCCCAGACAGCTTGCTATATTTTGCTGCTCAAATCCACCAAGTTCTGGCTTAACTGGTTGCCAAACTAAACAGGGCCCAATTCAAACCCTGAGATCAAGGGTAGGAACCTGAGGATCCAGGGAATGGCATCCAGGGAATGAGAGCTAAGTCCGGGAATTCCTGGTATTAGAAATCTGTATATGCACAATAATTCCTTTGTTTCTTGTGCAAGGGTTCTTATTTCACAAAGCACGAGAGATTCCTCTTCTTGCCTCTACTACCTCTCTAATCTCATCTCTTCACTCTTCCAGAGCATTCTATACTCCAAACATCACTACACTCTCACATTTCCCTAACTAGGTTAATCTCATCAACTATTCTCTTACTTTCTGAATACATCTATTCCCTCAGCCTACAGTAACGAGACCCCACTGCCTCCTATACATCTAGCTACTATAATAGGCCCTCTAGGCAAGGCTGAAACAGCCTGTGGGACACCTTAACTCACCATTCACTCCAGGCTAACCTAGGCCTTTCTCTGAGTCCCACTTTTACCTGGGGCACACTTCCTCCAGAGCACTTCTCATGATGTAACTACTTGTTTGATGAAATATTTGTCTCTTTCACCGCCTGACAAATTCAAAGAAGGCAAGAAACATGTTTTACTAACTTCTAAATCCCTACGACCTGGCACATAGTAAATCCTTCCTAACCATGTGCCGATGGACGGGCGGCTGAACAAATGAATGGGCACTCATACGTCTTGGCTCCAAGTCCTACACTACCTCAAAATGATGGATTCATAGCTATTTTTAAAGAATTTTAGATGTTCTCTTATGTGACCGATGAGACTAGGTTTTTTAAAATACACCAAAGGAATGTTGTCCTACAAAATAATCCCTGGAGGCTCTGCCCTAATTCAAATGCCCCTGCAATACCATGAGAAACTCTGACACTCCTTCAAGATTCATCTACAGAAAGAGTTTATCAAGCAGTGAGGAAAACCACGCAGTACTTCCACAGCCCGGGATACTCTCTCAGTACCCTCCACCTAGAGGAGGGGCTCTTTTCCCTCCTTCCCCCCTCTATAGTTTACTCTGGGTTGATGTTAGGGAAAAGGGCTGAAGGGGCCCGAAGGAAGTTGGAAGCAAAAGGAAGAGAGAAAGAGAGCTCACCAGGAAGCAACAGTACAGATAAAAGTCTGCGTGCAGTGTCCTGTTTAGGTACCTGGAATCGGTAACATGAGTCTAACAGGCCAAGTGCCTTAAAATGCAAACTAGAGGGGTGCCTGGGTGGCACAGCGGTTAAGCGTCTGCCTTCAGCTCAGGGCGTGATCCCGGCGTTATGGGATCGAGCCCCACATCAGGCTCTTCTGCTGTGAGCCTGCTTCTTCCTCTCCCACTCCCCCTGCTTGTGTTCCCTCTCTGGCTGGCTGTCTCTATCTCTGTCAAATAAATAAAAAAATTTAAAAAAAAAATGCAAACTAGAGAAAGTCTGGTCACTGGACATTAATTGGCAAGTAATCCAAGAGAATATTCTAACATGTAATGTGGTATCAAAATAGGAAGAATCAGATATACATGTCCATATTTTTTGTCTGGTTTTGTTGTTGTGGCTGTATAGCCAATCACCAACACGGCAGCCATGAAGTCAGCATGAGTGTCAGCCCGGTCCTACCTAGACAGAGCAAACAGCCCTGGGTTTTGAGTCTCAGCTCCACCATTAAAGACAGAGCATGGCCCTGAGCAGGTCATTTAACATTTGCTCTCATGTTTCCACCTCTGCCAAAAATGGTCATCACCATGTCTTAAGAACTGGATAATACACCACATGTAAAAGTAATGTGTGCCATCTTAAATAATAGTGTCTAAATCTAGCTAATCCTCACAATCTCTAGGGAACATTTTAAAAGACATACTCCCAGTACCCACCCAAACCTACTAAATCAGAGATCTCCAAATACAAGTCTCAGTGATTGCTTTCTGGCTAAATAAGTTATGGCACATGCATGAAAGAGTTCTGGAAGGTGTAACATTAGTCACCTATGAGAAAAGGAAGTAGGCAGCTAAGGAACAGAGCAGGAAGGGAGACTTTTCACTGTGTGCCAACGTACACTTTTGAATTTTAAACCACAAAAACATATTCTCAACTCAAAAGTTTTTTGTGTTTTTTTTTAAATTTCTAAGTACCCAAAGCGTTTCTGGTGATTAACTAACTTTGGAAATCACTACTCTTAAATACCACAAATACATTAAGGATTGCTTAAGATAGTCATAAGATTAGTAGTTCATTTAGGGAGACATTAATAACCCTACTATTTCAAGTTTTAGAAATGTTGCTTAGGATAGCACCGTCTCAGAAATTCACGATTCACATACCTCTATGAGACTTTTATAAGTCCTACAATAAAGAAACCCATTTACTATGCTTAATCTTGTGCTTCCCAAACTGAAATTGAACATGAAACACTGTTCAGGTCATTTTTTTCTAGTAAGATCTTGGAGAACCAGAAGACACTGGTTTAAGATCCAAATTCCCTTGAGGCGCCTGGTTGGCTCAGATGGTTAAGAATCTGCCTTCGGGTGCGCCTGGGTGGCACAGCGGTTAAGCCTCTGCCTTCGGCTCAGGGTGTGATCCCGGCATTATGGGATCGAGCCCCACAACGGGCTCCTCTGCTGTGGGCCTGCTTCTTCCTCTCCCTCTCCCCCTGCTTGTGTTCCCTCTCTCGCTGGCTGTCTCTATCTCTGTCAAATAAAGAAATAAAATCTTTAAAAAAAAAAAAAAAAGAATCTGCCTTCAGCTTGGGTCGTGATCCCAGGGTCCGGGGATGGAGCCCCGTGCCGGGCTCCCGCTCAGTGGGGAGCCTGCTTCTCCCTCTCCCTCTGCTGTTCCCCATGCTTGTGCTCTCTGACTCTGCCAAATAAATAAATAAAATCTTTAAAAAAAGAAAAAAAAAAAGATCGGAATTCCCTGAGGCAGAAACCGTCTCTCTACCCCAGAACCCTAGAGAGTGCCCAACACACAAAAAGCCTTCCCAAAACATTGAGCTCAACAGTGACAGGCTGTCTTTACTGTCTTTTCTCTTTACCTAAACCAAAACTATGTCCCAATTTTCTTACTGTTTATCAGCTTCAAGGATTAAAAAAAAGTAAATAGCATAACCAATCCTACTCTGCCTAAAATTATATTGTTAAAAAAATGCAACTACCTACAGCAGATCATTTTTAAATCCAAATAATGTGGCAATAGGCATTTTTATTCGTTAGAGTGGAAAAATAAAAGATCTTTAACTGTGATTCGAAATCATCTATTTTTCAGAGACAGCAATAGATTTCAGTATCATTTTCCTTTTACAAAATGAGCAGACATTGCAGGGCATCTTTATTCTCATGAAGCCAGACGAATCAAGTAAGCTTTACAATCAAACTGCCCAGCAACCCCACTTATTAACAAAAGCATGTTCATCAGTGTGCCCAGAGGGGTTCGGAAAGCTGTATCAAATGGCTTCTTTAAAATCTGCACCTACTAAGGGTTCTCGACACTGGTTCACTCATCCAGAAAGCCTTCCTTTAGGTGTAATTCAGAGAGCTAACCTGAAGGAGTCAAACAAATGTAAAACTACAAAACAGCAGGGTGAAATTTAGGAGCTCTAGCAGATCCCTTTTGTTTTATCACTATGGAGCACAAATGAATACAAAGTTCTCTCTGACAACACAGCTACCAGCGCAAAGGCCTGGCTCCCAAGTCTGGCTTTCAGAAATCCACCAATAAATGCTTCCCATTCTTTGTCTTACAATAAACACTCAACTTAATAGAAGTCTCTGACTTCCAGACTGACATCACTGACAGAGAGGTCTGCACCCCATCTCAGTCCCCACTCTGTTCACCTCTCAACCACTTAACACATACACACACACACACACACACATATATACACACTAGTGCTTTTAGACAGTGTGTGGATAATGATACTTTAAAAGGGCTAATCCTGGGGAAGATCATTATGAAGGACATCAGCCTCCTCCCTGCCAAGCCCTTATTACCATCTGCAAACCGTAAATTCATCCCCAAACTGCTAAATTCTTTCCCCATGCTTTTGTTTAATGCCTGAAAACTGCTTAGTAGCCAGAGAACTAAGTTCTCAACCTTGCGGCACCGGACCCTCGCAGGCTGACTGGTTTCATCAGCTACCTCCTCTCTGCATAATGAGCGTCAATTCCATGACAGGAGAAGATGGCGGAATCATGAGTGAGGTACATCTAGACACAAAACCCCCCTCCAGCCTGGCGCTCTTCAGAGTCATCCCCACCCCGCTGAAAGTTCAAGCACTGGGCTAGAACAGGAAAGCCTGTAAAACTTAGTCGGCATCATCACAGCTACAACATGTAGCGTAGCCTTCCTGTTTCCTTGTGCTACTTGAGTGCTGACAGACCAAAACAGCTAACAAACCTAATAAAATGGAGCCAGGCTACCATGAGAATATGATTCGGAAAGATGAGCACTTCGCACCAAGACCCTACAGGTGCTCTGTCCTGGACTAAGTTCTCTGTACCTCCCTCCTCTTAACACTAAGCACTCCACCAAGGCTGAGGTGGACAGTCAGTGAAGGCCCTCCACAGGTGGGTGGTCCTGTTCCTCCCCTCCTTTCCACCTGAGGCCAAAAAAAAGTAAGTGGCTAAAACTAAAACAAATAGAAGGAACACAATGTATGTAACAAGTATTTAGTGACTACTATGTACAGGTATCCAGACCAGAGGGGAGGAAAAATGGGTAGAGCAGAGCTGGTACAGTGAGTCCACTCTGGGAAAACCTCCCCTCCTCTAAATATTCAGCCTTGAAAGACAACTGCAGAAAAGAGAAAACCAAAAGACTCAGTGGAGACCACACACAAGATCAACATTTCTTCTCAGGAGGGCAAGAAAGCTAAAGGTACTCCCCAGTGAGAGACCAGGTACCAGAGCCAGGCTCCTTGTGGAAGCTGGAGTTGGGCTGCCTGTTTTGTTCGAAAATGTTGACTTTGCAGCTGAAAATTTTAATGGTAACCACTAAAAGAACAGAAATACAATCTATGGCTTCCAAATCAAGAGGGAGGTAAAAGGGAAGGGAATGCAGAAAACTAGGACTCTAACAGAATGGGGAAAAAAGCAGCAGAAAAAAGGGATCAGAAGTTATGAAATTCAGACAGGAGAAATAAATCTACTTATTCAAATTGTTCATCTCACAATTAAAAGTAAAAAATTGGGGCGCCTGGGTGGCTCAGCTGTTAAGCGTCTGCCTTTGGCTCAGGTCATGATTCCAGGGTCCTGGGATCGAGCCCCGCATCAGGCTCCCTGCTCGACGGGAAGCTTGCTTCCCTCTCACACTCCTCTTACTTGTGTTCCCTCTCTCGCTGTCTCTGTCAAATAAATTAAATGGTTAAAAAAAAATTTTTTTTTAATTAAAGTCAAAAATTATCACAGTAATGGAAAGAAAATATTAATAGGCATAAAGAGACATACTATGTAACAATCAAAGGAAGAATCCACCAAGAACATTGAACATTCATAAATTTGAATGCTCCTAATACCACAACCTCAAAAATATACCCAGTAAAAACTGACCATTTGAGAAATGGTCAACTACAATGAGAAATTTAACATACCTCTATCAGAAGCTGATAGTTCAAGCAGATAAAATATTAGTAAAGCTAGAAACTTTGAAAAGATACATTAACAAGCTTGAGCTAACAAATAAATATATAGAAAACTGCCTCCAAAGGGGTGTCACAGATTTAAAGGTATAAATCATGTTATCTCTGACTTCTGGATTTAACAGATAAATAAAATTTTCTTCAAATTATAAAGACAAGGACAAGGTTGCCAACTTTTCACTTTGCCAAGTAAGATTTAGGGAAAAAGCCACTATTACCAGTACTTCATAAAAAGATAAATTTTAAAATTTAAGAAGTAGTAAAAACCACATATTTTTTTTCTAACCATGGACTGGTTAAAATGTTATGGACTCTGAAAATTTTCTTAGAAACTGCTCCAGCACAGAACTGTACTTAATTTGTACCTAATTTGATTTCAGGAAAACAAACATACAGATTTTTGTATTTAATATCAAGTCCTTGATGTGATAGTGTCCTTATTTTCCATCTGAGAAAACAGCAGGCTATAGAGATCAATTTACCTATAATTATCAACTTAAAGATGGGAGGGGGAGTATGAGACAAACCTTTCCAGGCCTCTATTCTTGCCATCATACCACATCTGTCAAAGGTCCCGTTCCATCAACAATACTTCCTCAACACCCAGAGTCTGAGGCCTGGTGTTAAGTATTACAGGAAATAAACTGCACAATAAAATACCCTGAGGAGGGACCGGAGCCAAACCGAACCACCCGCGGGAGTTTTCTACACGCGTAGGGATACTGCCCCTAACCATGAGCCACATGAAGAAGACAGTGGGATCTACCCCTTGGGAAGCCTGAGGAAAAAAGGAACATTGAAAACCCAGTGATTCAATCCACACACCTTAAGTAGTTTACAATCTACTTGTAAAAACAAACCATACACACAGAAAGACAAATAAAAAATAAAACAGTAACCAGGGGCTGAGAGGAGTGCTCTAAGCGTGAATTACTAAGAGAAGACAGGATTCATCTGGGGTCAGATTTCACGAGGGGGACTCCAGGCTGGCTTAGTCAGTAGGGCATGTGACTCTTGATCTTGGGGTCGAGTTCAAGCCCCAAGAGATCAGTTTAAAAGAGGGGGGAAGATCTCATGAAGGAGCGCCAGGGCTTTCAGGGGCATCAGGATTTTGAAATGGACCATAAAGGGTGCTGGGATTCATCACAAAAGGGGCATATTCAAGTGAAAACATTTATGATGATTTATCTATTAAACAACAACAGCAACAAAAATGACTGGCTTTCACATGATTAAAAAAAATTAAAGTTCTCCAAAACACTTCAAGAAGCCAAGAAGATAATTCTAAGATCTGAATGATTTCATTTTTCTGACAAGTCATCACACAGTGGACAGCGCTAACGCAATCTGCGAGTATTACAAGAACAAATAACCTACAGCTACAACAATAAGTAACAAAGGCAAACCACGCACCACCTTCCTGTGTTCAAATAATTACTCTTTTAGGAATCAAAATCTCCGTTTGACTACAACTGAGTAAGTATCAAAACAGACTACTTAAAGGCAGCGGACAGGACGGAAACACAAATACGAAAGGTGAATGTACCTCGCAGATGTGGGCATCGCTAACGCAGCCAATACAAGGGGCACGAACACAAGACTCCTTGCACTTGGCTACCTGGTGGGCCAGGGACTCACACACAACGAAGGCTGCAGAGAAGAACTTGAGTGCTCTGAAGAGAACCTTAATAAGAAGACATAGTAAAAGAAACTCGTTCTTCCTGCTCCTCACCGGATGAAGAATAAGAAAACATTTCCAAAAAAAGCAGTAAAAGAGAAAACAAGCCGTGATCATAACAAATTTTGAAGGACCTTTGTCACATCTGCAAGACCAATAGAGGCCTCCCAAAATTAAAATTTGAGTCAGGCTGGAGTACATTTTGAAAAATTATCAAGCCCGCACATCCTAGGATATTCATTTTCAGGAGGAAAACAGAGGGTTACAGGGAAGCCAATAGTACACTTCAAGCCACTCCTGGAGCAAACAGGGCCATGGCCAAGAACCACAGATGCATAAGCAGAGATTACAGGAAATGTGTACAAGCTAAAAAGAGAATCACCTAAAAAAAAAAAAAAAAACACACTGGCTGCTATGGAGGGAATGTTTGTGCCCCACCCCCCACCACTGCGCAAAATTCACATGGTAAAACTCTAATGCCCAACGTAATGGCAACTGGAGATGGAGTCGCTGGCTAGTAATTAGGTCATGAGGGTGGTCCTCATGATAGGATTAGTGCCCTTCTAAGACAGAGGAGAGCTGGCTTTTCACTCTGTGCTCTCTGATGACATGAGGATTCAACGCAAAGACCGTCATCAACAAGCCAAGAAGCATGCCTTGGCCAAAACTGGGCCGTTATGACACCACATCCTGATCTCAGACTTCCAGGCTCCAGAACCGTGAGGAATAAACGTTGTTGCTTAAGGCCCCCAGTCTCAAGTCCGGTGCTACAGCAGCGCCAGCGGACTGTGACAGTGGGCACGGACAACTAGCGTACTTACAGTAAAGAGGAATCATTTTCTTGTACAGGACTTCTAATTAAACTTGTTTCTCTCCACTACCTCCTGCAATCCTCTAAAAGGACAACAAATGAATTTTAAAGTTACAAGGACAAAGAGAAGGCTAGTGCATTCGAGCAAGAGAAGCCAAAATAATTCTGGAAACTGGAAAGCAGATGGGGAAGTGGCAAAGGACCCAGCAGATAAGAGAAAACTGAAACAGGATGCCTCGGTGGCTCAGTAGATTAAGCGTCTACCCTCGGCTCACGTCATGATCCCAGGGTTGTAGGATCGAGTCCCAGATTTGTCTCCTTGCTCAGTGGGTTCTCCCTCTGCTTGCTGCTCCCCCTGCTTGTGTCTCCGCAATTTTAACTGGAGGCACCAAGAACTTATGAAGTCTAGGGGTACCTAAACAGGAAGACTGTTTTGAGTTTGCATAAGGAGCAATTAAGATGCTCACCCTATGAGGAGACTGTCCCTTCCAGACTTTGCCAGAACTGTTCCCTACTACTGAAATTCAAAGAGAACAACAGCCTGGGGATATCTAGCTAGGCAGGTATGGGCACACTGGAAGAAGTGAAAGCTATTTATTGAAATGAGGAGTAAGCCAGCCCCCATCCCAGATGCTTACGGCCACACTCTTACTTCCAGGATTCCTCTCTGAGGAAACTGGCCCAACAGAAGAAAAAAAGCTTCAAGTTAATGTAAAGCGAAAAAAATCAAAGCAATGGAACATAGGGGAGAAAAGATAAGTAAATCAGAGTAGCAACGGAGGTGTCAAACATCCAAATACTAGTTCTCCCCCCTCAAAAAAAAGAAAAATGAGAAAATGGATGGGAGAAAAAAGTATTAAATAATGCAACAAAATTTCCAGTAACTGAAGCTCAGATAGGGGCTTCCATAATAGAGAGACCTACCAAGTGTCTGGGGCCCAAAATACAGTGAATAGGGAAAAGACCTACATCAAGCATGAAACTTCTCAGCAACAGAGATCAAGGGAAGACCCTAAAAGCCTTGGGGGTGTAGGTCCAGTAGAAAGGATCAGGAGTCAACACGGCACTGAACTCCTCAAAAGAAATACTGTAAGCTACGTGACAATGATGGAATACCTTCAAGATTCTGAGGAAAAATTATTCTCAACCAGAAAGTACATACTTAGCCAGGAACAGTGTACAAGCAAAAATTAAATTCGTTTTCATCTAAATAAAGTAGCAAAATGGCACACAGAATAGGTACGAGCTTTAAAACAAACAAAACTTCTTTAAAACAAACTATCAAAACTGGATCCAAAATTCCTTAAAATGTCACCAAAACAGTTAACTAAATGAGAAACAAAAAAACTTCCATCCGCCTCCCTTTTTGGACATAGAAATTAAATAGATTCACTTGTCCAACCAACCTCCCTTCAGTGATTGTGGTCTCATCTACAAAAGTGACAGAAAAGTAAAGGTACTATTTGTGTTTAAATGTATATGTGCAACTTTGGACAGCCTTAAATACTCTCAAGATGACTGAGTATCAGCAAAGCCAAGAGCCTGGGGTAAGGGACAAGAGCAAGGAACAGAGCCAGACAAACAAAACAAACCCTAGGGACAAAGGTCTTTTTAAAAAACTAGAGGAGTTTCTTGTGAACATTCCCTGAAATTAGCAAGTCTAGAGCACCCTGACCCCTACGACCCCTACTTCTGTATTTTTAAACTCTCTTACTATGAGTTATTGGCTTGACCAGAGTCTATAAAACAGACAAGCCAGAAAAACTCTAACCACAACAATCAGGACTTAAAAGCCTGACCCTTAAACTTAATCAAGCATTTTGGTCTGAAATATCTACAAAGGGTTTCTGAGTTCCTCAACACATCCAAGAAATAATTTAGACCACAAATTTACTCCCATCACGGCAAATTTTACTTACACATTTGAACCAACAGGGTACTGTAGCACACAATATGCTTAGTACCCAGCCGGGTACTCAATGTTAGCTGCTCCTGCTATTTCAGTCATTACTGCTTCTGACCAAATACAAGGGGAAAAAAACTGCTCTAAGAGGAATTTGGGGAGAACTCTGTAACTGATGGGCAGTACCATTCTGGATGAAGACCGCAAAGCACAACTCCAAGTATCTACTGTCATACCCTTTTAAAAAACAAGCACCGTGGGGCACCTGGGTGGCACAGCGGTTAAGCGTCTGCCTTCGGCTCCGGGCGCGATCCCGGCATTATGGGATCGAGCCCCACATCAGGCTCCTCCGCTATGAGCCTGCTTCTTCCTCTCCCACTCCCCCTGCTTATGTTCCCTCTCTCGCTGGCTGTCTCTATCTCTGTCAAATAAATAAATAAAATCTTTAGAAAAAAAAAAATCAAGCACCGAGAGCCATGCAAAGTAGCTCTCCTAACTGACACGTGACAAGACCAATGAGACACAACTGAAGCTCATGGAGAAAACTGTACTTCTCAGTTCACATGTACTGTAAAAAGGTGATGTGATGGCATCTACTAAAATACTGGTTATCTCACCTTCTCCAAATCACATTTGGAATTACTTCTAGCCTTCCCAAGTTACCCATGAAATATCTACAAAAAGTATAATTAAGGGCGCCTGGGTGGCTCAGTGGGTTAAGCGTATGCCTTCACCTCAGGTCATGACCCCAGGGTCGTGCAGGTAGTCTGTTTCTCCCTCTGTCCACCCCCCGACCCATTCTCTCTGACAAATAAATAAAATCTTTATATATATATATATATACATATATATATATATGTATATATGTGTATATATATGTATATATGTATATATATATACACACACACACATAATTAAGATACTACTGTCCAGTAGCTGCTTCCTCTTCTGACCTCCTCCAGAACTTAATTCTATTCAATTGTGCAATTAATCATTCACTACTCTGAACTGTTCTGATATTGCTATTCTACTTTTTACAGATCTATTTTGTTTTCCCAACTATACAGGTAAACTCCTTGAGGGTATGACCTATGACTTAACTTTTTGCACATCTGTGTATTTATTTATTTTTTTAAAATATTTTATTTATTTATTTGACAGAGATAGAGACAGCCAGCGAGAAAGGGAACACAAGCAGGGGGAGTGGGAGAGGAAGAAGCAGTCTCCCAGGGGAGGAGCCTGATGTGGGGCTCGACCCCAGAACGCCGGGATCACGCTCTGAGCCCGAAGGCAGACGCTTTAACGACTGGGCTACCCAGGCGCCCCACATCTGTGTATTTAAGTACACTCTAAGTACTGCATAGATTAAAAATACTAAGTATTTTTACTTAGTTACACTTTATAATAGTGTAGCTATTATACAAAACCAAAGCCCAACTGTTCACAACCTTTCTCACCCAAACACCACATAAAGGATAGGAACAATTCAGTGTCACTACGTCAATGATTCTAATGCCCGCCCCAGCCCGCCACCTCACACGCTAGCGTGTCAGGACAGAGCGCAGCAAGAGCTTAATGAGTAGGTATTGGCATACTGGCTTCAGAAATGAAATGTGGTGCTAGTTTCAACATTCAACTGAACACGGAGACTATGCGTCACTTCACAAGGTGGTCCCCTCTCCTCCAACAAATCCCAGGCAAGGAGGAAGAAAAAACACAATGATGACCCTGTCCTCTGCAAACAGATCAAAATTTTAAAGCAGTAAAAAAATGTGTTCCTGTAGGCAGGAGATAACTGCTAATGTACTGCTTACAGGTCTTTACTATGACATTTGTTTTTATCTATGAATGTTTAAAACTTCAGTTCACATAAAACTACCCATGAGCCTCAGCCGCAGAGCCTGTTGATGCAACTTAATAACTAAGGGCCTGCGCTCAGAGAGCCACAGAATACTCCCCTGCTGTGCAGCCTGGGAAGCGCGCTGAACCTTCTGCAACTCACAGAGTGCTACATGAGATGTCTGGAAACCACAGCGCTTTGTACATAGTAAGAAATACCAATGCTAAAAATAATGTTTAAAATGAGCAGATCTCAGGGGCACCTGGGTGGCTCAGTTGGTTAAGCATCTGCCTTCAGCTCAGGTCATGATCTCAGGGTCCAGCAGGGAGTCGGCTTCTCCCTCTCCCTGGGCCCCTCCTCCCTGCTCATGCTCGCTCTCTCAAATACATAAAATCTTAAAATAAAATAAAATAAAATAAAATAAATAAAATAAGCCAACCTCAGGATGTACAGGATCAGCCTCTAAACATCTGAATTCTAACTCAGAAAGTTACACTCTTTGATCCCTAAAGAAGGTCTCAACAAAACAAGGACTTACTATAACTTCAGTTTTTACCAGTGCTTAATATAATCACCAAGAAAACTTGCATGTCAATTATAAAACTCGCTGTCCATTGGGCTTTTTAATGTCTCTAAATGTAAAAGAGATTCACCAGGAATTTCTCAGAAATTTCTCAGTGAAGAAAAAGTTTCACTCTGCTGTAACATAATAAGCAATGTTATTTTTCAGCCATTGCTTGTCTCAGCTTCTACAAAGTCTAAAATATGAATCAACTTAAAGTGACACTTCACTGACAACTCCTACCACCTTCACCAACCAGAACTTCTACCCACTCTTCCTCAGCTTTGAGTGTTAGACCTGGGAAGGCCCTTAGTAACTATCTGATCCCATACACTCATTTTCTAATGACAATAACAAGTCTTCTTTTGATTAGAAAAAGACAAAACGACAGAAGGTACTGAATGTACAAAATAAATACAGAGTCCTTCTTTTTCACACTGACACAAAAGATGCTGCAATTTCATCACCTACTCTAACAAAAACTGCAAAAACACCAAGAAAAACGACACATGACTAACATTCCTTTAAAATTGACCACAAATAATATCAAAATACCACTTCAGGCAAAGCTTTGAAATAATATGAAGGCCTACTTCTAACAAACATTACGTACAAATAGACATCATCTTCCTATTAATCATACTGTTAAGCAACGCCTTTATTTCAATCATAATGACCCTGCCCCAAAAACGTTTGCAGCTCTCCTTCTGGAACTGGCTAGGTCTCTTTTGAATGCCACTGCATAGCCATAGCTAGTACAATGCCTGGCACATGGTAGGCATGCAAATGAGTATTAAAATAAATAGACTCAGCATCAAAACCTAGTCATTTGAGGGCACATGGGTGTCTGCAAATAGGAAACATTCAGTCCTAAAGCTTAATCAAATGGATGATGAAGCTGAGAAGCTCTTGTCCAAAGAAAATACTGGTTCACAGGAAATACAACCTACATCTGAGCACAGTTACAGTAAAGAACTAATTAACTACTAGCCCACGTGGCAATCTTTAAAAGTCTCAGAACATAACAAATGTTTCATTATTTCCTAAAAAATGCACCCAATCAACCAGCAGACTGGTGAGTAATACCAGTGATGTCAAAAGAACACATTATACTAACTTCTTTGTGATTTGGACCTGGATGCCTTTGGGGGCGGGGGCCTCTGCGACGTTCAACTGTTGAACTGACAAGTTCAGTACTTCTGTCTGGAAATATTATGTTCATTAACAGTTACTACTACCACAAAATGCATTATGTCCAGTGCTGTAAATTTCAAGTCCGCATTGTTTCTATTTTCAAATACATGGTATCAATCTTTTCTAAAACTTTCATGGCACCCAAATCTCCTTCTGATAAGTATTAGTTTATCATCTTTTTTTATGATTTTATTTATTTGGGAGAGTGAGTGCATGCATAATCAAGGGAAGGGGAGCAGAGGGAAAGGGAGAAGCAGACTCCAATCTGAGCAGGGTGCCCAATGTGGGACTTGATCCCAGGACCCCAAGATCAGGACCTGAGCCTAAGGCAGATGCTTAACCAACTGAGCCACACAGGCACCCCTGTTTATCATCTTTTTTACTGGTCAAGGTGCTTTTTAAAAACAATCTATAAATCCTTTGACACTCCTCCCACCAAGAGGTAGAGTCTAATTACCTTCCCCTTTAATACAGGCCTTCTGACTTGCTTCTTGAGAAGGGCATGAGGCCGACAGAAGTGACTCTGCAGGACTTCTAAAGCCATGGCATAAAAAGGCAGTCCAGCTTGGCACTCTCTCTCTTGGGACAGGGACACATGCTTTTGAAACTCTGAGCTGCTACCTAAGAAGTCTAGCAACCTCGAAGCCTCCACGCTGCAGAGACCACACGGAGAGCCCACCCAAGGTGGAAATGCCTGAGGAACTGCCCCAGTTCCAGGTCCCCGCTGTCTGAGTCTTCCCGGCCACCATCTGACTACAACTGCATAAGAAACCTACAGCAAGGACCCCCCAGCAGAGTACTGTCCATCTCCAGAAACAATAAATGACTGTTGATCTATACCATTAAATTCGGAGTGGTTTCTTACACAGCAGTAAAAAACCAGAATGACGATCAAAGCAAACCTCACCATTTTCTTTGGTACTAGCTCCACTGGTTTATGAATAAAGCCTCACTTGTACTTAATCTTTGATATCTTTCTTGCCAGCTTCCTTTAACTGTGCTAAGTTTAAGAACAAAACTGTATTATCTACACACGTAAACTCCCTTAAACATGTACTTCAAGTAGCTTATTTAACAAATCTGTTTAACTTATCTGAATAGTAAATCTTAGCCAAAATAAAAACCAATCTTTATGTGACATCAACAAAACCCCTCACTTCTATATTCCCTAGTAACTTATGGAACACTGACAAACCAACTCTCCTGTCAATCACACCAGGAAATATACACTGATAGATTGTTCTCATTTCTTCATCCCTGTGGTCAGGAGACTGCATAAGGAAACAAAAACCGACAAGGCCAAAACCTTCACCAACCACTTATCTCTTATTAAAATGGTCTCAAACATCCCTGCATAACCTGGCTATCATTTCCACATCTTCTGGAGTCAAGCTGTTGCTGACCATGGGATGCTATCTGACAATACAATGTAATCCAATGCAAAATATATGCAAAGTGAAACTGTAAATCTTGCAAAAGATGCAAGATTTCATGAGGTCTAGGAAAAGCAATACTAGAAAATTCATCAAAATACCCACACACCACTGACAAATGAAAATTGTATACACAGACCAATTAAAAATCATGAAATTAAAAACAATGACAATTGCACTTTCAAACAGAAGGACTTCCGTATTTCAATCGTTAAGGGTGACTCCTGTAAAAATGGCAAATATTTTGTAAAAATGACTCCATGACAAAATTCGAATGAAGCCAAATGCAATGTGTGAACTTTGACTGAATTCTGATTTGAAAAACCCAACTATTATATATGTATATTTTTATATATATTATATAGTATATATATTATATATATACTATATATTATATAAAGACAAGTGGGGAAAACTGAATATACACTAGCTACTGGACGGTATTAATGAATTCTTGTTCATTTTCTAAGGTGTGATAATGCTATGGTGGTTGTAGAGAAGAAAGTCCAGATTTTTAGGAGATTAAGTACAGGTATTTAAAAGATAAAGCATCATGAGGACTGCAACTTCCAAATAATCCAAAGTTTTTGTATCTATCTTGTGTGTATATATATATATGCACACACACACACTTTGCAATTTTGGCAAAACGATAAGAATTACTGAATCTAGAAGATGTATAACCAGGTAATTTATTGTTTATTCTTTCAATTTTTCTGCATGTTTGAAAATGTTCGTAATAGAATGTTGGGGGGAATCAACCTAACCAAAAATACACACACACACACACACACACACACACGCAGAGTCAAGAATCATCATTTAAGGAAGGCCTCCGACATGAAATACGGGAGGGGCCAGTGAAGTTATACTGCTGTATCTTTCAATTATTATTGGAATAGTATATGCAAAAAAAAAAAATCCATACACTTAATTCATTCCTTATTCTAAAGATCAAAATACAGTTGTAAGAATCAATTTTTATTAAAATATTCTGTTTTTTGAAGTTCAAATTAATTTAATAAAAATATGTACTATGATATCTCAGGTACTATGAATGCAACGACCACGCACAATAAGCCTGTCTTCAAAGACACCACCTCTCAGCATTCCCAGATGGCACTCACAGGCTCAAAGTAAAGGAAAAGCAAGTTTAAAGAATGGCCCTGCACAGTGATGAAAATGTTTAATAAACCACTTAGGGATATTACAAAGAACAGTTCAATTCAGTGGGCTTTCCCATTTCTAACTGAATACAATTTTTAATAAGGATACATTTCAAATAGATGTAACATGGAAATTAAACCCCTCTCATTTAAAAGAAGGGTTTCCTAATTATTAACACACAAAAAGCATGTCACTACAACGCAGCTCTACCAAGGGCAGGAATTTTTGCCTCCTTTGTTCATTTCTGTAGCCCAAGAGTCTGGCCCAAAACAAAGCCTCAATAAGTATTTGTTGACTAACAATGAATGAATCAATCAATCAAACTTTAGGCCGCATTTTTTAAAATGCTTTCTCATAGTGTTCGTTTATATTTATGATAAAAATTCTGCCAGTTTACTAGAAAAATAAGTGCTTAAATTTTACCACAATGTTTTTTACAAGCTGTCTTCTCCTTGGGTGAACTATGAATGTAAAAGGGAAATAAGTTTTTGTCCAAAATCCAACAGGCTTTCATTACATACCATTCCTTTGGGGGCAGGCTGTGAACAAATTTCCTTAAGCTCAAATCAAAAATTATGCCCAAATATCTAATCTTAATTTAGGACTCTGTTCAATATCAAAGCTCAAAATAAATTTTTAAAAATAAATTTATTTATAGAATCACCCCTCAGTTTTATACAAAGAATTTTACTTCATATAAGAGGTTTCTTTTTTTTTTAAGATTTTATTTATTTATATTGATAGAGAGAGGGCAAGAGTGAGCACAAGCTGGGGCAGAGGCAGGCAGAGTGAGGGAGAAGCAGGCTCCCCACTGAGCAAGGAGCCTGGAAGTGGCACTCGATCCCAGGACCCCGGGATCATGACCTGAGCTGAAGGCAGATGCTTAATCGACTGAGCCACCCAGGCGCCCCTTATAAGAGGTTTCTGGAGAAAAATTTAATGAAATTAAGTGTTCTTTATTCAATGCTTTCCATGTTTCGTGGGAATGCTGAGAGGTGGCCTCTCTGAAGACAGGGTTACTGTGTGTGGTCTCTGCATTCCTAGTACCTGAGGGACTGTAGTTAGTACATATGTGAATAGTACATGTGAATAGCTAACTAAACTGAAACACTTTGTTAAGGATTTATTGTTTCTTTTATTTAAAAAACATATAGAAGCATATAAAATGCTAAAACACACTGAGACATCAAAAGTAATTCATCCATAACCCAGAGACAAGTGCACTGTCATTTTCCTCAATCACTTCTTAGGAAACTTTTGTCCTTAACATGGTTAAGATCACAGGCTATTTTCTCTCTTAGAAAAATGCATTATTATTCATCTCAGTGATATTACTAGCTCATCTGTAGAATTTGCAGTGTTTTCCCAACAGCAATGAAGCATTTGAACTGAACCATCCATCCAAGCTGGTTCATCTTCATTAACAATAGCAAATCCCAACAACTAGGCTGGATGGAGGTAAAGGATGCTATTTGTAGCCATGAAATCAAGCAACTGTCCTAAACTGGGATGGAATTCACACCCTTTACTGCACTGGTTCAATTGCTAAGTCTAACCCACTAAATTAATCAGTTACAGCCAATATATAACCTAGCACATCAAATTTATTTTCATGATAATACCAAGCTCATTTTTTAAGATAGTTAACACTATATCCCTTTCTACAAGAACTATTCAACTGATCTGAAACTCTCTGTACTCATTGCTCTAACAGTCGGGGCTTCTTATAGTTCCTCAAATGTACTGCCCTCTCTCACCTTAGGGTCTTCACACATGCAGCCCCTTCTGCCTACAAAGCTCTTCCAGTCCTCAGCGCCCTGCCCTGAGCCACACCTTTGCCATGGCCCTCTCAGCCTACCTCCTACTCAGAATCCTGGTCCTCCTCTGACAGTTCTTCTGAAAAGCTTTCCTTCTTCACAAGACCAGGCTATGGTGACCTCTGGTGAAGAATCCCAAATTTCTTTCACTGTACTCATCACACTGCCGTATATTGGCCTGTCTTTCCCACCAACTAAGCTCCACCACCGTGCACCCAGGACTAGAACTGATATGCAGAAGCCCACCCCAAATTTGCTGTTTTCATGGCATGTGTGTACACAAAGTGTGTATATCAATATTTAATTGCATTTATATATGGTAATAAATATGTATCAGAAAAACAAGTAACTTCGCATGCCTATACCAAAAAGAAAAGGAAAGGAAATAAAGCTGAGTTAGTACAGGGCCGCCTGGGTGGCTCAGTCAGTAAAGCGTCTGCCTTGGGCTCAGGTCATGATCCCAAGGTCCTGGGATGAAGCCCTGCCACAGGCTCCCGGCTCAGCGGGGAGTCTGCTTGTCCCTCTCCCTCTGCCACTCCCTCCCGCTTGTGTGCTCTCTCTTGCGGCGGCGCTCTCTCTCTCTCTCTCTAAAATAAATAAATAAAATCTTTGGGGGGAAAAAAAAGCTGAGTTAGTGCAGAGTCTAGTCTTTACCACTTAACTAATCACTTGGGCCCTCGTGCCCTCAATTTCCTCAGCTGTAAAATATGAAAACCCTAAAATCCCCCTTGGTGTAAAACGCTGAACATCTCAAAAATGACTCAGCAGTCAATGTCAAGTAGACTCACAGGCTACTCAAGTTAAAAACTAACATCAACTATTACAGACTAATATACAGAATGATAACAGGTATCCTGGAAATCTGAACAAATTCCTGATGAGCACCTGACACTACTGGGACCTACTAAACAGCCTTCCAAAAAGAACAGTCTCAACTTCACTGGAAATCAAAGGGGAACAAACACTCCCAATCCCGGGAGGCGGCAACACTGTCAATGTCTTTCGCTTTATCACACCTGATTTCAAATAAGCTTTTGCCACACGGAAACTTCCCATTAAGTTTACATGGAAAACGTAATTAAGAAATAATATAACTGCACTGAATTCATTATCTCAAGTTAAATACATCGGCTCTCACTGTTTAAAATATTTTTAAAAGATACAGAAGAGTTGGGATAGTTTTTAAGAGCTCCCCTCCACTTAACCCAAGAAGGTGGTAAGAATTTAGAATGTCCACTGCTTTTACATACTTATTAGAAGGAGTACAAAAAAGGAAGAAGACAGGTCTAAAGCAGGAAATAAAAGTTAAATCCTGAAGTGGCAAAGCTGAGAAACATCCATCAACGACGGCTCATAAAACAGTATGTACGGCCCTCCAGTCACACAGATTCAAAGCTGAAATGAGCTTTCAGACATCAAACATATCCCCTCATCCTACAAATGAGTAAACTAAGAATCACTGCAGGGAAATGACTTGCCCAAGACTCCACAACTAGTTAGCAGAAGGACCAAGCCTCCTGACACCGAGTCCAGGGGCTTTTTAGTTCTCACAGCTCTTCCCATCAGGACCCATCTACCGTACATAAAATCTTACACATACACAGTAACACACCCAAATTCTGTAGGAATTTTAATGATAATGAATGTTGGTATCATAAAACAAACCTAAAGACAGATAAAAACTTAGTACAAAACTTAAAGGATTAAGCAGATATAGCTAAACTCAGATATGTATTTAAGTAATCTCTTCACCCAACTTGGGGCTCGAACTCATGACCCCGAGATCAAAAGTTGGTTGCCCAAAAAAAAGGAAAAAAAGAGAGAGAGTTGGATGTTCTATGAACTGAGCCAGCCAGGTGCCCCCACATATTTTTGACTATTTCATTTCACCTTGGGGTCTTAAATCTGATATGAAATTCCATATCCATTAAAACAGTTCTATCCCACGAATATCTATAACCACAAACAATCTTGAAATATTTCTGGCAGAGTGCTATATAAAATTAAGTATTTTATTTATTAAGAGGGAGGAGGGGCAGAGGGAAAGAGAGAATCTCTAGAAGGCTCCACACCCAGCACAGAGCTAGACGCAGAGCAGGGCTCTATCTCACAACCCTGAGATCAGGACCTGAGCTGAAATCAAGAGTAGGATGCTTAACCGACTAAGCCACCCAAGCACCCCTGAAATTAAGTATTTTAAATGAAGACAATAATAATGAAGGAATTAGAGGACACAGTCTCACATTTTAGGGTCTCTCTTCTGGTAGTATTCAAGGTGATCACAGGGTCAATCCCAGCCTGTGCAACATGAGTGAGAAGAAAGGAGCACAGACTCTCTATATAAGCTCTTCAACCCTCTTCCCTCCCTGCCAACTCCAACAATAAGTCAGTCTAAGCATTAGGACAAAGCAACCTGTTTTCACACCCCACTGAGTCCTATCTTCTTATCTTATCCCTGGACAGTACCTTTTGCAAACAAAAAGCAAAGGAACAAAAAAAAAAAAAAAAAAAAAAAAAAAAACACAACACTGTCCATGTGTAAACCGCTCTCACACAGCACAAGAGTTCTGGACTAGTATTAAAACTCTGATTATCAATATCACCCCTGGTGAAGCCCTGATTGCTGACAGTATCTTCCACGCCTCTAAAAGAAAATTCATTAGCCTCAAGAGAACAGAAGTGAGAGGATGAACCAGTCTCCACACCCTGCAACCCTGTCTTCAAAGCCCTTCGTAAGCACCAGGTTTAATCATCAGGTCCGTCTTCCCTGTCATTTATACTATCTAGTAGCACTTATTTCCCTCTGACATGTTTGCCTCTCCCGTAAAATGAATTCCCCATGAGGGCAGAGGCCATTATCTTTGTATCCCAATGTATGTAATTTAGTTGGCAAAATAGTTATTGAATTGAGTAAAAGAGTAAAAAATTATTCTCCCACCTTCTTTGTTCATCTTCCATTCATCAGTGAAACTTAAGTGAAAGAAATCATAGACAACCGTAGACACAGTTCTTCTCCCTCTGAACCATTCTACAATACAAAAGTCCTTTTCCCTAGCACAACCCTAAGAGCATAGAAACTGAGCAGAGAAAACCTACATGATCCGGCCCAATTCACTCACTTACAAGTAACAGTTATATCACTGACTCATGGTCACATAGCCAATTAGTGTCAGATACAAAAAAAACCCAAATCCCTGACCACTGACTTCCTCCAATTTATATTCCAGTCACCATCATGTCAAAGACCAATGACTAGGGGCGCCTGGGTGGCACAACGGTTAAGCATCTGCCTTCGGCTCAGGGCGTGATCCCGGCGTTATGGGATCGAGCCCCACGTCAGGCTCCTCTGCTGGGAGCCTGCTTCTTCCTCTCCCACTCCCCTTGCTTGTGTTCCCTCTCTCGCTGGCTGTCTCTATCTCTGTCGAATAAATAAATAAAATCTTTAAAAAAAAAAAAAAAAGACCAATGACTAAAAACTTAATCACTATCTAGAATATATCTCATCAATTCAAACTCGTCTAAGAATACCAAGTCTTCTCTAAATTTGTGTCTTCTAATCTATGCTATCTTAGCAAAGAAATAAGCAATTTTCAAAAATGCATATGGGGAAAATGCTCCTTTAACTCTCTAGTACTTTGCAAGGATGTCAAAAATACTTGGTATAATCAAGATGTTACCATTAGGGTAAGCCAGGTTATGGGGACACGGGCCCTCTGCACTATTTTTGCAACTACTCGTGAGTCTATAATTATTTCAAAGTAAACAGTTAAAAAAAAAAATACATGGCACACCCACCTGATGCCACTCCCTGCACCCACTATCTATCACCTCACTATTCTCCAAACTTGCCCAATGAGGCAGAAAATGCTCCAACTGCCTCTCAACCCAAGTTCCAGAAAGGGTTGGTGCAACAAGTGAAACCCACTCCTGGGTTAGCACAATGTTTGAGGGTGAGAAGCACACAAACATTTACTGAACCAGGAAAACTAATCTAACGCAGCTCTCCAACTCTGTGCTAGCAACACATGGCAAATATTTGCGCAGGCTGAACTCGACTACCTCTTGCACCGGTCTTTCAAAGTTTGCTAGTGGTCTGGATCAGCTTCACTCCCCCAGCTGGACTGTAACCCTAGGACCGACGTGTGTTGTTAAAAAGCTACCCCTCTCAGTGTCTTAGAGTTCTAGGGAGGACCTAATATTTATGTAACTCTCCTCAAACTTTTAAAATTTCATCTGCAGAAAAAACAAAAATTACTCTAGCCTCGAGGAGCAGGAAAATACCCTATTCTCAAGCAACAGCCATAGAACCTGTAGCCTAAGGGGAGAGGAAGGCTGGGGGCAGTGAGGCCCTGGCAAGCACAGCTCTATCTGCTGTCATCAATTATTTTAATTGTAATACAAAGGAATGCGAACAAGAGCCTTTTATACAGTAATCTTTAAGCTTTTGTACTCCTGATGATGGTGGTCCATTTGGACACTGTGAGAAGTACTACTTTAAATCAAAGAACCTCTTAATCAGAAAAGCCACAATAAATGTTTTTAGTACAATTTGGTTCGGTTATGTTACTCTTACAAAAATTCAATGTTGTCAGAAAAACTCCATTTCAAAGGGAAAAAAAAATGGTTTAAACATACCACGCCCAAAAACTAATGCTATCACCCCTCAAGAATGTCCTAAATTCACCAAAGAATGATCAAATCTTCATGAAAGCTGAGAAAGCTTTTTACATTTCCAAAAGTCTTCTGAGGAATCAAGAGGCCCTGGAGAAGAAAAGAAAAAAACCAACTGCCCTAGTCCCTCCACTCAAGAGAGTTTTGTGAATCCAGAAACATTCTGGAATGGTATGGGGTGGCTGCTAACCACATACGACTCCTGTCTCTGGACGCAGGTGTCGTGCATGTCCTTCAGCAGCTTCCAGCTCTCCAAAGTGCCAGAAAGATGAGCAGTTGCTGCCAGCAACATCAGCCCACACGTCATCTCTGACCTACAGACCATGCAGGGCTGCCAGGCTGCCCAACGAAGACACCCGCTCCTGGGTCCGCATCCCTTCAGAAGTGACAGAAACCTACCAGGGACTCAGGAGGAATGTGCGGCAGTAATGCAGACTCATCCCTTGCTTGCCACTGCAGGAGGCAAAGAAAAAGTGGTTCCTATACCTCCCCCCAGAAAGGCAAGAGCACACTGTCCACAGCATCCAAGTACTCACTTCCCCTCAATTATCCTCCATCTACATATAACAATCAGAACACCCGGTAAGAAGAAAAACACAACTGCTTAAGGAAAACAACAGGGATCTCCGACAGGAGAAGGAAGACGACCAGGTTGAACACCACTAGAAATACAAGCATGGTAAGGGAACGGAACGTTTAAACTAAATACGCACACAATTTAAGAAAAATCACTTGATTGGTGCTTTTAAAGACAAAGTAGCGTTTCTATATGCAGATGATGATACAGAGCAATAAATGGACTAGTTCAAATTACTTCTGGACAAGAAACAAAGCCGTTCCTACAATATAAGAAAATAGATGTTGACTGCAAAAACCCAGTATCACTCCCCGAAAAGCCATTCAGAGAACCCTGTTTTCATCATTTAGACATTAAAATAACCCTACCATATAGTCTCTTTTTTTTCCCCAAAGATTTTATTTATTCGTCAGAGAGAGAGAGAGTGAGAGATAGGGAGCGTGCGTGCACAAGCAGGGGGAGCGGCAGGTAGAGGGAGAAGCAGGCTCCCCACTGAGCAGGGAGTCCGAGGAAGCGCTGGATCCCAGGACCCTGGGATCACAACCTGAGCTGAAGACAGACGCTTAACCAACTGAGCCACCCAGGCGTCCCTGTCTCTGCTTTCTTAACTTTCTTCACATTAACTTCCTAATCTCCAATCTGGCCTTTTCTTAAGGTTTAGGACACCCGTCATCCTCCACGTCTCACACCATAGCAAGCAGACTGTCACAGAAAATCTCAGATCAATCTCCACCAAGCCCTTAAGTAAGGGGGTGTGGGAGCCATTCAGACAAAGGCCATCTCTGGAGTTTCAGATCGGCTGTGAGGAGGACCTAGTATCTGAGTTCACATAAAGATCTGAACACCTTGTCACCTGAATTCTGAAACAGCAGATTCATGCTGGAGCAGAGCTCATTTCTTGAAATGGTAGGTTCTCAACACTTTTTCTTCTGAATCACAAAAAAATGGAGCCTGAACTGACGGGGAAAGGAAATAAAAATCTATCCATTCATTCAGTCCACACTGCTTCCTACGCTGGACACTGTCATATCTCTATATGCAATCTAGAATACCATCAATACTAACGGATTCTAAAAGATCATCGCTTTATATATACAAACACTTTAATTAACATAAAAATTTGCTGTCAACAAAAAGGTAGATTTCTTATAAGCAGATTTTTCATATGAAAAATACTGTAACATATTAAAGTCAAGAAAAGTTTCAAGGATATAAAACCATACCCAGGATGGTCACAACTATTATAAAAACAAAAATATCCAGGTACAGAAAAAGAGAATAGAAAGCCACCAAAATGTTAACATTTAAAAAGTAAACTTTTTAAATTTATCCTCTGTATTTTCCAGATCTTTTGCAAAAATGTTTTTTATAACAAGCAATTTTAAAAATAAATAAATAAAAACTAGAGAGTAGCCAGAAGCTGAAAGCAACCCAAATTTAAATTAGCAAAAAAACAGATCTGAAATTGTGGCATATCCAAACAATGAAATACCACCACTAATACAAAAGGAAAAAAACACTACTACATGCTACACAAGCTAAGTAGAAGACACCAGACACACAATTCCATTTCTACGAAATTCTAAAGGCAAAATTACAGTGAGACAAAGAACAGTGGTTTTCAGGGACAGGAACAAGAGAGAAGGACTGAGAACACAAAGGGGCATCAGGGAACTTTTTGGGGTGGTGGAAATGTTCTATGTTCTTGACTGTGGTGGTTACACAGCTGTATACATTTGTCAAAATTCATCAAACTGTATACTTTAAATAAGTGAGTTATACTGTATGTCAATTATACTTCAATAAAGCTGATTTACAAAATAAAATTAGAGAAAGTGGAAAACATTTTATTAAGGTAAATGATACCATCAGAAACCAAATAACTTTACTTTTTCTACATAGATAAGACAAACTGTGTCTTATTCACACGTGAAATAACATTAAATTTTAACACTTTATTTAATATTCTGATAAAAATGAGAATGTCACAAAACACAGCTACCAATGAACTTACCATCTCTCTCATTTTCAAGAGATTTATAACCACAACACTAATTCTATCAAGAAAGTAATATGAAACACAATCTCATCAGAGAATAATGTCTCATAGCCAAGTTCAATTTACTAACAGCCTCACTTCTATACATTAAATTAGAAGAATCTTGCAAACTTTTCACATGACTTATTACTCCTCAATGTGCCCTACAGAAAATCGCATAGTTTCATCACAAGTGACTGCTAACACAATGCTCTCACTGGAGGCTGACAAGTGACCCCATCAAGCTACAAGGAGCCTTCAGATTTCCAGTGCAATGCTGCCCCTCCGTCTAAGGCTACAATCCAAACAAATTTTGTCTTATTCTTAAAAAAGTCAAATTTTTAACATGCCACAACCCAATTAGTCTTACCATGTAAAACTGCTGACGAAAAATAAGCATTTATGTGACAACAGGAAAACCTAAACAGACTGAATTCTGATATTAAGGAACCATTTTAGGTGGGTTGGGTTTTTTTAAAGTTTTCATCTTTGAGATGCATCCTGAAGATATATTGATTAAATTATCTGATGGGGAAAGTGCTGAAACCAGGCGGGCCACTGATGTGATGACTGTTGTGATTAGGGGACGACAGTTGTACCTGTGTGTTCATCACACAATGGCCTCTACTTCTGTATAATGCCTGAAACTCTCCATAATAACAAGTTTAAATACAATTCTCAGAGTAAAACCTGAAAATCAATTGTAATAATAAATTGACAATTCATAATCACGAGCCAGGAGAGGCTGTTTTCATTTGCTCAGAATGCCAAGGTGGCAAAATGACAGAAAAACAGACTACAAACGGAGTTTGTTTTCTTAATTAGTAGTAGATAGGATAAAAATGGGGGAAAAAAGCTGTAAGTACATTCTCCTGCAACATAAAACTGCTTCCTTCAATGCACCCCATAGGAGCTACTGAAGTGTAATTATTTTTTAAAGATTTTATTTTTTTTTAAGTAATCTCTACACCCAACATGAGGCTCAAACTTATAACCGGGAGATCAACTGTCACATGCTCTACCGTCTGAGCCAGCCAGGCGCCCCCACTGAAGTGCCATTTGACGCAGCCTTCAGCGATTCCACTTTCCTTTAGAGACCAGTTCCTAAATAACCTAACTAGGGAAAAATCCTTATCTTTCTTAAAATTCGCTGCACTATTCCTAGTTGCACTTCCGTGTACTGCGTAATTTCCTTCACAAGTGTGTTTACTCCTAAGCCTACAATTTAGTCTCTGATTTCTTGATTTATAAAACTGATCTGCCCCTGTTTGTTTTGATTTTCAATTTTTTGTTTGGCTATTTCATACCCTGTCCTTAAGCTTATTTTCCTTAATCAGCTTCATTTAATCATTTCAGTTAAACTTGCCTGTACCTTCCCAGTACAGTCCTCTAGTGTTACTGTGTCTGGCTAACACTCGCCATACTCAGATTTCCCTCTGGTTTGGCGATGTGATGCTCTATCCCACACAGACTAACAGTTGTGTTTTTTGGTGTAGCACAGTGACATTTCAGGCAGCTTTCCACTATTATAACATCCACCCACCACCACCTTTGTTCAGCTCCATGTAATCCCTGGCACGTTTTCAGGCGCCTACTGAGAGGGCAACGATATCCCTGAGTCTTTAAAACCCAACAGTTCCTAATAAAAATCAGGGCCACTTACTGAATGCCATACCCTGTGCAAAAAAGCACTTCCTACGTCGTTGTCCAACAGAACTTCCAGTGGTGGCACCGATCCACATCCGCACCGTCCTGTGCGGTGGCCACTAGCTACATGCAGTGACAGAGCACCTGAAATGTAGCTAGTGTTGCCAGGGAACGGACTTCTTAATTTTAAATTTAAATAGTAGGGGCGCCCGGGTGGCACAGCGGTTAAGCATCTGCCTTCGGCTCAGGGCGTGATCCCGGCGTTATGGGATCGAGCCCCACATCAGGCTCCTCTGCTATGAGCCTGCTTCTTCCTCTCCCACTCCCCCTGCTTGTGTTCCCTCTCTCGCTGGCTGTCTCTATCTCTGTCAAATAAATAAATAAAATCTTTAAAAATAAATAAATAAATAAATAAATAAATTTAAATAGTCACATTATGAGACAAACAACTTACATTGCTGGAATTTTTCTTCGTAAAAGTCATTTCCATTTATCTTTACATCTGCATATATTCAAGATAAGTGAGGACAGAGTTTCTCAAGCCCAGCACAACTAGACTTGTGGACCGGGTAATCCTTCCATGTGGGAGCTGTACTACACACTGTCCGTGTTGGGCAGCTTCCCCGGCCTCTATCCACTAGAGGCCGGCAGCAACGCTCCAGCTGTGACAATCAAAAAAAGCAGCTCCACACACTGCCAAATATCCCCTGGGGGGGAACAAAACTGCACCCAATTGAGAACCACTGATCTAAGGCTAAGTCTGGATTCTGTACTCAATGGTAAGGATATTCTAGAGCAAGCTCTTTGATTTCCTGCTTTTTTTATTTGAAAATCCGACAACACATAAAAGCAGTTAAAAGTAACCATGTCTTCATATTTTCCACATTACCCACATTATAATATCTGTGTTTTCCCACCCACTATCTTAGTTGTTCCTTACCAACCTTGAAATGGGTACTACGCCTGATTTAGAGATGGGGGGGGGCAGGGAGAGTGACAAGGGAGTAAGGCTCTAAGTGGTTAAATTACTTGCCTACCAGCACACAGTTAATAAGCAGTAGGACTGAGACAAACCCAGATTTAGGAATTCCAAATTTCTAATTCCTCTCTGTATTATCTAACCTGGTAGCCTTACAGCACCTAAAGGGAAGCTCCTTAGAGAAAACCCTTTTGATATGACAATCTAAACCCAGACTGTTTGATTGCACAACATGTTACAATGCCAAAAAGCAAGGCTTACAGGAAAATTCCACATACAGACAATGAGAACTGGTTCCTATTGTAACCAACCCACATTGTGAGGAGTAACTCAGGACAGGGACAAGTCAGGGCATACCCACATCACTTTAAAAAGGCCTCTCCTAGGCCAGTTCTAGGAAAGGGTTAAGAGGGTCAGCCCTCTGACAAAAGGCATAAGTGGAAGGAGAAGGTGTGGGGAAGGAGAAATCAAAACTCTAAGAAAAGGTCTAAGGCTGCCATGCCTCCAACGGCAACAATATCTCAGAACACAGGCCATGTGGAACAGTGGAAAGAGACCTGGACATGGTGGGGGGGGGGGGGGGGGGGCACGACACCCATCATGTGGACCTCATCTGTCAGTAGTTCACTGTGTACCCCTGGATAAATTCCACAAAGCTCCAGGATTGTCTTTTTCAGCCCATTAGTGAAAAGACTGGTCTACATAACTTCTTTGGCACCTTCCAGATCTTAGCAGGCACTTCCAGCTCTTCCCTCAAACTCCACAGCAGAACCCATGTTCTTGATATCCTTTGGCTGTATCTCTGAGATAATGATTTAAGCAGGAACATAGTACTAGCTCAAGAAATTCACTAGAAAGAAAATCAAAATGTCACGAAAGTATCTGAGCAGGGATGGTTTCAATTCAACACAGTGAATATTTACATAGGGCCGGCCACTCCACACTAGGGACTCTCTAATCACTCTGGGAAGCCACAGCCAACATTCTGGGCTCTCTGAATTCCTCTGCTCTGCCCTAGCCACCCCCACCTATATTCATCAACTGCATTCATTATTTGGTCTCCCAGGGCAATGATTACAGATTTTAACCCAATATACAAAGACTATTGCAAAATCAGCAAGTCTGAAAATACAAAGAAAAAAAAATCACATAAACTTTTTTTATACTGAGTATATTTTAGATATTTAAGACATCACACCATTACACTGAACAAAATATCTGACTTTTAACAGGATGCGGCTATTTTAAAAAGAAAACTTTTTTGGAGAAGAAAATATTGATGTTTTGAGGCCCCTTATGTTTTCTTTAACTCACCAATTTATTTGCAATACCATACTGCCTGTCCAATCTTACTGCTTTTCATGTAAAGAATAAAGTCTACTTATTTATACCATTTTTCATCCAAAAATATCATTTATCATTTCATTCCTGGCATAGACACATTTCTCATATAAAAGTCAAGCTATAGTGGCACACTCTTTCTGATTACCAAAACTTACTAAATCTTGGTAAAGTTTTCATCTGAAGATGAAAATATTCTGGGCTTCTGGTTCCAGTTAAAAACCTCCGGAAAGCCAGTCTGCTCTGTAAACAGATTTCTGTCAAGCAACGCAGCAATAGGTTTCTCCTATAACTCTGCAACGAGGTATGCAAAGAGGATCTTTCCCTTTGAAGGCAAAGACACAGAACAGCTCCACCATAAGTCAGCTACATCAAAAAAGGGGGGCATGGCTGTCTCAAATGCTGTCCTCACAAATCTCAACAGACCATTCTTTACTGATACCAGCTCAACTATATGTTCCCAAAATTTTACCTACAGTACTTTCTATTTTCTCAAATATCTGCCACCTCGACACACACATTTTATACTATGAATCAGATCCACTTCTGTTTCATAAAAACTCAAGGTGCTTTAAATATTCTTAATATTGTGTAGTGACACTGCAGGAATCAAAACCAAAACTGATTACTTGTTTACATTAGGAATGGAAAAAAAAAGTAGCTTAAAAAAGGACACATTACTTGAAAATTCCCTAGACCAGCTGAATCAAAAAGGAATGTTCAAAAATTAATCAAAATTCCAAGACGACTGGCAAAATAGGTTTTGGCATACACAGTCAATTGAGTAAGCTAGTCAGGATTCTCGGTATAAATAAAGTAGGACTAATAGAGAAAACATGGCCTACCTCTCGCCTGCCTGGTGCAATTTTCTAAGTTACAAGACAAGTTACACTACAAGCACTACTAACGTGGTTCTATGAATGACAGTAGAGCTATTCTCACTAATAGTCCAAAATTTACAAAAATATCTTATGTTAAAATCTCACAGATCTCTATCTCTAATGAAACAAAAATCAGAGTAAGTATCATAAAACAAAATGCTAAATGACAAAACTTATTTCAGTATTTTTAGAAAGTATTTCAAAAGTTTCACAAACATGTTAAATACAAAATATCTACAGCAAAGATTGGACAAATCTGAACCCAGAGCCACAAACTAAGCCGCCAGCTTTCGGATTGAGCAGCTGTCCGCCCCACCTGAGGCGGTTAGATACTCGGAGACCGAGACCAATATCTTAGCAGCAAGTTAGGCCTCTTCCTCCCTCCGGGAAGCGCATGACAAACGGCGTCATGCAACTTATGTCACCCAGTCACTTAGCAAAAATCGTATCTAACTTCTAAACTTGGGTCCGGATGGCCATTTATACTCAAGAGAAATAGAAAGCAGTTATATCACTAGGGGAGAGGGAGGCTTTAAATGCCCCATTTTCCGGCCCCGTAAATATTCAGCCCATCATTAGATTGGAGTCCTAAATTCTAAGACTTACTTTAATGGAGGTCTCCCTCAACCTTCTCCGAGTCTCTGTTTTGCAACAGTGAAGGAACTTTTCCTGCTTTATCTTAGTTCCCTGAGAGCATGCGGCCCTGCAATTCAATATCCTAAACTGGCTGGGAACGGCGGAGGAGGCAAAGGGAGGAATCCACAGCCAAAATAGCCTTCTTATTAAAGACAAAAAAAAAAAAAAAAAAANAAAAAAAAAAAAATCTTAAGTCCTCCTCCGCCCATAGCAAACCCATCCCAGAAATTTACAGCTTGTTAAGAAAGCAGCATTGCGAACTGCAAACGTAAGAGTTTTCCTTTGACTCTACGCACGGTTTTCAGCTGTCAAATTACAACTCAGGAAAACACTATCATTAGAATAAAAAAGGAAACAAAAAAGCTCGCACCATAGGGGCTGGGAGAAGGGAGCACACCAGCCCCGTTTCGGAAGAAGGAGAGCAAAGGGAATCCAATCCACTTCCCCACCCCCGCCTGAATTCATCTCCTCCCCAGGCCGGCAAACCTCACTGCAGGAGCTCAAATTTAATAATAATAACAATAATCATGGCGCTTCCTCCC